>NW_017728943.1:128557390-128570877 GCF_001723895.1 Crocodylus porosus
GGGGTGGGGGGTACCAGTGCTTTTGCCTGCCCCCCCTACCCATCGCCTAAGCAGGGAACGCTGCTTGTCAGAGAGTGCACCAGTGCTCTCAGGGGGTATGTGTGCACCCCCTACATGTCACCACTGCATAAACCGGTTGCAGTGATTAGAAACTGGTTTAAGCCTGCAACAAAACAGAATCTCAGGGCACATAAACTGGTTTCAGAGTAGCCCAAATGGTTTAAGATAAACCTGGTTGAATGTAGTATCAGATTTAACCACTGGTGGGGTGTACGCAGGGGAGCGTGGCACAGCCCCCCCCCGAGTTGGCGCTTGACCGCACCCCTCCCCCACTGCCTGCAGGAGCTCACCTCTGCCTGTGGGAGCTCGCTGTGGCCCCCCAGCCTCCAGGAGCACACGGTGTTCATGGATTTAACGGATTTGGGTCAAACCGGTCTATGCAATGTCTGCCCCAGACCTGGAGGTCCCTGGCTGCCCGGCTTCTCTGGGCAGAGCTCTCCATCCCGAGGAGGTGGTGGGTACACTGCATCCTCCCCTCTGGCTGAAGACCTCCGAGTGCAGCCGGAGAGGACAGCAGATGTGCTTAATATCCCCCAACACCTTTCAGACGAGCAGGCAGAGGCAGGAGAGGCGCGGGGGGGTGCCGGGCTCGCAGCTCTGCCAGGAAAGCCCAGCAGCAGAGTAGGTTCCTCGCCAGAGGGGCTTGGGGGAGCTGCAGCCTGAGGCTCCGGGAGGGGAGGGGAAAGCCGGCTGGTGCCTGCGGCGCGGCTCGCACACGACACCCCTGCCTGCGGGCGGTGACTAATTTCGTCCGCCGGGCTGGGCGCAGGGCGCCGGCTCTCTCCAGGGACCAGAGGCGACTGCTTCTGCCCCGGGCTGCATCCCCGCAGCCTCCCGGCGCCCGGGGGCACAGCCCCGGGCCCCGCGACCCCCCGGCCGCGGCCCAGACTCACCAGCTTCTGTCCTGTCGCGCGGCGAGAGGGAGCTGTGGCGGAGCCGGGAGGAAGCGGGGGCGGGAGGCAGAGCGAGGTGCAGGGCAAGCCCCGGCAGCCGGGGCCGCCCACAGGGCTGGGAGGCGCCCGGGGCTCCCTTCCTGCTCCCCGCGGAGGGGGAGACACCGAACCGGCTCCGGCCGGCCCCGGGCAGGGCTGGGCAAGGACCCCCGCGGCTGGAGCAAGCCCAGCCCACTGCTGAAGCCGGCTGCTGCATGCCAGGGCCCCCGCACGCACCGCTCAGGCTCCCGTCCCACATCCCGTCCTCTGGGAAGGCGGGCTCGGAAGCTCCCTGCCCGCAGGGGCGGGGGGCTGACTCGGATTGCCAGCCGCGACGGGCTCGTGGGCGGCCCGTGCCCCTCCCCAGTGCACGATTCGGCTGGCCGCTTGCTGCTCTGGGCAGTGTAGCTCCTATCTGCCTTGCAGGCTGGTTTTAACTCCTTCCAATAAATCAGAGAATCACAGAACATGAGGGTTGGAAGGGACCTCAGGAGGTTACCTAGTCCAGCCCCCTGCTCAAAGCAGGACCAGCCCCAGCTAGATCATCTCAGCCACAGCTTTGTCCAGCCAGGTTTTGAAAACCTCCAAGGACGGAGCTTCCACCACCTCTCTGGGTAACCTGTTCCAGTGTTATACTACCCTCCTAGGGAGAAAAGTCTTCCTAATATCTAACACAAACCTCCCTTGCTGCATTTTGACACCATCGCTCCTTGTTCTGTCATTTGCCACCACTGAGAACAGTCTGGATCCACCATCTTTACAACCCCACTTCAGGTAGTTGAGGGCTGCTATTAAATCCCCCCCCCCCCCAGTCTTCTCTAGACTAAGCAAGCCCAGTTCCCTCAGCCTCTCCTCAGGAGTCAGGTCCCCCAGCCCTCTCACCGTTTTTGTTGCCCTCTGCTGGACTCCCTCCGATTTGTCCACATCCTTCCTGTAGTGGGGGGCCAAGAACTCCCCCCAGTAAATTCTTGAGCTGAAATAGTCTTCCTCCTCAGCTGATTATCTTCTCCTCCCAAGCTTTCTTTCCTTAAACTGAATAAATCTAGTGGTCTTTGGGTGTGTCTACACGTGCCAATTTAAGGTACATTAGCCATTTTTAAGGCACATTAAAGGTGCAAGAGTACATGTGAGCACCCTTAATGAGCCTTTAAAATGGCAATTTTAGGCTATCCAAGCCTAAATTTGATACCTGCAAAAGCTCTTTAAACACATGTGTAGATGCACTAAGGCACATTAAATGTTGTGTTTGTCAACCGACTTGGGACTAACTTTAGTCCTAAGTCAGTCTGCAAACCATGTTAATGCGCCTTAGCACGGACACCTGTAGGCACATGCCTAAATCACTTTAATGCGCATAAAGTTTAGGCCTGTGTAAAAGCATGTGTAGACATGCCCTTTGTCTCCTCTTAGAAGAGAGCTTCTTCCTCAGGGAAAGATCCAGGAGCTCCACTTCACACCTTGACCCCCTCCCACTTTGATTCCTGCTCTAGCCAAAGTTTCAAACCAGCTGCCTGGCAGCAGCAGCAGCATTTCTAGTCAGGCAGGGATTGAGGGAGTCCATTGACTTCATGGCTCATGAACAGCCACCTGATTCTTTCTAAACCCTTCATTTTGTAGAGGCTAAGGACCCTCTCTCCTTTTTAATGGTCTTGATGTTCCACTGATCCAGTGGGCAATTCTGCTGTCCGTTTGCTGCTCTGGGTAATGTAGCTCTTATTTCACAGCCTTATGGACTGTTTTTAACTCATTCCAATAAGTCATATTTATTTTTGCTTCAATCTTACCCTGAATAATACAGCCCTAGGACCCTAGCATATTAGGAAAGCTTCTAGTTTCTTTTCACCTGGAGATAAATGTGTGACGTTATATATCATGATGATGCACCGCACCACACATACCACCCTTTCCAAAATCCTAGATCTGCCTATGTTTTCTATTCTTCAGTTGTCCAATCTGAGTTCATCTTTCTTGATGAGACCTGAACAAGTATTTTGGATGAGGTCTTGCCAATACCTTCTACAATGGCTGTATGCTCAGTTCATCTTATTTGCCTTTTTTCACTATGACATTGCCTTTTTCATATTAGAGGCTCATTATTATCCTATGATCATCCAGCACACTCAAATCTTTCTTCTCCTCAATTACATCCAATGGTGAGCTCCCTTTTCATAAGAGAGAGTCTTACTATTAATTCCTAATTGAGTGATCTTACAGTTTCTCCTATTGAATTCCATACCCCTGTTTTTACTCCAGTTCTCTAGGTTACCTTGTATGATATTCTGACCCTCACAGTCCTACTTTTTGTGCCAAGGTCATTAATGCACTTATTAAATAAAATTAGTGCCAGGGCATGGCAAAGTGGGGGCTCCCTGACTAGCCACAGTGCTAGTCTCCCCAACTGCCTCTGGGCATGCCGGCTGCCTTTCTCACCTGCCATGCCTTGATGACACATAATTAAGGTGTTAATTAGGTGTGAGGCTGCCCTTCAAACACCCTGGTCTCCTGGGCCTATGTATGCAGCTCCAACCATCTCTATACTGCATCCCAAGCCTCGCAGATGTTCCTAACAGCTGAGCTCTGGCTCAATTCATCCCAGTGTCTTGCTTTCTGCCCTATTATGGGCCACACTCATACCTCCTCCCTTTCACTGAGGCCTCTCCCACTCCACCGCCTCTCACATGGTCTCTCTCATATGCCCCTCCATTTCCCAGGGCCACACTCACCCTGCCAGCAAGCGCATGGCCTCTTGGTCCTCTCCCACAACCTTTATTCGAGCGAGCACTGGGCGGTTTGCAGAACACTGGAGTGACTCTGCTGTCCCGGGGCGCGGTGAAGGCACGAACCCCAAAAGGTCCAAGGGGGGCCCTGGGGGGCAGCACACCATGGGGAAAGGAAAGGGGAAGAGAGAATAAACGAGAACCACTTACCGGCGGCAGGAATCGCGGCGGGGCTGGAAGCAGCGGCAGGAATCGCGGCGGAACGGAAAGCAGCGGCAGGTCCCGCGCGGCTCATTAGCCGTGGTTTATTTAAAGGGGAAATGGCTGGGGAAGCGGGGGAGGAGAACCAGCGCGGGAGGATAAGAAGAGGGAGTGAGTGGGCAGAAGGGGAGGAGAGGCGGCAAGAGAGCGTGGAGAGAAGAGCTCCAGAGCGCACCAGGAAGGTAGAGGAGCCAGAGAACGTTGCTGCAGTCTCACGGGAGGGATCTGAATTCTGCCCAGGGGAAGACGCTGCCATTGGTCCTACCAAGACCCAGGTGTCTCGACTGCATGTAACCCTGGGGCGCAAGGACAGCTGAAGTTAAAGTCTTCATTAACACAGAGGACAACGGACTTAGGAGTTAAGAGGGGATCCTCAAAGGAAAGAGAGACTGAGTCCCTACGGCAGGGATATAGGACCATGACCAAATTCGTGGGCAGAATATTCCCTCGACAGGGAGCTTTGCTTATTTTTGTGGGAGGTGATCCCTCTAGCCTTGTGGTTAATTTAGCATTTTTCCTTTCACTACTAATATGGCTTGTTTTGTTGGCCTTGGTCTCTGTATTATTGTTGTTCAGGGCTATTGAGTCAGAGTGAGCCTAGGACTCCACAGGTTAGACTGGCCGAGAAGGAACCAGGGCTTCCTGGGCCCTGGCGTGAGCCTAGCTGGAATCAGAGGGATCCCTCATCAAGCAGAGGGCCAGCTGGCGGCAACCCCTATAGCACACTGCTGAGGCGGGGTCTAGGGCGAGGTGCAGGGGAGGTGGAGCCTCGCGAAGAACATCATGCTTCGCCCTTGGGGAGGTAGCCAGCGTCAGGCGACCAGACCCCTCCACCACTGAAATACCATCAAAGTTGTGGCAGGCAGGACACGGAGGGGAAGACCGCCTGAAGCGGAAGATCGAGGAATACTCCCTTAAGAGACAGAGTGGAAGGTTACCACCAGGCCCCTGGGCAAGGCGGCAAGGGACTGAGTAACCGAGGCCCGGCGGGTGCATCTGTCTTTAGTACCTCACCGGGTCACTTGCCCAGCTGCTCTGAATTAGTGGCTCCTGACTCACCCTGATGTTTACCCACAGCACTTCCTCAGCTGCTCCACCCAATCAGCCTCTGGCCCACCTGTGGTCTCAGGTGCCTGAAGGCTTACCTGGACCTAACCTGGTCCCCATGTTAGCAGGGTCTACCTTCGAGCCACCCGCTCACTGGGACCCACCTCACACCCTTTCCTCACAGGGCCTCATCCCAGGCCCCCTGTTCACAGGGCCTCATTACTCACCCCTCTCAGCATTCACATGTTGTAACTATATCCCAACCCCTAACTCTGGCCTGTCTCCTTGGGCTCTGAGCCCCTCACTTTCACTGGGCTCCTTCCCCCAAATACACACACAGTCAGGGCCCCTAGCCTCTGGGCTCCTTGCCTCTTCACTAGGCTCTCCAGGCCTCCCAACTGCCACTCAGGTGCAGGCTGTCAAGTGCTGCTCTGCACCTTCACCTCCACTGAGGCCCATACTCTGCTCCCCTATGCTGGGGCCTGGGGTCACACACACATCCCACAGGCTCAGGTGGCCGCAGCCATGCCTGGCCCCACTCTCCACTCTCCGGGGTCTTGCACCCCACACAGGCTCAGGTGGCTGTAGCCATGCCTGGCCCCCAATTACCTCCTATGTTAACTGGCCCACCTGAAGGTGAGGACTGGGGTTTAGGCACCCCTACTCACCTTCCACTCGGGAGGTAGCTGGACTGGCATTTCCAAGGGACTGTTCCACCACAAACAGCCCCACCAAGCCACCCATCCCCAGCAGGGTTCAGTTTTAGGTCTTTCCCAGGATCAAGAGCCTCCTAACCATCCACATCAGCTCTTGCCCTTACCTTCCAGTGTTGCCAGAGCAGCAGCCAGATGTTGTTTCCTCAGTACCAGGCAGCAGAGTGCTACCTCCAGCCCTGCTGGCCTGAATCTTAAAATGGCCACTCATCAGAGCTGGGTCGCACCTGCCGGTTGCCTCTTCAGGCTCTTAAAGTGGCAGACACCAGAGGTGCTCTGCCACACACCTTCCTCTCTTAGCATAGTTCCTGGGGGAGGTTCCCCCTGCTGCTCCTTCAAAGCAGGCTCCCTCTCAGAGCCCATGAAGGCCCTCGAGTGGCAAGCACCCACAAAGGTGCTCTGCCACACACCTCCCCCCTTAGAATGACATTCAGGGGCTTCGCGTGGCTGTCTCCTCTGATGACTTTGTCCCAGTCTACTGCAACCCTGCCACATGGTGAGCACCTCAACCATGCTCCACCACACAAGGTCATTGATGAATTTAATAAATAAGCCCTATCCCCAAGAAACTCCTTAAACTTGATACTTTCTTTTCAGCAGTAGCCTTTATCCTCTACTCTTCAGCAGTTCCTTACCCACTTACAATCCATTCTTGTCCACCTTAAGTAATAATTTCCCACATGGCACCATATCAGGTCCATTACTGACCTAACATATTTCCTTTGTCTAAAAAATAATTAGACATACTGAAGACATAAAGTTAAACAGGCATGATCTACCTTTGATGTAGCCATGTTAAATTATACCCTATTTTCCATTTGCCCCAAGTCTTTACAGTGTAACACAGAGGCAATGGGCTGACAGATCACTTTTTTTTTCTCTTTCCTGAGCTACATTCATATAACAAGGTAGTGAGAGCCATGGAGCTGTAAGTCAGAGGTATTCTAAGTGAATTAACTTGCCTAATAAAACGGAAGCCAGGAAAACCTGCCTTTGCAAATTCAGACATGTTACTGGAGTCCAAACACTCTTGAGGGGTTTTTTTAAGTGTTGAAATTTTTAATAAGAAAATTAATTTACTGTCTACTGTTTTAGTAGCAAGGAAGGTGAAGTAAATTTTGGCTGGACACAGCCAGGAAAATAATATACAATACTATTTCTTGCACAACAGGGAGCTTCATTTGCAAATTTGATAAATAAATCTTCACAAAATCAAAGGATCTTTTTTTACACAAGAAAAATCACTTAATCTAATTTTAGTAAGGCAGTGCTTACTAATAAACTAAAACAGTGGTACTCAACCTTTTGGCCCTGCAGACTAAACAAGTGGCCCAGGAGCCTGGAACTGCCTAATCCAGCTCACGGGGCCTAGAGCTCTCTATGGGAGAGCACTGCTCTCCTGCTACCAAATTACTGGACTCATGGGGCACCCCACAGGCTAGATGACACTGTGCTGTGGACTAGATCTGGCCCATGGGCCAAGAGTTGAGCACCCCTGACTGGAACTTAACAATCAAAAATAAAGAAGGATTAAAAGATTGCAAAGTCAGTTACTTCAATTTAGACAATGCTGGAATGAATATTGCCCATTTAACCTTACTTAAGTTTGCTTTTGCTTATGCATGATGATAAAGTCTTTATTGCTATGATGTTTTGCACATAACCCCAGATTCACTCAGGACACATTTCAGTCTGCTCTGGGAATGACTTGGAATTATGTAGTGAAATAATATATTCTTTATTACCAAACCTTAGTCATCCTCAGATGCCTGTTGTGTGTAGGATCCCTGCCTCACTCGTAAAATATTGGGTTGAAATCTCTGTATTTAACCTGTGAATTATGTGTAGGTGGCTGCACATTAAG
The DNA here is from genome assembly GCF_001723895.1 of Crocodylus porosus. Lineage (NCBI taxonomy): Eukaryota > Metazoa > Chordata > Crocodylia > Crocodylidae > Crocodylus > Crocodylus porosus. The sequence goes on from NW_017728943.1 coordinate 128,564,985, forward strand.
ATGTTGCTGCATCACTGCACTTGAGAATCAATGCTACAGAGGTTGTAAAGTTTACAGTAGATGGGAGAATAGATTTTAGTAAGAGGAAGGATGGTCTTGTGCTTAGGGCAGTTGAATAATGGTCTGGAGAGCTGGATCAGGTTCCTCTATGGTACTTGGCAAGTCTTTTCCACCAAACCCCTCAGATGTGGTCACTGCCACACATAATAATAATAGGTTGCCTCATCATGTATATGTACAAACTGGATGAAATAAAATGTTGTAGACAAAGTTTATTCCATCATTCTCTAACTTGCAACTGTTTGACTTCAGAATCTTTTAATCCTTTTTAATTGGTAACGTTATTCTTTTCTAATTTTCTAAGCCACTGGGGTATGAATTAGTTTACTGACAGGAGCAATCTTCACTAAGATTAGGCAAAGGTATTAGTTTTTTAGCATTCCCATATTTTTAATGAAATTTTGATGAAATGTTATTTAAATATTAAAGCACCTACATATTTTTATGTTCAATTGTATTGTGATCTTTGTGAAAATCCACATTTCGTCACTCAGTCTTACCAATATGTTAGAATGATGAAAATTCAGCTGTATTGAAATGAAATGGGATTTTTGAATGAAACGCATTCTGAGTGCTACATGGCCAACAATATAAAATAATGTAACTGCGCACAAGATGTACAGAGGACTTATATTTTTCACATTATTATTTGGCTATATTTTTGAAGATCTCTGTTTTACAGTGCTGAGTACAGTACAATGTTGAGTGATATACTAAGAGCAATAGCTTATGCAAAGAATCCACAATAACCTTTTTAGAACACAAATAACAGCAGAAGTTAGGATTATGGAGCAAATACTATTTTCCTGTTTTCTTATTAACAATGTACTTCTGGGATTAAGACGTTGGTTTTAAATGTTTAGGAAGTTTGAATTTCTCAGGTATTCTATCATCATATGACCATACCAGCAAGGTGGACCTTTATCTAAATAATAAAATGACTATTGTGCATGGTTTATCCTTAATGGAATATGAGTGTCAGGGACATGGAACAGGCAAGCCAGTCTGAGCCAAGTACTGTAGCAGCCACACCTGCAGAAAACCCTGGCTACTGAGCTATGTTCCAGCTGAAGAGCAGCAATCATCCTAACTGGCTGCTGTAGCACCACCTATCTATTTAGCATCAGCTGGAGCCCTGGGTCTGTAGGCCAGTCAATGGTTCTGTAGCAAGCCTCCTGGTTCCTGCACTTAGCTTATTTCTAAATGTTGGCTTTGAATTTCCCTGTGGTTCTACTCCCTGACTCCTGACCCTGGTTTGACTCTGGTTTTGGACTTTGCTTTGTGGATTTTAGGAAAAACTTTCTCACTTGGGGACTGGTGAAGTATTGGAATGGGTTACCTAGATAGGTGGTGGAATCTCCATCCTTGGAAGTTTCTAAGGCCTGGCTCAACAAAGCCCTGGCTGGAATGATCTAGGTGGGGTTGATCCTGCTTTGAACATGGGGCTAGACTAGATGAGCTCCTGAGCTTCCTTCCAACCTTAATTTTCTATGATTGTCCCCCAGATTGGTACTTGGCTTTTGACCCCCTGACCCTAGACTGCATCATCTGCTTCTGGCTTTCCCTCTGGCTTTGGTATATGGTTCCTGTCCTCTGACTCCACCCCAGGCCCTGCTTTCCTGTGGTGGCCAGACCACCTATGTATGCCCCAGTCACTTACAATAAGAAGTATTTTCAGACTAAAGCTATTACTGCTATTTATTCTTCTCATTAAGAAACTTGTGATAAAAACATTATTTTGAAAGATGTGGTTTAAATCATGGCCCCAAATCTGTAAGAAGGATGCAAATAAAATACCTATATACATGAAAAGGCACTGTAATTTAATATCTTATTTTTACATATCGCTTTTTGAGGAAAGTAACCATTACTCTTTGAAAAGAAACAGCATAACTTATCAAAGTACAAACCACAAGGAACACAGCAGGAGCTTATCAAAACACAGTATGCTTTCATTACAGTTTCTCCTGTGACCCTCCCTTGTCATACAATGTTGTGGTAGTCCAAGGTAAATCAGTCATCAAAGGCAGTGGATGCCATGACAACCAGAAGAGAGAGACTTTACCCAAATATGCAAATGAGCTGGAGGGAAGGAGAGCTGAGTCGCTGATTATCACAATGTTACATCTTAAGCAGCAGTAGGAGGCAACAAATGGGAACACTATGGAAATCAGGGCTTTTTGGTATTCTGTTTTTCCAAAATTCCATTAAAAAAACAACATATGAAAATACAGAATACATGTGGGAGGTCATTCCACCAGCCTATTAATTAGGGACTACAATTTGGTTCCAAGTTCCCATGCCCTGCTAACAAAAAAAGATTTTTTTTAAGTGAGAGACTGACGTAGAGACTGCTTAACAGAAAACTAAACAGAAAATATGGGGCAGCTTTAACAAGAGTCTCGCTCCTGCCAGATTGTGATTATTTATATAACACAGCCAGGTGTGCTATGTGTTTTACAGGCACAAGAACCTGAGTCACTGTCCTAGAGTACTAACAGTCTAATTAGGCAATCTGCAGAGGAAGTGGGAAAGATACAATGCAAGATTTCCACTTCCTCTAGAGAAATGGAGTTTTATATACAATGTAACTTTCTCCTTACCTTCTGACATTGGTGGAAATAAAAGTTTCTTTTTCTATAAAGTTTTCTACTACAGAGAGAAATCTTTTGGACTCTCCAAAAACCATAAATGTGATTGATGCCTCTACTCACCCATCAGTTCCACTAAATATGAAGCTGGGCATGATTCATAGATCCCTTTCTAATCCATTATAGTCATCTAGTCTAACTTCATGAATAAAACAAGCCATAGAACCTCAACCAGCATTTTTTATATTCATCTCATAATTGGTGTTTTAGCCACAAGTGCTCTTTAAGGAAAAAAAACAGGGCTTGATTTAAAGACTTTGAGTGATGGGGACTCTGCCATATCCTTAAACAAAGCCTCTAACTTCATGGAGAAGTGAGATGTCATTTCCTCAGACAGAAGCAGGGTTACTGGCTACAGGCTACAGATGAGAAACAGATAGTAAGTCAGTGAGGTCATAACATCCTGAAAGGCTCTAGAGACTGTAGCAGTAAGGCACAGGCAGAGGTAAAAATATACTGGTTGGAGCAAGCTAGTCGGTCAGGAAAATAGCAAAATTGTTTTATCTAGCTGCAGCCATATTTTTATCATACTTGACCACTCTCCTCCTCTTTAAATATCAGCTACTTCAGAAAAGACATATTCACATTAACAAAACTAGAAGCACTATGGTGTTCTTTTCAATCCTTCTGCTTAGTAAACGGTCTCAGTGCAGGCAGAGAAAGGTATTGTTCCTAACTGTAGGCCTTGCTGAAGTATGGATTAATACAACCATTGATCTGTGCATAGACAAATCAGAGGCCCTGCCAGCAGCATGAAGTAGGCCCTAAGGAATGTGGAACTAGGCATGCCATATATGACTTGCATAAAATTGCTGGGAAAGTTACTGAATAGGTATTTCACAAGGCCAGCAGATACAGAGCGAATTGATAAGACCAGTACAGGACACCAAAACAAATATCAGAGTGACCTGACAAAGAGGTGTCCCTATCTAGTGGGAAGGTCACATTAACAGATGGGAAGTAGGATGTGATTGATGTCACCTACAGATGTTTTAGTAATCACCGAGAACTAGGATGTGTTCTAGGAAGTATAAACACGAATTTGTTTTGACTGGTGTGTAAAGAGTGGCCTGGGATCCCTGAATACTTTGAGCTGGGTTTATGCGGTGCATCCTTTGTGTATTATCTTGTTCCATGCCTGCAAATAACTCAGCTATCACCATGGGACTGGCTGGTTATGGATACTAGTGTCTAGGTTTGTGTGTGGACAATAAACCTGGCTGAGATTTTTCTCACTAAGAGCTGAAGCTTATGGTCTCTTCCTTGTAAAAATCAGGTCAGTAAGGGCACAGCATCACAGATATTCTGACAGCCTTCACACAAATCATCTAAACTGAGGAAGCCTGATGTGGTCAGTAACATCTAACCTCTAACAATACTAATAAAGGCAGATAACAACATTGATGGAGTCTGCCCTGACAGCACTGGTGATTCCCCAGACTCTTACAATGACTACCTGCTGTTACATGCCACAAGAAAAATCATTTCTCTTTCTTCCCAGCCTTAGTGATATTGTTCATAACTATGATGAGGAAACAAAAGGACACCTAAAAACATTACATAAATGACCAGTCTGTTTTTCATCTAACCCAGGTATAAATCTCTCTGAGGAAAAAATGAGGTGTTCCACTTGTATTCAGACAGCAAGATTAGACCCACAATCAGGGCTGTCCTTAGGGGGGCGAACCGGGGCGACCATCCCAGGCCCCGCGCTTTGCGGGGGCTCCACAGACAGTACTGTACAGGCCCCGTCACAACCGTTGCATGCTGCCAGCTCTGCGCTCTGGCCACTTGCCACCACCCCCACCCCTGCTCCACACTCCAGCCACTCGCCACCCCTCTGCACCCACTCCACTCACCACCCCCTGGCCTTGCACAGGCTGATATGCTCCAGGCCCCGCACACCCCTAGGGACAGCTCTGCCCATAATATTAGTAATGCAATAGACAGCTTAAAAAATGTCAGAACGACTATACAGATGTGCTAGGTAGAAGTTGTCTGACATCTATAAGACAGAAGTTGAAGGCTTGTAAAGATGCATGAAGACCAAGTTGGTAGGGAATGTGTTGTGGGACTTGAGTACAACAACATTTGGAGAAAAAGGTACTCAACAGAAGTGTGTGTTGAGGAGGTGTTTCACCTACTGGCTCTATTTAAGTGGGGTGAGCATATGTCCTAGTTTGGCCAGGACAGTCCCAGATTTCATAGGCTGTCCCAGCATCCTGGCCAGCTGGTGAAAGTTGAAACAAAATTCCCAGATTGAAGGGGATCAGCCAGGGTGGGGTGGGGCAGGACAAGAGCATGGGTTTCTCACAAGTGTATGCATGCATATCTGCATGTGTGTGTGTAGCATCCCAGTGGGTGGAGCAGACCCCTGGCCTGAGGAGAGCAGGCTGAGGCCCCTGGCTCAGGCCCCATCCTGCCCAACAGGCTGCCAGCAGAGACCCATATTTGGAGGGGCAGCTTTGGGCTCCAGGCTCTGCCCTGAGACTGTGGCCCTGGCAAGGCCAGGCCAATAGACAACTGCAGCAGCAGTAGCAAGAGGCTACCTGGCTCCAGCTACTGTCAAGCCAGATGCTTCCATGCACTGCCCATGCAGGATGGGTGTGGATTATAAAGGCAGTGGGGTCGTGCACCTGGCTATGCTGGCCATGGGGATGCTGTGTGCCCAGGTCTGTGTGACCACTGTGCACCAGTCCATGCCTCCTTCTAGATGCTGCAGCCAGGAGCCAAGAGGGTGCCAGATGTAGGGCCCCTAAAAAAATTTAGAAAATTAATATTTATCTGCCCCTGGCTATCTGTCATGTGGCCCCCAATGGCTTAGCAAAACTCAGTAAGTGGCCCTCCACCCAAAATAATTGCCTGCCCCTGCTCTGTATCTAAGGGAACTATTTGATCCTTTTTATTATAATACCAGAGCAACTCACAATCTTTAAAGTTTCTATTCCCATGACACTCCTTGTGATTATGACTATGGGGTAGAGGAGTATTATTGTTGCTACTTAAAGATAGTAAACTGAGGCACATTAACACTAAGGGCCAGATTCACAGATGAGCTTAGACATGTAACTGACTGAGGCCGCTTGCTCCAGGACCTTGGTTGTCATGGCTGACTTCAATTACCCGGACATCTCATGGGAAGATCACTCAGCAAAATCTGAGCGGGCGCAAAGCTTTCTCTC
>NW_017728943.1:128570888-128578533 GCF_001723895.1 Crocodylus porosus
CTGACTTCCTGCCCTTTGGGCAGGGGGCTGGACTCGATGATCTCCCGAGGTCCCTTCCAGCCCTAATGTCTATGAAATCTATGATATCTATGCCAATGCTGAGCACCACCACTCCTAATTTCTCTATGTCCAGCTGAGGAACTGGAATTCACAATCCCAATTTAAGTACTTAAGACCCAATTCAACACCTACGCTGAATTAGGCACCTAAGAGTGAGAGCTACAGCACACAGTGTGTGTTGTAAATAGGTATCCTACTGTAAAAAAGTGTTTTAAATATGTATCTGTGGCTGCCGGGCCTTGAATAGCCGCTTTTGGGCAGCCTTTGCTCTGGTGGTAGACGTCAAGCGCCTTACAGACTCATGTCGCAGACCAAGTAAATGTCTCCCCCTTGAGTCGCCTCCCCTGTTCTCACCTGCCACGACTTGTTGTTTCTCAGTAGGCGGGATTGGTCGTTGAGTATACTCAGTGGCCTGTGGTTCACCCAGCGGTCATTCACGGGGCTCCACCACCCCTACACCCCGGCCTCACGCCTCCTTCGGTGCGTTGTCCAACTGTTGGCCTCGTCCCCTCTGTTGGGATAACGCCTCCCGACTTGGCATCTAGATGCCCATGGCCTATAGCCACGTACACCCATGTGGGCCTACCCCTCAGCCCTCCTTGCCTCTGCCCCTTCATTCGGGGAAACACAAAAAAAGGTAAATCTTCCGAGGTTTCTCCTCAGCCCCGTCCCTCGGGGATACCCACACTCTTCCCCTATGCCCCTTCTTACAGGGTAGCTAAATAAACCTAGTAACAAAACACAAAATAATAAGCCACTTCCGGACGTGGTGGCCCCCTGCCCCCTTACTATCTTGCCCCAGACTCTAGCGGGGGGGTTGCTTTACTCCTGACCCATCGCCTCCAGTATTCACTCCGGTGTGCCCATCAACCCGGCTGGGAATGGTGGCGATACCCGCCACAACTGTAAACCCCTCAGGGCTCTCCTGGGGTCTTCTCCCCCTGGTGTGGCTTCCTCCTCACCCCTGTTGTCCTGGCACTCCCACCTGGGGTAAGCTCTGCCTCTGGGTGCAGCTCCAGCTCTGCCTCTGGCTGGCATGCTTGTCACTCCCTCACCGTCCTGTGCGGGCTCCAGTCGGGGTGCTCTGCCTTGCCCTGCCACCGTCCACCCCTGCTTGCCAGGCTCCAAGGGTACCATGGGAAGGATCCCTTTCGCTCCCTGTGGTGGCTGCAGCTTCTCTCCCATGCTGCCCGCCTGCTCCGCAGCATCAGCTGCCATTTTTATTTTTGCCGGCCAGCGTCTGAAGCTGACGTCATCAGCCAGCCATAACTGAATAAAGAGGCAGCTGACGAGCCACGTGGGCTCTTCATTCCACCCCTTTTGTGCTGCGTCTCATGCTGCCAGTAAGTATCCTCCATTACTTCTGTCCCTGGGACAGTATCAACAGGGAGCCTATTGTTGTAAAATAGGTGTCCTATTAGCTGGACACCTAAGCCAGCTAATAGGATATGCTGAATCAAAGGGTGGGTCTGAAATTCCACCTCTCTTGAGGCTTATGTATTTCTCTGGAGCCGTAAATTATGTGCCCATGAGAGACTGGAATTCATAGGCTAAACGAAACTAGGTGCCTAAGCTGTTCTTATTAAAAACACATGACTGCCTCTCTCTTTTAAAGCTTAGCTAGTGGTAGGGGGGCTCACCTTTTATATAATAGTTTAGTGGTTAGAACATTCATCCAGGAAGTAAGAGACCTGGGTTATAGGCTTTTCTTAGCCTGACAGGGTCTAAATCCACATCTCCCATCTCCCAGGACAGTGTACTATCAGCCTATTGGCAGTGCTGTGACAAGAATTCTTTCTGTCCCTTCTCTTGAAACTGTATCACTGTGGAGCCACAGTCCAAAATCCATAGGTACAGAGTAAGCAAGAGTAAATATAATTCTTCAGCTCAGTGATGGAGACATTAAATTCTAGTCCATGCTCCAGGAGTGCTTATGTATTGCATGTTAGAGTCATATGATAAAATACCTTATCAAGTGTTGGGATCAGGGACCAGAACGATGGAACTTTCCTCCTCGCTGTGCTAGAGTCATGCTAACTCTTGCTTGATCTTTATCCAGCCCAATGAATCTGACATCCCTGTCAACATAATGGCACAGTTTCAACAAGAAAAGTGAAAAATAGCTCCAGTCAGATGGTGCAGACACTTTTGTGAGATATGTCTGAAGCCCTCCAGATTGAGAAGGGACTCAAAATCGCATCTCTCACAGCTTAGGCTCTGTCTGCTAGGACTATTTCTTAAGAGTTGGGCACCACCTGCTATGGTTGTGTGTTTGAAAGAAAGTGGCCATGGCTTTCTGCTCAATGCTGTCTGGTTTGTCCCCAGTGTGGCTTATGCAGTGTTTTCTATGACTTTGTAATACAAAATGCACAAATAATATTGGAAGCAAAAGCTCACTACCTCCACCCCTGCTATGACAGCGTCCACCTCCCTCACAGAGTAAGGATGTTCTCCTTCTTTCTGTAACCTGCCTCCCTCATGACTGCCCAATGGCCTGCTTTCAATAGGAACATGCCTATAGTCTAGTGATTACACTTCAGTGATATGAAAGCTCATGATTCAAGTCCTTCAGAGGGTGGTGGACATCAGTCTTTGTGTTTCCAATACCCTGGGTCTTGATTACTGGGCAAAAGGTGCATGAAATTTGTCATATAGCTCAGTTCAGGGTCAAGTTGTATAGTCAGATTTTGACCATCTGCAGTTCTGAAAGCTTCCAAAACATTTCTTTGCGTGCAAGACAAAGTTAAGTCGCAGTGGAACATAAATGGAATTAAGTACTTTTGGGGCAGTACCGAATCACTTCTGAGCATGTCCAGTAGGATAAGGATAAGGATAAGGATAAGGATAAGGATAACCATCCCAGCACAATTTGGGCCATCATGGGTACCTATACTTAAGTGCGGAGGATGCTCCAACATGCTGAAATTACAGCACGTCAGAGCAGACTCGAGTAATTACCATGATCCAGCAGCCTCCTGCATCTCATGTATCAGTGTCCTCATGCTTCAAAATGGTGGCAAGGGCACTTTATCTAAAGTTCATCGAATGAGCTTTAGTTCAATCCCCCACCGCCATTCTGAAGTGCAGAAATGCTGATACACGAGACACTGCAGGGCTTTAATTACACCAGCTGTCAGAGCCACTCTAATTAAAGCACTGCCCCCCCCCCCCCCCGGTGACTAATGTATTCCTGTGTATGGTGAGTTCATGGCCAACTGGAATCTGGCAGTTTGAGGACTCACCTCGGCTAACAAGAAAGATGCTCTGTTGTCAGTTCTGGATTCTTTGAGGTGTGGGATACTTCTAAATGCTATGTGCAGATATCAGTACACTTGTCACAGCTGTAAGCCAGTACAACTGGTAATCCAGAACCATGGTTCTCAGTGGGGATACCAGGGTGCCGTGAGACCTATTCAGGGTACTACAGTATAGGCTCTGCTGCTTCTGCTGCAACCAGGTGGAACTGCCCCACATACCCCGTGAAGCCAGATTAGGAAGCATCTGTAGCAGCAGTACAGCCATGGAAGAATCTAGGATTTTGAAAAGGGGAATGCATATGGTATGCCACATCACATATAAACACAACACACATTTTTCTCCAGTTAAATAGAAACTAAAAGCTTTACCAATATGCTAGGGGGGTAGCATTACATTATTCAGTTTAAGATGAAAGCAAAACAAATAATTATTGTAACAGTGGGAATTAGACAAGCCAGGCTTGGATTAGATGATCTATGGAGGTTGCTTCCAGCCCTACTTCTCTATGATTCTGTATGAATGTGCACTAAACTTGCTAGATTATATATAAGGGTTTTAAAAAACACAAAATTAGGCAAAAATAGTAGTTAAACTATATTGTCTCATTAGTCTTATAGTCACTACAGTTAAACAAACATGCATCTCTTATTCAGAATAATGAAACAAAATCTAGCCTTTTTGAGCATATTGACAGTGCCTCCACTGTTGTTCAGTCATTTCCACACCTGAGTTACAGTTTTTAGCTGAAACTTAAAACAGTCTGCAGGGCTGTACAATAGATGAGAGACTTACCAGGAATGGCTAACAGACAGCCAGATTGCAGAAAAATAGTGTAGCAGGGTTTATTCCTTATCTTTTACTGGTTAGATTCCTTGTCAGTTTTCTTCAGAAGATTTCTGGCAATTAAAACTAGATAATATGTTTCAAAATTAATTATAATTATTAATCAACTGGATAATCATAATAATTAATCATTAAATGATCATTTATCAATCATAATTCATCAGTTGGAGAATAATGTATATTATGGACTGGATCCTCAACTGTAGTAAAAAACTGGAAACAGTGTTATGGAAATTTAATTCATAAGAAGGTCTGGCCTCCAAATGAATAAGAAACTTAGAAACTATGGTCTAATATTTGCTAATTTTATTCTGACTAGTTTTTCATGTTGGAATCCCTTTTCATAGAAGTTGCGTTACTTGGTTAATGTAAATCTCAGCAGCTGAAGTTTGTCCTCTCTGGCATCAAAGGAAACTTTAAAACATTAGGTGTTATATCATGAAGTCTGTACTTTTTTATCAGGCAAAACAATTGATTTAAATATACCCCACGGTTGCCTCCCTGTGACGCTATAATGAGATTTATACCAGGCAAGGAGACTCAGACACAGTTGTACTAGACAGGGATGGGCAAAACGCAGCCTGTGGGCCGAATGCAGCCTGCCAGGTCTTTCTATCCAGCCTGAGGGACCCCTAAAAATTTAGAAAATCAATATTTATCTGCCCCTGGCTGCCTGTCACACTGCCCTCAATGGCTTGCCAAAACTCAGTAAGTGGCCCTCTGCCTGAAATAATTGCCCACCCCGTCCTAAACTAAAGGCAAATTTATACTTCCAATTAAAATTGAAGTAGCAGTAGTAGTTTAAACATTTTAGGTTTGTAACTAGTCAAAGCAGATGCTCACCACCCCGAAATGTTGCAAATGCAACTTCACTTCTTGATCAGGCAGTGAAGTCTTGTCTGGGGCTCCTGGCTCCCACATCTGAGGACAGGATCTTGGATCAATGACAGGATCACTTCAGGCTTTCTTCAGGAGTGTTCCAAAGGGTACACTCTCTCACCTCTGTTTATATACCATACAGTTTGCATTTCTTAGTACATAAAATTAACTTAAGCCTTCCTCCTATTGCATATTAATAATCTTGCTATTGTTTGCCAAATACAGTTACTTTTAACTAAAATTTTCTATTCTGTGATTATCTTTTCATTCTTAGGTGGGCGTAGGTTTTGCTGTGACCGTTCCTCTTGTTCCTCTTTTGCTCTGACTGTTCCTCTTGTTCAATTTAATTAGTCAACTTCCTGATTCGTTTTAAGTTGGGGACACTAGTTTTCCATCTGCTCCTTTCACTGGGTACAGGTCTTGACCACAATTCAAGCTAAGCATGCATCTTGAGCTGAGCACAGCAGTCAAACTCAACCCTGAAGCCTCTGGGTCCCAACACCACATAAAAATAAAGATTATCTATTTTTTTCAGGTCAGCTTCAATACTAAAACATTTTAAGCAACACTAGCTTTTTAGAGTGTTTCCATTTAGAAGAGTAATTCAATGGCAGTGATAGCAGGGGGTTTTATGTTATTGTATTTTGATAATTTCCACATCAAATTTACTCAACTTACAAGTAAAAAGAGACATTTTTTCTTGCTGCAGCTAGAAAAGCAAACTCAGATATGAAAATTAAGCTGTGTCCTTTCTGGTTCATAAACTATTGCCAACCACTTTTGCTCATGGTTTATACACTGTAAAGAAGAGGAAAGAGAACTACTTACTGACAGCTGCAACTACTTACCAAGGAGCTGGTGAAGGAAAGACGAGTGCACTGAGAGCCACGGTTCTGCAGCAGCTGCTCCATGGGACTAGAGCAGCCTCAGGAAGCCAGAAGAGGAGCGTGCAGGGAGTGTGGTGAGCCGGGGAGTAGGGTTAAGCATCCTGAGCCCCAAGAAGCAGGGCAGAATGTCCCCAGCAGCAATGAGCCAGCAGGCAGCTGGTAATTAAGCTCGGGAGAGCTTAATTAGGCCAGAAGACACTGGTCAGAGAGAAGCCACAGGGTGGAACAACGTTTGCAACAAGGGAGTGATGGCACAAAAAGGGCCAGCTGGAAGTAAAGCATCTGAGCCCCGATTGTTAGCGTACTGACTTTTTTTTTTTTTACTTTCACCTTTTTATCTGTGGCTGTTGCCTGCCGTGCCCATGTCTCTACAGGCTGGCAGGGGATTGCATTAGGTGGGCAGAACCCCAACCTGAGCTATTTAAAGTGGAAATATCCCCAGATAGATCAATATCCCCTGGACCTGGGTTATCAGCCAAGACAGGCTTCTGTTCTTTTTGTTAGCTTAGATTATTTTGTTCTGTTGTTATTATTAGAGGGCTTAACCATCAGGGAGAGGGAATATTCAAAAGGACCTTCCCTGACCAACCGTGGGACTTACCTGAGACTGAAGAAGTCCAGCAGTGTGTGCTGTTGAGGCGGTTATCTAGACACACACAAGCGTGTGAAAGAAAAGAAGAGACTCCAGTTAAGATCAAAAAACAAAATGGCGGCGTACTATCTGGGTGGTGCTATGCCAGGGTGTAGCAGAGGTCAGAGCCCCGGAAGAAACCTACTTTGAGCGATTGTTGTCTAGTGGCGGTGAGAATTACCACCTTCCAATTGTTACCTTCCTAAAACATAAAGATGTGGCAAGAAAAAGTTGAGACTACCACTACAGAAAACCAGGCAAATGATCGCGTGACTGAAGATCAGGGTCGGGAAGGTTCCAGGTGCGTGTACATGTAACTTTAACTTGGCCAAGCTCTGAAAAACTGGTGCATTGGCTGGGAACTTGATGACAGCCTTACTGATCCAACAACATGGATTTCTCAGGGGGCATGATGGAAAACCCTGAACCACTCCAAAACTTGACATTTGGTAGGCTAGCTCCAGCAGCAGCAGCAACAACAGGCCTGGGCTCAGAGGAACCAAGTAGAGCTGAAAGTCTCCAAGATGATGCCCCAGAATAATCCAGAAGCATTTCTGGAGAGCTTTGAGTGAGCAGTGCTAGCCTCAGAGCTAGATCAGAGCCGCTGGGCTGGGCAGTTGTGTGTAGTCTTGATAGGGTGGGTACAAGCTGCCTACCAAGCCAGGGCATGGGGAGAAATCTTAGACTATGACAAAGTAAAGAAGGAAATCCTAAATGATCCAGTTTGCTACTCAGAGGAAGGTGGGGAGGGTAACTAGCACAGCGCAAATGCTTGACTTTCGGAAAGCCAACTTTGATGTGCTCAGGGCAGTAGTCCAGGGAGGCACTCGGAGCCCAGGGGGTAGCTAGTATGGGGGTCCAGGAAAGGTGCTCCTTCCTACAGGAGGCTATCCTTGGGGCGCAGCAGGATACAATTCTACTGCGCAGGAAGGCGGGAAAAGGGTCCAAGAAACCTTCATGGCTGGATATCCAGGCTGGCCTGAGGGCAAAGAAAAAAGTGTACTGGCGGTCGAAGCAGGGGACAGGGACAAAGGAGGAGTACACCTCCCTGACCCGAGCTTGTAGGGATTTGGTAAGGGAGGCCAAA
>NW_017728943.1:128578633-128594185 GCF_001723895.1 Crocodylus porosus
GACTCGGGGAAAGTCTGTTCACCAGGGCCCCCCTTGGAGTCACCAGGAACAATGGCCACAAGCTGAGGGAGGATAGGTTTAGGTTAGATATTAGGAAGATCTACTTCACTGTAAGGGTGGCCAGAGCCTGGAATAAGCTTCCCAGAGAGGTGGTTCTCTCACCTTCCCTGGAAATCTTCAAGAGGAGACTGCATAGGCACCTGGCTGGGGTCTTATGACCCCTCCCACCCCCAGTGCTCATTCCTGCCCATGGCAGGGTGTCGGACTCGATGATCTGTCTAGCTCCCTTCTGACTCATTGATTCTATGATTCTATACTGGTTGGACATCAGTCCTGAAAGATACTGCCAGATGTTCCAAGCTAACAAGAAGAAAGTGGATAAGTCTCCTAGGATCTTGCTTCAGAACCTGGCAGATCTACTGGAAAAGTGACTGAGGCCACAAGAGATGTCCAAGGTCAATATATGCAACCAGATCCTGTTAGAACAGTTTCTCTTGGACTTGGATGAGAATACACAAAAGTGGGTGAGATGTCACTGTCCAAAATCATTGGTGGAAGCTCTGAGCCTGGAAGAGGATTTTGATAGTGCCCAAGGAGAAAATAGCTGTAAGTGGACTTTGAAAGGTGGGCTGAATATCAGTCAATGAGAGGCTGAATGCAAAGAGGCACGTGAAGCACGTCTGGCTCATTGATGCATCATGGTCTTTTCAGTGTGGTAAGCTGGGACATATGGCCAGGGAGTGTACCAGCATGCCTCGGCAGGGGCCCCATTCAGGAGACACGTATTTCAAAGCACAGGAGTACCAGAATGACCCGAAGGATAGTGGTCCAGGTGAAATGATGAATTGTACCCTAGGAAACAGCAACTGGGAAAAGAACAGAGAGCAACCTACGGTTTGGGCAACAGCTGGGGAGAAGAAGATAGAAGCCATCGTTGATACCAGTTGTGCCCAAACGTTGATTCAGGCAGATCTAGCTTCTCTCGACTGGGCACCAGATGCAACGGCAGTCCAGATGATATGCATGCATTGACAACCCTCCATGTATCCCCGAAAGAGGTACCGGGTGGAAATCCTCAATACAGCCAGAGAGATGCCAGTTGGCCTATGTGACAGGATGGGACCTAGGGGTGCTGTGAACTCCCCTAGCGCCCCCTACCATGTCAAGTCGGTGTCAACGCACCCTCACCATCTCGCCCACCATGTCTTTGATGTCTTAAGTGTTTAGGGGAGGCTGCCTTTACTATCTACTTTGACACGGTGCCTTGATTTATCTTGGCCAATGCTCTGGCTAGTTGCCCTGGTGCACTCCAGCCTCAAGGGCTACGTGTGGCTCCTACCACCCCTGATAGCACGCCCCAAGCCTCGCAGGTGTACCGGACATTGTCCAGTCAATTCTCTTCTCTTGGTGCCCCCACGGGCGCCCCCCTGGCCCGCCTCTGGGGCTTCTCACTGCCCCCTCTCACCTCTGGGGCTTCTCGCAGTTACCCACACCCCACGGACACTCCCTAGCTTCTCTCACAGTTGCTGCCCACACTGGGGCCCTTCTCTGCACTCACGCCCCCTCCGGGGCCTCACCTCATGATTTCCGCCCACACTGGGGCCTCACCTCGCGATGCCTGCCCGCGCTGGGGCCTTGCCTTGCCTCGCAATTCCTGCCCACACTAGGGCCTCGCCTCACCTCGCGATTCCCGCCTGCACTGGGGCCTCACCTTGCGTTTCCCGCCCCCACTGGGCCTTCCCACAATCGAGGCTCAGGTGGCCGTAGGTGTGCCTGGCCCCCCCAGACGCACTTCTTGGGTCTTGAGCCCCGCTGGGGCTTCCCACAATCGAGGCTCAGGAGGCTGTAGCCATGCCTGGCCTTCAGACCCCCTTCTCGGGTCTTGCACCCCACTGGGGCTCCTCACAATCGAGGCTCAGGTGGCCGTAGCTGTGCTTGGCCCCCAGACTCTGCGCCCTCTCCGGCACCAGGAACCCCCATGCTACTGTGGAGCTCCTATGAGGCCTCCTCCAACCCCTACAGCCTCACCCGGTCCTCCGGTAACCAGTAAACACAAACAACCAACATAATAACATAAGCCAATGGGCTGTAACTAAAACATAAGCCTCCTGGCTAAAAGGTTCTCTCTGACAAGCGTTCTCTAATCCACACCATATCGCACCTGTAGCTAGTGACTTATACCCCCAGGCCTTCTCCTTTTTTCCCTTTCAGGGTCAAGCTCTTTTCTTCAGCCTAACCGTGCCCCTTTGATCCAGCTGCTAGTCAGGAGAGGGAAGGAGAGAGGAGCACCCACAGCCTCCTGTCTCTGTTTTATGGTGGTCAGCCCTGCCCCTTCCGGTCTGCTCACCTATCAGGTGTCGGCCCTTAGCTCCTCCTGGTTGCCCCTAGCAACCAGCAGCTGAGCCCATACTACTGTTTGTCAGTAGCAGGCACCTTAGTGCTCTGCTACAGCCTAGCAGAGGATCTACTTTACCCAACAATATTGGGCCATAACTGGGAAGAGATCTACCAGGTGTTGTAGGTGGTGAGAACCCAGAGAGAAGACTGACTAGGACGCACAGGAGAAGAATCAGAGAACATGGAGGGATCTGACCTAGAGAGTTTGTCCAGCAACACACACTTTTGAGAGGCACAAGTGGGAGAGGGGGCATTCCATGCCATTATCCAGATGGAGCTGGCCATGAACAATGAACAAGTAATCTGCCCCAAGTTGTGTTGCACATTACCCCAGTTTGAACTTAGAAAGGGCCTACTTTATAGAATTAAAAGGTCATCAAAAAGGGCAAGAAATACCTAAGCTATTGATCCCTCAACCCTACTGGGCCCCACTACTGAGACTGCCACATGCGAATCCTCTGGGAGGACATATGGGGAGGGCAAAAATGGAAGCACATTTGGCCAAATAGTGTTTTTGGCCACACCTGTATAAGCAAGTCAAAGACTTCTGCCAAGTGTGTCCAAATTGCCAAAGGGTCAGCCTAAGGAAACCCCAACAGGCCCCACTACAATCTATGCTGGTAGTGTCAGATTTAGGCTTAGAAAGTGGGAGGATAGGAAACAAATGATATTCAATACAGATAAATGCAAGGTATTCCACCTTGGGGAAAAAAAATTCACATCACGCTTATAGGCTCAGCACTGCTGCACTTGCTAGCACCACAGCCAAAAGGGACTTGGGGGTCATGATTGACCACAAGACGAGCATGAGCCACCAATGTGATGTCACAGCTGGTAAAGTAAACAAAACTGTGGCTTGCATCCATAGATGCTTCTCAAGGAAATCTCAGGATATCATCCTCCTGCTGTACTCAGCCTTGGTGAGGCTGCAGCTGGCATACTGTATCCAATTTTGGGCTCCACAATTTAAGAAGGATGTGGAGAAGCATGACAGAGTTCAGAGAAGAGCCACACACATGATCAGAGGGCAGGAAAACAGATCTTACGATGATAGGCTGAGAGACATGGGACTCTTTAGCCTGTGGAAAAGCGCAGGCTCAGGGGTGATCTGATGGCCACCTATAAGTTTATCAGGGGTGACCACCAGGATCTGGGGGAACGTCTGTTCACCAGAGCGCCCCAAGGGATGACGGGGTCGAACGGTCACAAACTCCTGCAAGACCGTTTCAGGCTGGACATAAGGAAGAATTTCTTTACTGTCCGAGCCCCCAAGGTCTGGAACAGTCTGCCAGCGGAGGTGGTTCAAGCACCTACATTGAACACCTTCAAGAGTAAATTGGATGCTTATCTTGCTGGGATCCTATGACCCCAGCTGACTTCCTGCCCTTTGGGCAGGGGGCTGGACTCGATGATCTCTCGAGGTCCCTTCCAGCCCTGATGTCTATGAAATCTATGAAATCTCAAGGATAACAAGGTCCAATGGTCACATACTCCTCCAAGATGGTTTTAGGCTGGACATAAGGAAAAATTTCTTTACTGTGCAAGCCCCGAAGGCCTGGAATAGACTCCCTCCAGAGGTGGTGCAAGCAGCTACTCTGGATTCTTTTAAGAAACATTTGGACACTTTTCTTGCTGCGATCCTTTGACCCTAGCTGACTTTCTGCCCCTGGGGCAGGGGGCTGGACTCAGTGATTTTCTGAGGTCCATTTCACCCCTAATGTCTATTAAATCATTTCAGTCCTTTTAATATTTAAACCCTTTTGCACGGATAGCTTTGGACACAGTTGGGCCACTACCGAAGAGTTCAGTGGAACACCAGTTTATACTAGTCCTAATTGATTATGCAACATGGTTCCCAGATGCCATCCCACTTCACTCAGTTACAGGACATCAGGCAACAGAGGAATTACTGAAGTGGATATTGAGGGTTGGCATTTCCAAAGAGATAATTACTGACCAGGGGACTAGTTTTATGGCACATGTCATCTGCAGGCTTTGCAGTGTGCTTCAAATCCGGCACCTGCAGATGGCAGTGTATCATCCCCAGAGAAATGGGTTGGTGGAGAGGTTTAGTGGTACTCTTAAAAATATGTTGTGTCAGTGTGCCCAAGAGGAGTCCCATAAGTGGAACCTGTTAGTGCCTCCAACTCTTGTTTGCCATATGGGAAGCCCCTCAATCTTCCCTGCGGTTTGCCCCATTTGAGCTTGTGTACACACATCAACCTCAAGGACTCTTAAATATAGTACAGGAGGGTTGGGAAAGAGAAGAATTTACGGGTCCACAACCCTCTGAATACACATAAGAACTGAGGCACCGGCTACAGAGAGCCAGAGAAGTCACTCGAGACTATCTCAGTTAAGTGCAGTAGAAATAAAAAGAGTGTTATGACAAGAGTGTACAGAGGAGAAAGCTCAGGGAGGGACAAAAGGCATTAGTGCTCCTTCCCAGTGCTACTAGTAAGTTCCTGACATGCTGGCAAGGGCCCTTTGAGATAGTGAGATGAATCAGCCTAGTAGATTACGAAGCGTTCCACCTGGGGATACAAGAAAGAGAAATAAATTTACCACATTAATTTGCTAAGGTTATGGCAAGAAACAGAAAGTCTATTCTCTACCCCAGTAAGAGAGAGATCCAATGTAAAACAGGAGAAAAAAACCAAAACAAAACAGAAGAATGGGGACTTACAAAGGACATCTGTTTAGGATCCCAGTTCATGGGGGGCAAAAGATGTAGTTGAAGCAGCTAGTACAAGAAATTTGCAATGTGTTTAGCAAAATTCCTGGATGCACAAAGAGAATAAGTCACAGTATTATTACACCAAAAGGCAAAGTGGTAAGGGAGAAATGGCAGAGGATCCCTGTGACAGGGGTATCTCCACTGGAGCCTTTCTGTTGGTGGCTCTGCCTTCCTGTCTCGGGCTAACTGCCTGCTTACTCGCCTGCCATGCCTTGATCTTAATTGATTGAGTGATGTAATTAGCGGGAGGCTGCCCATTTTATAAGCCTGGTGTCAGGGGGCACTATCTGCAACTCCTTTTCCTCCCTTACACTGCAGCCTAAGCCTCGCAAATGGTATTTGACATGGTTTGCCCTATGCCTTGGCCCTCTCCTTTACTTCTGGGGCTCCTCACTGCCCCCTCCTGCTCTGGGGCTCCTCACCATCCCCTCTCACTCTGGGGCTTCTCACCGTCCCATCTCACTCCAGGACTGGGGTCAATGCACCCCCCAAAACACTGCACCCTCTCTGGCACCAGGGCCCCACGTTACCATGGAGCTCCTATGAGGCCTCCTCCAACTCATAATAGCCTCACCCGGTCCTCCGGTTAAAACAGTAAACACAAAAAAACCCACAAAGCCCCTGGGCTATAACATAAAACTAAACCGTCCAGTCAAAACAACGTTCTATCCCTACCGGGAAAATACTCCAACTCATAGCCGCAACCAGGGGATGCTCATGCAGTCTATCTTCTCCATTCTCTCTGCACTGGCCGAGCTCCCCCCTCCTTGGCCGCCAGAGAGGAACTGCTCTCCTGGCCTCATGCTTGGGCTTAAGAGGGGGCCAACCCCTGCCCCTTCCTGTCAGCTGATTCTCTTGGTTCCCCTAGCAACCAGCACCTGTGCTGCCCTGGTGACTGGCAGTTGAGCCTCCCCCTTCTCACCACTAGGGGTCTCTCCTGAGCCATTTCTGCTTTTAGGCGCAGGGCACCTGAGTACTCTGCGAGAATCCCTTATCATCATTATGACCTAATAAGGGCTGAAATAGATAAAATGTTAGCTAGCTCAAAACCCCTGGCGAAGCCCCTTAGTGGCTGTGCCAAAACCAGACAGATCACTAAGGCTGTGCGTAGACTTTTGAAAATTGAACACTATCTCTAGATTTGATGCTTTTCCAATACCACGGATTAAAGAATTACTAGAGAGGGTAGGGCAAGCAAAATTTATATCCACCTTGGACTTAACTAAGGGATATTGGCAAGTGCAAATACAAAAGAATGATCAAACAAAAACTGCCTTTGGTGCTCCATTGGGTCTTTATGAGTTCAAATGCTTGCCGTTCAGTCTACATGGTGTAGTGGCGATGTTTCAAAGACTAATCGATTGGGCACTAGCCCCACATCAAAGACATGCTGCAGCCTACCTGGCCGACATCATCATTTACTCAAATGAGTGGGAGCAACATCTAAAAGCCCTTTGGGTAGTCCTCCAGGAACTCTGGTTAGCCGGTTTAACTGCCAACCCAGGAAAATGCGTATTGGGAAAAGCAGAGACCAAATCTCTCAGGTTCTCAGTGGGATAGGGATGTATCCGACTGGCTAGCCGATAAGATAGAGGCCATAAGAGCCTACCCTCTGCCCCAAACTAGAAAACAGATGAGAGCTTTTCTCAGGCTAGCCAATTACTACTGGCACTTTATTCCACATTTTGTGGAGGTGACCACACCATTAACAAACATTTTGAAGGGAAAAAGCTCAGACCCTATAAAGTGGGATGAATCATGCCTCCAAGCATTTCAGAGAACGAAAACAGCACTGTATCTTGATGTTGTCCTAAAGACTCCTGATTTCACACGGCCTTACATTTGTCAGACAGATGCCTCTAATCATGCCATGGGAACTGTGTTGTCCCAAGACAAGAGTGGAGCAGCTCATAGCCTATGCCAGCCACAAGTTGAACCCTCGCTGTGACAGGGTGGCTGAAGCACCCTGCCAAGTGTAGCACGAGGATTAAAACAAAGGAAAGAAACTTACCAGGAGATGCTGAGGACACTGTGGTGAGCCAGGGCAGGAAAGACACCATGCCCTGATTAATTAAGGGAACCAGCTAGGGCCGAGGCAGTTCAAAGGCTGCTGTGGCAAAACCCAGCTGCCAGGGTTCAAGCCCAAGACAGGGAGAATGATGCAGCCAAAGAAAAAGAAAAAGCCATGCCAAAAAGTTAAAAGGGAAACAGCTGGGTTGGGAAGGCAGTGAATCAGAGGCTGCCCCAGGGACCCAGCTAACTGGGAGAGAAATTTAAGGGGACACCGAGAGAGAGTCCAGGGTTGGACCTGAGAAAGGGGAGAAGGAGGAGGAGAGAGAGAAGATGGTGATAGCTGAGGAGGGAAGGAAATGACTTTGGGGTTGGAGGAAAACCCCAATCCCAGACTTACCTGGTGAGAGCCAACCAAGAGATGGAGGAGACTGTTCTGTCAGTGAGTCCTGTCCCGAGGGGTGAAGATAACTTCTTGGGGGACCTTGAGGAAGAGACATGGACAGGATTACAACCCAAGGAGGGGTAAATCCGTCCCGACCCCGAAGGTTAAGGGTGGGATTAGAACTAAGAAGTGGCTACCTTGGGACCTGTGCAGGGAAGAACAGGGCAAGCAGCCAACTTAGAGGAGGACCCCTTGGGGAAGGAGTCCATATGACTAAGACTGGACCATCAGTAACAGAGGTGAGTAACATCACGCCAAGAACATCTGGTGTGGTTAGGGCAGGGTATAGGGATGGTGGAGCCCTACAAAGATAAGCCATCATCCTGAGCCTATAACCAACCCCTTTGTCTCACAAAACTGTATTTGCACCTCTATTTTCTAACATCAAGGCATGGCAGGTGATTTTTCTGAAGGACAGAACACAACTATTCCAGCAGGGAGACAACTCAGCTCCAGGAGGCATGCCACCAACCGCTTACACTCACAAACAAAGGTATGCCGCTGTAGAGTGAGAATGTCTAGCCATAAAATGGGGGCTAGAGTATTTTCATTATTACCTAGTCAGCCAGGAGTTTACATTAATAACTGACCATGCCCCTCTGAAATGGCTTAAGACCACACAGACTCATAACCATGGATCCTGGTTTTCCCTGATAAAAAACTGCAAATTCTCTGATTAGAACCCCAAAATTCATGATTAAAATTAAAGGCCCCCCACAGCCCTGCTTATGCCCCTCACTCACCTCACAGCCCACCTCCCACACTGCTCATGCCCCTCACTCCCCCAACAGCCCCCCTAACCCAACTGGTGCCCCTTACTCCCCCTGCACAGCCCCATAGCCCTGCTCATGCCCCTTAGCCCCTACCCATAGCACCTGACCCCCAGCCTTGCCAGAGGGGGCCCCCAGCTGCCAGGGCTATGGGGCCAGGGACCCAGGTCTGAAGCTCCCTGCCCCCAACAGAAGGCAGCAACTGCTGCAACAGAAGGAGCACAGAGCTGGCTCCCCCACTGCTGCCTGCCCACAACAGGCTCAGGTGGGGGTGAGACTGGCTTCTGGTAGCAGCTCGCACTCCAGGGGGCATCTCCCAGATCTGTGCAGGAGATGGGGGGCAGAGCAGGTACATGCTGTGGGCTTGTGCTCCCAGCTCTGCTGCCCTCCACTGGGGCCTCCGCAGTGCAGCATGTATGACCCAGTGTGGCCAGGCACAGCAAAGCCATGCAGGAAAACTGCTTGCTGCTGCAAGGTCTGTGCTGCCCTGGCCACACTTTCCCTGCGGGCAGGGGCAGCAGTGAGGGGCACAACCCTGCACTACTGCCCATGCTGTGCCCATGCACACAGGAGAAGTGTGGCCAGGGCAGCACAGAGGTTGCAGTGGCAAGCAGATTTCCTGTGTATCCCCACTGTGCCCTGCTGCTCCAGGTTACACATGTTGCACTGTGGAGGCCCTGAGGAAGGGCAGCAGGGAGGGAAGCACAAGCCCGCAGCACGCATCCACCCTGCACCCGCCACACGCACAGATCTGGGGATGTGGGTCCCCCTTGCCCCCGGGGGTAGGGCTGCCTCCCAGCCACAGTGCACACTTCTGGGGGGGCGAGAGGACCTCATTTTAATTAATATAATTCTGTATTGAAATACACAAAGGAAGCACACGTGGTAAACAGAAAGGTATGTTTTTACGTATTTTACTTAATGTTACTCAGGAACAGACTAAAGATTAGGGGTGAGATCCACATAAGGAATTAGATGCTCAATTCCTTTGTTAGGTCCTTAAATCCAAAATGGGATCCTCACCTGGCACTTAAAACCCCTATATCTTCTAGTCTTCACCAGTAGAATTATTTTCGTATTCTAGTCTTCACTACTGCTGAGCACATTAGTCTTGACTGTGATGTATGCTTCAGGCATGCAGTCCACTCCTAACCCCTGACAAGATAGATAAATTTGGCCTTTTCACACCTCTCTCATCTGCTATATCTGGTCAGATTGGTCCACAAAGCACATGATGGTGGTAGTGGTCCCCTATTTGTAACCAGTAGCTCAATGTTTAGAGCACTCACGGAGGATGGGAGAGACCAAGATTCAATTCCCTTCTCCACTTGTGAGGAATGAAATATAAACCTCTTGTGAGAATGTCCTAATCACTAGGCTAATGAGTCATTGTTACTTTTACTCCCTCTTGGAACCACTACATACAGAAGTAGCTTATGCAAAGCAAGATAACTTTAACAAGAAATGTAAATACCCTCTTCTTTTCAGAGTGCTTAGACTTCTCTGCTGGGAGGTGGGGATTTGAATCTCCTCAGGCAGAGGGTCTTACAGTTTCTGGTGAGTGAATTAATCCACAGCTGTCCTGTGGCACCTGGACCTCCACCAAGCCACTGCTCCTCTCACTGCTTTGGCTGTGGCAGCAGCTTCACTCTCTGAGCTCCCACTTCTTGTCCTCATCCCAGGGAACAATGTGGCACAAGCCACAGTCCCATGGGAGTCTTCAGTCCAGGATGCTTGAGTGCCATTGTGAAGTAGGACAGCCTGTAGTCAGGGAGTTGGGGTGAGGCCAGGGCACTGCCTACACAGTGCAATGGGGGTACCCTGGTGGGGTACAGCTCAGGGTCCATGGTTTGCATTGGTGCAGCCTGCATGGCATGTAAACCCTGCTGTTCAGCTTGCAGGGCACATGGCATCTGGCTGCTTAGAAGTTGGACAGCCTTGCATTAACCTATGAACTTGTTAATGAAAGGGAGCTGCTATCCCTTTAGGTTGGATATTAAGAAAATCTTTCTCATGAAGAGAGTAGTAAAGCACTGGAACAGGTTACCCAGAGAGGTTGTGGACTCTCCATCCTTGGAGGTTTTTAAGACTTGTCTAGAAAATGCCTTGGCTGCAGTGGCAACACATAGGGGGTACATGTGCACCCCCTGACAGGCAGTGTTCCCCACTTAGGTGATGAGGCAGATGCCCCTCCTGAGAGTGCTGGCCAGGAGAGGGGGGGCACCAGGAGAAGCACCCCTGGCCCTTTCTGGTCAGCTGTGGGAGGACACCCCCCCACTCCCCCGGTCGCCCCATCCCAACTCAGGAGGCACCAGTCACCCATGCATGGCTGGAATGATCTAGTTGGAGATGGTCCTGCTTTGAGTAAGGGGTTGGACTAGATGACCTCCTGAGGTCCCTTCCAACACTCATTTTCTATGATTCTACAATATCCCATCTCCTCTGACTGTGTGTTGTGAGAAAGGGCTGGCATGGGTGCCTAATTGTAGAAAAGGTTTCATGACTGTGAATCCCAAGTGCTAGCAGGTAGAGTCCTGCAATAGGGGTGGGATACCCCCAAGGCCTGGGGTATCTGGCAACCTGCTAGTGGCTGTAGGAGAAATACATTTTGTTGCACTCAAAATAGGACATGAAAAAAAATCAACTTGCAAGAATTTGTGAAAACAGGTCTCATTTACATATTTGTAAGATGAAATAAAATCTGCCTCAGTGTAACATGAAGCGTGACTTTAGTTGTTACAGATAGGAGCAGTTAAATGTGATAAAAACATGTGTGAGCTGGCTGAAGCAGGGAAAGTTTTCATGGGGTGCGTTGGGGGCTCTACAGGGGGTGGATCTAAATCACTGGGAGAGGGCCCTAAAATTCATCCTTTTCTTCAGTGTTTCCCACTACTTCAGTTTTTCCCAGTGGGCACGTCTACCCATGTGCCCAACTGCGCAGTTGTTATTGCGCAGTTATTACTGCACAGTCACTTAGTACTAAATTTAGCTCCAGAAAACACTAAATGACTGCGCAGTAGTGGTTACTGCAGAGTCCTGACAGCACATGGGTAGTTTTTGACCCTACTGCTCAGTAGCAATAATAATGTAGCATCTTGTATAGAGGTGCCCACTGTGTCCTAATTTAAAACTACCCCCCACTCAGCACAATAAACATATCACTTAGATGTCTTTCATCATAAACTTCTCTTCTCTCTCAATAACATGACTGTATTCATCTTTAGAATATTATCTTACAAACTCTTATATGTTTAACTTTGATAGTAGTTCAATTAATTTCAGTGGAAACATGTATATGTTTAAAATTATGCATGTGCTTAAGATTAGAGCCTTATTTACTAAGAGTTTGGGATCCTGGAATACTGATCATGGATTTACTCTCTTTCTATCTCCAGACCTGCAGATTCATTAGTGAGTGGTAAGGAGGACAGGAGACCCCAGTAACCAACATGTAAACAAACCTTAAAAAGGACTATTTCTGGAAGAGTTGGCTGTCTTAGGAATTAAGTGTAAAAGAAAGTTTGGAAGCTTATGGCAAGCATGAGCTGTTGCTGGTAGGAGCTGCCATATAGCTGACAAGTTAGTGAAGCTCCATCTGTGACATTTAGTGAAAATGATTGAGTTAATTTGTATGTAACTATAAAGATCAGTTTAAAAATCCTGTGGATTTGGTGGTGAAATGCGTAGGTTTGTTAGGTCTAGTAAATGAAGTTATTTTATTTTTAACCAAAAGTACCATTATATTAAGCTACCAACATGACTCAGCCTTCACCAGGACAGGAGGAATCAAGGCTCTTTCAGTTTCAAACATCCATGCATGACTTGCTCTTTCTGCTGTGCCAACAGTTGTAAATCAATGTGCAGTGAACTTGCGAGGTGGGAACTGAGATCCCCCAACTCATTACATATACTCCTAAAAACATCAATTACTTGGGAATAATTTGTAATCTGTGTTATACTGGGTTGGATTCAAATTGGGAACTTTCAGGTAGAAGCTTCTGTAGTTCCTTAGTAATTCCCTCAATTACCATATTCTTTAGTAGACACCGATTGCACTTGAAGTGAGGCTTATTTTCTTGGAAGATACCAATAAGTTTATTACATCTAATTCTGAACTTTTTGGAGCTTGGGCAGGCACAATCTTAGTAGAAATGGGTGGGGTCTAGGGGAGGAGGAGCCCCATAGAATATGTACCAGTAGAGTCACCCTGGGTCCTATAGAAATCACTGAGCACTACCTCTGGAGGTAAAATCCAGTATAAAAAACAAGTTGTGGCAGATGAATACACCCAGGTGAGATGTGGCTCAGGGGGGATATGCCCATTGGCTGGTATGATGGTCATGAGCCTGTCACACCAGGATTCCCCAGTATCTAAATTTATTACAGTTATTATAAGATCATTATCCTACTTTACAAAGGAGCCCTATACCTACATTTAAAGAACTAATGTCTAAGCTTTGCGTGGACAAAATGAAGGATGTGTGTGCACAACACTTTAAAGCAGGCTAAATGCTTTTGCACTGCTTTAATGGTATTGGTATTTGCATGCCTTGGCAGCGTATTGTGCATTAATTCCAGCCACTGTAGGAAATTCAGTGGCATAATGTGCCTTAAATGACTTTGGGGAAGCAAAATAAAACTCCGAGAAGAAGTCTTAATTTGCTGCCCTTACAGCTGTGGAGCAAAGCCTGGGGCTTTCTGCAGCTCCATGGCTCTGCAAGAATCCCTGCAGGGAGCCTGGCAGCAGCCCAAGAAAATAGGCTCCACCCAAGAAAAGTGGTGAGCCTGATTTCCCACCCCTTTCCCCAGAGCCTGCCTGCCCACTTGAGCTGCACAGGGGCCTGCTGCTTCCCTCTGTGGCTGTGGTGCCCACCAGGACTGCCTGTGCCAGGTGCCTGCAGGTGGATTCTGCCTGGGTGGGACTGCTGTTGCCATGGAGGGAAGCACCAGCACCCCTGCCCCTAAGCCCAGGGACCGCTCCTCCCGCCAGCAGCTCACCCTCCCCTCCCTGCCGCCACACAGGCAGGTAAGTGCAGGGTGTGTGTATGACACGGGGGTTTACTTAGCCCTAAACTGAAATGGTGGATTTAAAAACCCATCGCTTCAATTTAGAGCCCCCATTTCATCTACACATGCCCTAAGCTAGCATGCAGCTACTGAACCTTTAAAAAGCAATGACCCTTGGAACCAAGTCGTCTGCTAAAAAGAACTCTTGACATGAGCTTAGTATCTCATGCCACTGACTAATTATAATAGAACTATAATGTGTTATTTAGTAGTAGAGAAAGTGATGATTGCTTCAGTTACAATGATTCTGGTGTCACAATTGCCTCAGCTAAGAGTGACCTCAGCTATTACTCTGACCCTATGTAATATGGTTTCTTTAATCAATACAATTACATATAATAGTAATGAATTAGCTTAATTATAACCTAATGTAACCCACCTACAAAATGCACAAGCCATTTTATGCTGCAAAGTGTGTTCTCATTTTCATGTTGCTAGTTATTAAATATGTTTTTTTCCTCTCATATTTTTGTGTATGATCATGTCTTCTATATGTGCTATATTTAAGCATCTGGCTTCCTTGTCTTCAAAACACCAAGATAAACTGCATATAGGCAGATATCTGCGGCTTTTGTTTAGGCCTATTGTTTAGAACCCATCATGCTGTTTACTGTGAACAAGAAAGCAGTGGGTTCAAGCAGTGGGGATCAGCTCCTAGACTGATTGACAGAAGTGGGCAGTGTTCTCTTTTAAGTAATTGACTAAGAGAGATGGTGAAATGTGGCGACACCTGACTGGATACTCAAGGGTGATGTCATGCCAAAGTATATAGGAATTTTCAGCTGAGAGTCTCTTTCTGGGGCTGCAAAGCTTGAAGCTGAGCTGCAGAAAATTGCAGCCCATGGAGGGGGGTCGCCCCCCACCTTCACTGGAGAAACAAGTTGGAGCTATGTGAAGGAAAAATCCAAGGTAGAGGAAGAAAAAGACTGTCTCAGAGTTTGGGTGACAGCTTCTTTCCCTCTTTTTCCCTTTTCCTGGGGTTTGAGTGGGATAATACCATGGGGATATTAATCCATGGGGGTTTTGGGTGGGATAATACTGTGGGGGCTGGAGCCTGCAGTTTTACTAGCAGATTTGGGCCGGGATTAAAAGCCTGGCACATTTTGGGCCAGGGCTGATGATGTGGCATGTTTGTTACTGTTGCAACTTCTTTTGTTTCAGCCTAGCTGTGTGGCTGAACCCCAGTGGTATGTTACACTGACACATTTGGGCCAGGATTAAAAGCCTGGAAAATCTGTGGCCAGGTTTAAGACCTTGAGTGGGATAATACTGTGGAGGTATTAATCCCCGGAGCAAACTGGCCAGGAATGGAGTCCTTGCAGTTATTGACCAGGATAAACCTCCCCATCCACCTTCAGCTTTGTTGTTTTACAGCTGTTTTGTCTTGGTCTAGTTGGTGTTACTGAATCCTGCAGTGCTCCAAGCCCTGGCACAGATAGCCCTGACTCTCTCCTGTTGCTTGGTCCAGGCCCAGTGCAGAGCCTGGCTCCTCTCGAGTTTTTTTTTGCACCTCTTCTGCCCCAGCAGAGCTAGGGATTGGACTAGGAATGTTGGGGTGCAGTATGCTGGCGGGAGCCGCAATCAGCCCCTCAAAGCCGCCACATGGAAGCAGAGATCTGAAAGCAACAAAGGGCCCCTTGCAACACAGAGGGATCAACACTCCCTAGCACAGGGGTGGGCAAAATATGGCAAACAAGCCAAATTCAGTACGCTCTAGGCCATTATATCTGGCTTGGAGGCCCCTCTGTAAGCCCTGGCCATCACTGCCCCTCTGCAAGTTGGTGCCTCCGTGCATGAGGTGCAGCTTTGGGTGCTAAGCAACTACCCCCACCCCAGCCTGGCCTAACCTGTTCCCAGACCCAAGCCAGGGGCACTAGAGACAAAAAGCCTCTGCCTGGCAGAAGCTTTTGCCTGGCCTCCCTACAGCGGTTTCCAGCCCCCTTGCCTATAAGCCTGGAAATGCAAGTAAGGGCCCCACCAGGCCAGAGCCAGGGACTCCTGCTAGGGGAAAGGGGCAGCAGCACAGGAAGCAATGCGCTATGGGGCTAGGCTGGACTGGCCCCATACACTACAGGAGCTGCATATTAAGAGGCTGGGTCAGGCTAGCCCCACACGCTGCCACCATG
>NW_017728943.1:128594375-128606258 GCF_001723895.1 Crocodylus porosus
CATCCACAGGACCAACAGACACTCCCCCAACATGTCCAAACACACCCACATCCTACCACACACGTTCCCACCCCTATATGTCCATGTACACCCACACCCTCCTACATCCCCCACCCCAACCACATACCCAACACCCGTCCACACCCACCCCACCCACACTACACACACACATGTACTCCCCAACCACACCCCCCCACATATACACCCTTACCTGCCCACACACAAGATACAAGAATAAGACTGTATTTTGAACTATTATGCAATCACCTCTAGAGACACTATGCAAACACCATAAATCAAAACAAACATATATTTGTTTTATAAAATTAAACAATTTGGACAGGCTGGGGAAGTGGGTGGAACAGAACAGAGATTTATACAGAGAGAACAGAAAGATATTTTAACAAAGGGAAGTGCCTAGGGAGGAAGAATCATCAACACACCTAAAGCCTGGGAGGTACCATTCTAAGTAGCACAACTGTGGAAAGGGATCTCTGAGTTGTAGTTGACTCCAAAATGAACATAAATTACCAATGTGATGGAGTAATAAGTAAAGCTAACCACACTCTTTCTTGCATAAGTAGATGCATCACAAACAGGTCTAGGGAGGTGATACTTCCTCTCTATGTGGCATTGGTCAGGCTGCAGCTGGAGTACTGTGTCCAGTTTTGGATGCTGCACATCAAGAGGGATGTGGATAACCTGGAAAGGGTTCAGCAGAGGGCCACACATCTGGTTAAAGGCCTACAGGAAAAACTCAGCGAGGACTGATTGGGGGGATCTGAATCTCTTCAGCCTCTGCAAGAGAAGGCTGAGAGGTGATCTTGTGGCCATCTACACACTCAGCGGGGGGGACAGCAGGAAATAGGGGATACAATGTTTACCAGGGCAACTATTAGGTATTTAAGAGATTGAGCAAAAACCTGCTCGTTTTGAAAACCTGGGGGTCTTCAAAAGGAGGATAGAGTATCACCTGGCCGGGGTCATTTGACCCCAGTACTCTTTCCTGCTCGTGGCAGGGGGTCAGACTTGATGATCTGCTCAGGTTCCTTCCAACCCTACCAACTATGAAACTATCCAATAGGTCCTTTCCAACCCTAAAATCTATGAAATCTATGAAAATAAGTTGTAGATTTTTTTAGTATATGATATTCTTTTCCAGTTTCAAGATGGCAGCACCCTTCCTCCCAAAAGGAGTAATCCTGGGGCAAGGGGAGGAACTTCCAGTGGCAAAGGTTAGGGGTGGGACTTCATGTCCCAAGATGGCAACCAGGGGGTGGGACTACCCTTGTAACCCTTAACAGCTCACCGAAGCTCATTAAGTGGCCCTCCAGCCAAAATAATTGCCTGCCTTTGCCTTAGCAGCTTTCTGAGATGCAGCATACCCCAGGGGACAGCCGATAGGACTCACTGGTGTGGGCCCTCCTCTCCAGCCTATTGCTATATGGCAGGTATAGGGGTGAAGGCCTCCAGAACTACCCTTTGGGTAAACCCTCCCCCATTCTCCCCAAGTCCCAGACTGCCTGGGCATGGATGGACTCCCTCCCAAAAGGGTGCAACCTTGTAGCTGATAACGTTTCAAATTCCATTTGGTGTTTTTCTTTGCTTCCATTGCCTTTGTTTTCTGAAATAAATCTATCCTTTTGTGGGGGCTTGTGAGGTGGGATTTTGTTTATGCAGGACACCCCAGTCAAAAATCAGTGATCACAGATTTCTGGATAGGGACTCGAGCCACAGTGAAAACTTATTGGGTACCCCAAAATTTGAACTCAGCCCCTGTTGCAGCTGTCTAGTGCCCAGCAGAAGGGTTACTTTAATTTCTTCCAAGGTAGCCTACACATAAGAGTTTTAACTATGCAAAAAACATGAAGAGGCTGCATTGCTGATGTGTTGAGAGCAGGGCTAAGGAAGTGATACTTCCTCTCAACTCGGTGCTGGTG
This sequence comes from Crocodylus porosus, assembly GCF_001723895.1. Classification (NCBI taxonomy): domain Eukaryota; kingdom Metazoa; phylum Chordata; order Crocodylia; family Crocodylidae; genus Crocodylus; species Crocodylus porosus. The sequence goes on from NW_017728943.1 coordinate 128,596,316, forward strand.
AGACCCCAGATGGAGTAGTGTGTCAAGTTCTGGGCAACGCACTTCAAAAAAAATACACAGAGAATCCTGAAAGGGTCCAAAGGGGCTACAAGAGAGGAAGCAAACAGCAGCAAACCACCCAGGAAAAATGAGAGCCAAGGCATAAGTGAAAGCAAACTGAGAAATTTGGCTAAGGACATGAATGAATCCCCGGTGACACTTTTTCACCATGCTGAGGGGTAGACTTTCCACTTGCTGCATTATAGTTTTTGCTACAAAGACCCATGATGATAGGAGGGGCAAACATGCTGTGGGTAGCAACAGTACTGGGACTTAGGCATTTGCTATAAATAACAGGATGAGCAATTAAAGTCCACAACTATTAGAAAAAACAGCATTAGCAATGCATCCCATGGCTGACAGGAAGAGTAGGTCATAGAAAGAAATCAGGCCATGAAGTTGTCTTGTACTGGATCTTCTGAAAGCAAAATATGCTTACTCCTCAAACTGGTCTTCCTGCAGAGGTGGAAGCAGCAGTTTGCCCGGAATGAAAGTAGTTCACAGTATTCCCGGAAATACAGCACAGCTGCACCAAAAATACAGGACAAGACTTATTTTTCAGACACTACCTCCCATCATGACTTATTCATGGCATAAATCACACATTTGTATCCACCTTTGTTTATACACCTTTGCCCAATTTTGGTTAAATCATATGGCAAAAGATACATGGAGCGGGTTCCAGGAATGGGTGAGAGTGTACATATGGAATGTGAGTGTGCAATGAGTATATAGGGGTGTGTGCGCTCGTGCATGTTTGGGGAACGGATGTACATGGGTAGGGGAATGGGTGTGTGTAATTGGTGTGGGGAATGTATGTGGAATGGGTGTGTGCGCGCATACACGAGTGGAGAAGGGGTGCAGGGAATGTGTATATGAAATGGCTGTGAGGAATGTGTGGAACACGCATGGGAGAGAGAGAGACCATCTCCCCACCCCCGTTTTACGATCACGTGACCCCCGAAGCTGCCAGGAAGCTCCACTCCATTGCCGAGGGCCCGAGCGCCGACCACGCGCCACCCCGGAACCGCTCTTCCGGAGTGCGCTACATCACGCGATTCCAGAAGCCGGGGCCCATCCCAACGTACGCGCTGCAGAGCCCGGATCCTCTTCCCCTCCTCCTCTACCTGCCTGCGAAGGCGTAGTGCGCAGGCGCAGCCCGCCGGAGAGCGCCGCAGCCCCCACCCCTCCCCGGCCAGCGTCTCAACGTCAGATCCGGGTCCTGAGGGGCGGAAAAGGGGAGGCGGGGCCTGGCGATACGCTCAGAGGCTGGGCTAAAGCAGCTCCCGCCTCCCACAGAGCCCAGCCCCCGTACTTCCGGTGCAGCAGCAGCGGCGGCGGTAGCAGCAGCAGGCGCTGCCCCGCCCCCAGCTCCGCGCGCAGGGGCCCGGCCTCGCGGCGGCCCAGCCACTCCCGCGCGGGCCCTGCCCTCCCCGGCGGCCGGGGCGGACGATGGAGGGCCTGACGCTGAGCGAGGCGGAGCAGCGCTACTACTGCGACCTCTTCTCCTACTGCGACACGGAGAGCACCAAGAAAGTGGCGTCCAACGGACGCGTGCTCGAGCTCTTCCGCGCCGCACAGCTGCCCGCCGACGTGGTCATGCAGGTACGGACCTGCCCCTCCCCCCAGCCCTGGCCCCCGCGGGCGGGGCGTTCCATTGGGGCCGTTGCGCGGTTGCAGCCAAGCCCCGCCCCCCTTGGGGCAGCGACGAGAGGGGGCGGGGCTTGGCCACGGAATGGACCCCCCCCAGCAGTGCTGGGGAGTGGCTCCCCCCGGTTTCTCAGCCAGGGAGCTGCAGCCCCTGGGGTGCCCCAAGAACCTGCGGAGGCATGCGAGATAACTGCCACCCTCCTGTACAGATGCCAGCACCGGAGGGTGTCCTCATGGGATTAAGAGACCCCAGTCCTGTAAAGCATGCGGGTACCGCACCAGCATTTTTCAAGCAGGAATCTGTAGCGTTCAAAAGCCCTGGCTGCCGCCTCTCTGAGATCTTTGCAAAAGACCAATTGCTGCCTGCTTGCACCAAAAAAAGGGTGGAACCATAGTGGGTGTTTGGGGATGCCTGGAGACTCATGGGGGATGGGGGGCTTTGAGGCTACAAAGGCTGAGAGCCATTGTACTTGTACAGATTCCTGACAGCCAAGGATGGGATTAGCTACAAGGGGCTTAGAGTGCCCCTGTGCATGGGCTGCACTTCAGGGGAAGGAGGGGATGGCTGTTGGTTGTCTTACAGAAGTGGCAAAGATGTGTGTGTGCACCAGCATTCAGACTACCTGAGCAGGAGGACCCCCACCTGTTCACCTCATCAACACCAGGGTTAAAGGTTTATAACTCAGTGTTTTGGCTCCTGGGGCCGCAGGGGTGGTGTGGGCTGCTCCATGGGTCAGTCAGAACCTGTGTGGCGGGATTAGGCTGCAGGGTCCTGCGTTGCCTCAGTCTAGCGCCATGCGCTGGAGTTGGGCCCTGGGCTGTTCTGTGTGCCTGATCCAGCAACAGCCACAGCCTGTGGGGCTTTCCACAGACTCATGGGGAGCCCCACAGGCAGCGTGATACAGCAGTGGGGGCTGAGTGACCTTGGTTAAAAAGAATGTTGGTTCCTTGAGGTCATGATCAAGGTTTCAAAGGCTTTCCAGGACTAGCATTTACATAAGGAATTGTGACACCATCAGTCAGAAATACTCGTGGCTTGCAAGCGTGTGGTCACCCTTTTTATTGCGTCTTCCCCTTCAGGCATGGATTGCTGTGCATTTAACTCCGGTGTTAGTGCTCTTCAGTTGAGACTAGTTTAGTTGAAACAGACAGACCGGCAACCAGTTTCTTCCAAACACAGGTCAATGTCCTACCTAATTTGTTTCAGATGTGGTAACTATTCTCTTGCAAAGTAATGCATTTTTAAAGGAAGAAATGTAAACTGCTCAAAGGATTTTACACACCTGAGAGGATCTGAACTTAACTGTATTAATGAAGAAAAGGACTCTGACTTGCTGCTTCAGAGATTGCTGTGAAAAGTATTTGGTCAATGTGCAGCTGCCGTCAAAGCAGAAAGTGGGGAAAACATTTTTATAAGAAATGAGGGGGAAGAAAAAGTACAAAGAAAATGTAAATACTGTTACATGCACATATTCATCTGGAATACCATGTGCACAGATGTTATAAAAAATCTGAAACTTGTGGGATTGATTTAGTTGCATCTTCCCTTCATGTGTCTTGCCCACAAACCTGCTGGTTGCAGTTTGAAGGCACAGACCTTCCCTTTGAAGACTTATTCTACATCTTTCTGTTTGTTTTTCTTGTCTTCAACAGAGAATGGCTTGTTCATAGCTCCTACCTCCAAGATCCAACCACAATTAAAAGACTTCCTGAACAGTTAAGGTTACTATATACTATGTATGACAAAGCAGCAGAACCAAGGGAAATTATGTATCCATTAGATTAGGCTTTAGTTCTCCACATACCTTGTCATTGCAACAGTAAGCATGCCATGGACCATGCATGGCAACATAATCCTCTAAGGATGATAACCTTTCATTATGTCCTCTTAACTTTCCCTTTATACACAACCTCTAACTCAGTGGTTTTCTGTGAGATCCTTTTAATGGTGTTGTGTAATATTAGCACTGTCAGGTGTGCAAACACCTACACTTTAGGGTTGTTGGTTGTAGCTGTGTTGGTCTAAGGACATGGGCACACAACAATTTAGTTGGTCTAATAAAAGATATCACATCTACCCAAAGAACCTTGTCTGCCAAACACCTACACATGATTCAAAAGAGATCAAAGGGTTTCATATGGGAATCCATAGTGGAAAAAAAACATTTGGACATGTTGTAGGCTTTTTGAGTTCTCTCTAGAGAAAAATTTTAGTCTTGTTCCATAGTCAGGAGAAAAAAAAAAAAAAAAAAAGAAGAGAGAAAGCAAAGAGCTGTCACTCTTCTAAGGGATGCTTTGAATTAAGCAAGGGGGGTGCCTTGGGTTTCAGAAGATTTGAAAGCTATTTTTTATTAAGCTAGCAAGGGAACTACACAAGAATAATTGTAAAATTCTAAAACAGAGGGGAAGTGAGTATGGGATAACATCCCTGACAACTGCTTCACAGTGAATTTGTCTGGGTATCTTTAAGGTGGGTCTCAGACAAGTTGATAAAAGGGAGAACTGATACCTTTTAGCTCCATGTACATGTGACTGGCATTCAAAAGGCAGGGTTTCTTCTTGTTGGGGGGTTTTCTTTGGATGTGTCCAGGCCAGTTGGCCTTCCCCTGCAGAGTTGACTCACTGTCAACCACTGATGCTTAGTATCTAAGGAAAGCACAGGAGGCAAAAACTTGATCTGCATTCATTAGTGAATTTAAGGGCTACTGTGATAATCACAGAATAGTTGCTTTGGCTAGAGACAATACCAGTTTCTTCTCTACATGATAAGATTTTGAGAGTGAGTGCATTGACTGTGCAAGGATTTTACCTCACTTTGTTTAACCTACATTCTTAATAGTCCCCCTATTTTCCTGCATGTAAAAGTCTGTTGAAACCTCAAGAACCAGATTTACATTTTCTAAAAATCAGAATTGAGACTCTGAAGAATGTATCCCAGTTTACTGTGAAGCAGCTGTCAGGGATGTTGTTATCCTACCCTCACTGCCCCTCTGTTTTACAATTTTTTTACAATTATTTTTATGAAAATCTATGTTTGTTCTTTGCATCCATTGACTGTAAATGTTTTATGTTTATATCTGGTTTCCTTGCACATAACTTCCTAAAATGTACTCTTAGAACATAACACAACATTTTTTTTCTTCAAGACTGAAGCCAAATATAGGGAGCTGAGTACAGAAGGGAAACTTACCCCACCATTTTTTGATGGGCACATGTTTTCATATAGCTTTAATAAGACAGGCTGTATTTTAAAATCTCTTTAGAATTCTATTAAAGGAAAAGTGGAATTAAAGCCTCAATTGAAGTACTTTTAATAGAGGTGTGACACATACTAATTTGTTGAACAAAAGGACACTGATAAACTAAGTTAGTAAAGTGCAGAACTTCATACAAATTAGATTTATTTTGTGCTGAATTAGAACATGAAACAGCAAGAGACTTTATTTTTCAAAGAAGAAAGGTGTAGTCTGTTTTTAGTGCATCTCTGTTCCGATTTTAGAGAGATTTAGTTGATGCCCTGCCCTGCTTTGTTCTGGTATTGAAATGCATACAACGAGGCCTTTATTATTGTCCCTTTATTTTGTCAGGCTGATACTTAAATGTATTATTATGCTAGTCTGATATTAATAGATACCGTTTTCTCTCGCAAGCGTCACGTACCTTGTCTTTGGGAAGGCAGAATGAAGAGAGAGAGTTTTCCAGAGTTACAGCTGCAAGGAACAGAGCCTAATCTTCAGCTTGGTCACCTTGCGTTTCCTACAGTTTTAACCCTTTCACAGCTGAACTGTCAGCAGCTCTTGACAGCTCAACCAAAAGCTGAGACTGTAGCTGTTGCTGAAGACTGAACTGAATGGGTGGATCTGGGTTTTTGGAAAAAGTTAACAAAGTCTTGGGACTGTGAAATAGGAGAAGAGAGACCAGGAGTAGCCCACAGACAGCCAAATTGCTGAAGAGAGGATAGCTGGATTAGTAGAATATCAAAATCATAGAAAAGATGAGGGTTAACACCACTGGAATGAAGAACAGTTGTAATGAGCTACAAAGTTAATAGACTCCCTCAACACTGGCTGAACAGAAACACCAGTACTGCTACCCCACTATTAGTTTTAAATTTTGGGTGGAACTGGCATGAAAGTAGGTACTAGACCACTGCCCCCTATCTGTAACTCAGCCCCTGGACTCACTGCAGCTGCTGGAGGGAAGAGAAGGAAAAGCAGCAGCTGCTACTTTTACAGCATCTCCACTCTTCTATTCTGAGCAGAAAAATCAGTTTTACCACTTAAGGCGACTAAATTTTTGGGCAAAAGGGTGCGTGTATGTTTAGTATTTGATTCAGAGAGAATATGTCTTGGAAAGGGAAGCAATTGTTTTGAAGCTTTCAGTGCTGCATTTGTGAAAGTTGTATAATTATAGACCATTTTATGAATTTCTCTCACTGTATCATGAGAGAGCCCTAGAATTTAGTTTACAGTACTTAACTGTAGTGTGAAGTTACTGTTTATGACACTCCTGAAGTTATAATGGTGCAAATGATCCTGTTGCAGTGTACTATTTACTTTCTTCTTTTAATGTTAAGTAAGCACTTTCACACCATAGAATCATAGAAATTAGGGTTGGAAAGGACCTCAGGAGGTCATTTAGTCCAGCAGTTCAACCTTTTTTGTAACAGGACCCATTTGTAAACATGATGGACATTCCAGACCCAGTGCTCCTCACTTGCAACCTGCTTCCCCCAGGCCCCAGCTTCCCAATATGTGGGGTGAGTGGGGAGGGGTCCCAAGCAGCCCCTTGCAGGTTACTGTCCTATTGAATGATACAATTTCATGCTATTGTCCTATTGAGTAGCAAAATCCAGAGTAGGGATTGGAAGTGTACACTTGGAACTAAGTAAGGAAAATGAAAATATTATCTGTCAAATGGTATCTTAGTACTGTAGTTAGTACATCTGTAGCTTCTCTCTCTACAACTTTAGTTTTTAAATTTTAATTTTGTGATGTAGACTTTACTAGAAACAAAAGGCATTAAGGCATGAGTTGAAGTAATTACATACTTCAAAATAAAATTTGTCTAAGAGGCTTTTAAAGTTGATTTCTAGATCTGCCTTTAGGAAGCCTTGTTTGTTTGTATAGATTACCACATATCAAAACCTGATTTAAAAAAAAAAAAAAGCTGAAAGTATTTTTTTTGCACAGATGGGGACCTGCTGTGAAAATATTTCCCTGGAGATAGACTGCAATTTACTAACACAGAAGAAGCAATAAAATGTTAACTGCAAGTGAAAACTGAGCTGAAGTGTCAAGTGCCTCATCTAGAGAAAGCAAGCAAGGGTGTGTTTGTGCATGTGTGTGCACAGGATGCTTTTAGGTATAAACCAAAACTTCAAAATGCTGTGAATGTCTGTTTACTCAGTGCCTGATCCTGTTTTGATTCCACTGAGTGCTTTACTGTTCTTCTTGGTAATTTCACATTCAGATCTAGGACCTCTGTTGTAGTTTTAAGCACCTTTTTTTAGCTGGAAGTCTCCTTTTAAAGCTCTTTCATTTGATGATAGAGGGGTGTGGTACCACTTTCTTTAAAATAGCCACACGTGCTGCCTCCCCCCATGCTCCAAGTAATTCTCTCAAGTTCTAAATTATTTGGATAGCAATCATGTCCTTCCGAAATGTTTCCCTTCCTTAATATTATAAGTAAGGTTTGTGATATTTAGGTTTTTTTTATATATTTCATGCCTTGGTGTGCATTTGGGCATAAACCCAGCTTTTCTTTTTGTAAGTCGTCTTCCAGTAAGTTTACGTCTACTGAATATCTGCAGAAGTATAGTAAATGAGTGCATTTGTTCAATATTGAACCAAATGACCAATTTTTAAGATGAAAAGCAATAATTTACCTTTTAAAAATGCATTTTCAAGCTGGGCAACTAAAACCCAACAAATCCTTAAATGAAGATTTACAATACATGTATCAGAGACATGCATAATCAGGAATATGCTTGAGTTCGCTTTACTTTACCTTGGGCCTTGGTAAGCAAGATGCACATTGTAAAGCAGAAGTACAAAAAATATATAGTCTCTGAATATACAGTTAGCAACATCCAGCATGTGAAAGGTATGCAAAGTTATGAATTTAATTCATTGTTACAACAGAATGCCTTTCCATTTAGGATCATAGAAATCTAGGGCTGGAAGGGACCTCAAGAAGTCCAGCCCCTTTCTTGAAACAGGACAGTCCCCCCAACTATATCATTTCAGCCAAGGCTTTATCTAGCCAGATGTTAAAAACCTCCAAGGACAGAGATTCCACCATCCGAGTAACCTGTTCCACTGCTTTACGACCCCTCTTATGAGACAATTTCCCCCCTCCACCATATCTAACCTAAACTACCCTTGAGACCTGCAACTTTAAACCATTGGCTCCTTGTTCTGTCATCTGCCACCACTGAGAATAGTTTACTTCATCCTCTTTGGCTGCCCCCCCCCTTCAGGGAGTTGAAGGCTGCTGTTAAAAATATCCACCCCCACCCTCAGTCTACTCTTCTCCAGACTAGAAAAGTCCAGTTCCCTCGGCCTCTCCTCATAAGTCATGTGTCAGCCCCCTAGCCATTTTCTTTGCCTTCCATTGGCCTCCCCAGTTTCTCCACTTCCTTTCAGTAGCTGGTTTCCAAAACTGAACACAGTACTCCAGACGTGTCCTCACCAGTGTTGAATAGAAGTGGAAAAACAAAACAAAACAAAAAAACCCCCACTTCCCTTGATGTACTGGAATTCATTAACATAGTCTAGTATGCCTTTAGCCGCCTTGGCAATGAGAGCATGCCGTTGGCTCATTCAGCTTGTTCATTGTAACCTGTGGGTCCTTTTCTAAAGAGCTGCTGCTTAGCTAGTTGGTCCGCAGCCTGTACCAGTGCATGGGTTTTTTCCATCCTAGGTGCAAGACTTTGCACTTGTCCTTATTGAACCTCATGAGATTCCTTTTTGGTCCAATTCTCCGATCTGTTAAGGTAGTTCTGAATCCTAGCCCTACCCTCCCACCTATCCAGTACTCCTCCCAGCTTGGTGTCATCTGCAGACTTGCTAAGGGTGCACTCCATCCCATCTTCCAGATTGTTGATCAAGATATTGAACAAAACTAGTTCCAGGACCGAGCTCCAGGGTACACCACTTGATACCAGCTGCCAAATAGACATCAAGCCACTGACTACTACACTTGGAGCCTGATGATCCCACCAGTTTTCTGTCCACCTTACAGTCCATTCATCCAACTGCTACTTTTGCTCTGCAACAATAAGGCACTTAATCTGCTTTTTTACTCGTACTAGACTCGCTTCTTAAGTTCTGTGTACTTACCTGAGCTCCGAGTATTGTCTTGGCCAGCAAACGTGTTCTGCTGTGCTTAAGTTAGAACTGGAGAAGCCCTGTTATGATCTGGTCCCAGGTGTTTTAAGTACAGTCAATTAGATTTCTCTCTTGAGCAGAGTCAGAGAACATGCTGATTAAGCTGTTAGCTGTTTGTTCTGTCCTAATGTTCACACTACTCTGGGGTTTTTTGGGAAAAATCTGACAAAAGCCTCAGTAGTATAGCAAAGTGTTTCATTGTTTTGTTTTTATACTATTCTTGGTAGTGTAAATGAGGCTTACATTAAAGATTGATGTTTTCCTAAATGACTTGTGACCTCCAAATATTTTGGCAGCCTGTGAAACTATGGTCCCAAAACTCGCACTCTATTGCATAATATGGTGAGCTTTCCCTCATAAATACCTAAGCCAAAATGCTTTTTATTATCAATTCTCAACCCAGTTTGAAAATAGGTTTTCAAAACTGACCTGCAAAGGGGTGGGGATTAACAGAGCATCCTAGATATTTGCAACTGGACCAGAATTTTAAGTGTTCAGAAGTGTTCACAGCTTTGGTGTTTAATTACAGCTGTCTTATACTTAGACTACATGTTCAAAGTGGTCACTTGCATTCACTGTAGTTTTGCCTTCTTTTTTGCTTGAACATGTAATATACTTTCTCTTCTAACATTTAAGAAAATTTCTCATATTCATTGCAAACACTTACAGTCTGAGATCTTCAACTTGGTTTCGTAGTTTCTAGGGTCAGAAGGGACCTGAGCAGATCATCTAGTCCGACCCCCTGCCATGGCATGAAAGAATATTGGGGTCAAACGACCACAGCAAGATGTTCATCTAACCTCCTCTTAAACACCCCCAGGGTAGGAGCCTGCACCACTTCTCTTGGAAGCTGGTTCCAGACC
>NW_017728943.1:128606921-128652712 GCF_001723895.1 Crocodylus porosus
GTTGGCCCTCTTCCAGTCCTCCGGTACCTCACCAGAGCACCACGAGTGCTCGTAAAGTTGTGCCAGGGGACTTGCAATGACCAGTTCCTTTAGAACTCTAGGGTGGAGATCATCCGGGCCGGCTGACTTGAATACGTCCAACCCCTCCAGAAGCTCCCTAACTAAATCCTCACTAACCCGTGGGCCAGGTGTGCCTCCCCCGGGGCCCGAGGGGGGCCCAGCAGGGAGGTGGCTGTTCTGTTCCCTACTTAGGAAGATGGAGGCAAAGAAATCATTAAACATGTTAGCTTTGCCGTCTGGTGTGATGACCAAGTTTCCCATTGTGTCTTGCAAGGGCCCCACATTACTCGGGACCTTCTTTTTACCCCCTACATATTTAAAAAAGGACTTCTTATTGTCCTTAATTGCAGGTTTCAAAATGCCTTCAAGGGATATCTGGAGGGGGGAGGGTAATAACTTGCAATCTAGTCATTAGTAAATAGTTTCAATTCCAAAGTGTCACTGTTGGTCTTTATGGATTTCTAATATTTTACTAGCTTTTAAAATATTTAAAGTGTAAGATTCCACCTACTGGCTTCCCAAAACAAAACTCTGTGGTACTATAATAGTGGTAGCTGTGAAGGGCTGTAAGTACTTACCATGCAAATTAAGCCTTTGTATGGGAGTTCCCTGGACTTCAAGGAAGTCTTCATTTCTTTACTTAAATTCATTTAAGAAGGTATGCAGCTACTCTTGTTCAGTCAGCCACTGAGTACCATACATACACTGTTCATGTTCCAGTAGGAGGATCAGACAGACTTATTACCCTCCCCCACTCCAGATATCCCTTGAAGGCATTTTGAAACCTGCAGTTAATTGCTAATCCAACTACTGCTCAGATCAGCACTTTTTTGGTGACCCACAGATGCTGACTGGTAGGACAAGTTGTCAAAGTGGTTTGGCCCCTGAAATCATCTGTTTATAAAAGATGTATTTCCAAAATATGCCTTTTTTGGTTATTCCGTGCGTTTCTGGGGACTGTCATATGCTAGTAAGAGAGACTTGGAAAAGCTAGCCGGAATTTCTGAGGGCTGCTTATCTGCTTTGTTGCATTTCCTTCATTTTTGATAATTGCAGCCAGATGAGCTTCAGGAAGACTTGCTGTTGCTGTATCTTTATAATATTACACCAAATAATCAGGGTTTTCTAAAACATGCATAATGTTTACTGAAGGATTTTGTGCTCTTAGTACAAAATTCTTTTGCCAGGTTTCAGGGACTTAATGATTACCAGTTTACAATGGATTTGGAGTCAGCAAAAGAGAGCATGTGTGTTGTGTAACCCTGTTAATTAGTTTGTTTCCTTATGGCTCTTTTAAGATTAATTTATTCCTAAAGCAAGGTGTTATTCTTCTACTATTGAATGCATCTGTGCTAGCTACCCACTCAGAAGAACTACATTTCTTGAAACCTTAAAATAGATGGGGACTTTTCAGAGATAACAGGACTTAGTGGCTGCCCATGTTTCCCCATTTCTAGTTTTTCCAACCATTTCATCCCTGGTTGAATAGAAAGATAAGTAGTTCAGATAAAATGGCTTATTATATTATAATGGTTCATGGCCTTTCACTAAAGCAGAGACTGACTCTTTGTGGGGCCCTCACCCCAGAACCTAGCATATTTCCTGAAGTGAGTGCTATACTGATCAGAATGCTACATCCTCCAATGGAAGTTGTAGGAAGAGGAAAACTTAAGTAATTAAACTTTCCTAGGGCACTACCATAGTTGGAATAGTAGTAAAGTAACATAACAGATAATCCCCTTCCAGCCTCAGAAAGGTAAAAATGTCCTGCCACATTATAAAGAAGAGCAAGGGATTAATTTAGCATTAGAGAAGAGAACAAGAGTTGAAAATAAAATAGCATTTGCCATGTTGCAAGCAGCCAGAAAATTTCAGACTACCATGTTGTACTCCCAGAACCTTTAAATTAAAATACCTTTATTCACCAAAAACCTTAAACATTTAAAATATGTGCTTCCAATGACAGCCCCTGAAATCTGTCTTAAATCATTGAGGACAGCAGGCTTATTCCCCTTATTGTTACCTCACATCACTGATTTCCTGTTTCTCTCCCCCCCACCAACCTCCTTGAGACCTGTTTGTCCATGTAACAGGGTCCTGCTCCAGGGGTGGCTGTGATGTCCTGAAGCCTCTGTCCATTTTACTATTTTTGGGCAATCTCTCCTTCTCCTTTCTGGTCTTGCCTTGATATATTTATCTTTTAGAAAAAGGGAGGCTGCTCCAGGACTTCCAAAGCCTGGTCTCGCACTTGTGAACACAGGTGTCACAGGTGGCCCTGCCGTAAGGGCCACTTACGTGGTCTCTCTAGTCTCCAGTTCACCCAGTCATGCCTCACAGATGTGTCAAATCATATCTGTCCCTACAGGCTCCTGGCTCTGTTCATCCTTGCAGCAGTTCCTCTCTGAGCTATGGGTACTCTGGCCCCATCTGTTTCTGGCTGTGGCCCTCCAGGCCTTCAGTTCTTCTCCTTAGACCTTGGCCCTGCTCTTAAGCCAGTTAAGACCCCTGGGTTCTCGAGCCCTGCCAGCCTTCAGCTGTGGCCCTTCTTGGCTGTTAGCTCTTCCTGAGCCCTAACCCCACTCCTAGGTAGTGAAACTTACAGGCACCCTGGATCTATCTGCTCCCCAGAGCCTCTGGCCCTCTATACTCTTTCCAAGCCTTCTAGCCCCCTGCTTTCTCTCTGGAACCTCCTTAGTCCTTTCCACAGGCCACCAACATTGCTTACCGTAGCTCAGACATTTCTCGGAAGCTCCTTTTTCCACAGCTCTTAGATCCAGACTGCCTGCCCAGCTCCAGCTTATATCCTGATAGCCCAGCCCTTGTAGGCCATGTGACTCCCAATTGCCCTAGCACACCTGGAGGCTGCTTCTCAAGCAGCCTACCTCCTCTTAAAGTAGCAGGAGCAGTGAGCCTCCTGCTACAGTCCATATCATGGGTAAGCATTCTCTTCTGAATAGGGAAAACCTGCTGAGCTTTCCAGCTAGGCATGCAACTTTAGATCAGTTGTGATTTGTTAGACTTGGGTTTCTCTGTTGTAACATTACAGATTTTAGCAGGCAGGGGAAACTATCTGAAGAGTTGAGCTTTAGGGCCTTGTTCTAGATCAGGTTGGGCTCCAAGACAAATTTACTTTCTCCTTTCCCTTGGCCAGTGCTTGAAGTGTCAGAAAAGGAGTACCGTATTTTCGCGCATATAGCCCACGTGCATGTATAACTCGCACCCATGTACAACCTGTGGAAAATTGTGTTTTTGTAAAGTATTCTGTGTAGTCCCCGCACCTGGAGACATGGCCGCAAGCGCGGGCTCTGCTGGGCTTGCAGGCTCTGCAGGGGAGGGAAAGGATGAGGAGCTGCGAGCCCCACTCCCTGCTGCCACCAGCCGCACTCTGCTGGGCATGGCTGCTGGAGCTTGCAGCTCCTCATCCCTCCCCTCCCCTGCAGAGCCCGCAAGCCCGTCCCCAGCTGCAGGATCCAGCTGCGGTTCCAGCGGCCGTGCCCAGCAGAGTGCAGCTGGCAGCAGCAGGGAGCGGGGCTCGCAGCTTCTCATCCCTCCCCTCCCCTGCAGAGCCTCATTCGCCGCCACCAGCTGCGCTCTGCTGGGCATGGCTGCCAGAGCTAGAGCTCGCAGCCGGGGACGGGCTATGCTGTTCTAAAGACTCTGCATAGCCTGCACCCTTGTATAGCCCACACCCACCTGTCAAGTCTGTAAAAACGTGTATAGCCCACAGGCTATATGCGTGAAAATCTGTCACCAAAGCTGTCTGTGTAGCTAGTGTCCCAGTTAAGTTCCTCAGATTGCTTCCACTGCCAGTGAAGCACTTGTAGTGAAACCCCTGGGGAGTTCTACTTAATGAATCGTGGCAGACTGTCATACCCAAAATAAAACGTGTTTAAATACTATGATAACATAAGAACTAATATTAGACTGTTCCAGCCTAACCATGAGCACTTGTGTTGGGATAGTTAAACTTCTGTGTTAATGAATTTCTTAGCTCTTAAAATTGCCAGAAACCTAATCATATTTCTAATAATGAACAGCTTTGAAGACTTGCAAAACTTAGACTTTCATAGAGTGCCAAGCCAAGTCAGAGTGTCTTGTATCTACCTGGTGAATCACAGGAGTACACATTAAGCCAGGGCAGCAATTTTAGTATAGTGGGCTTAGTGGCTTGAAATGCTGTGTTTTCTTCTGTTGTCTCTTTTTTGGGGCTCAACTAAATACAATTCCTGGCACGAACAATACTAGCTGAACTATTAATAAATGTGTGGAGTTCAGTATTCATATTTTTACCCACTCTTTCATTACTTCAGTACTTCCACGGTTACTGTATAAGAGCATACTACAATGTTAAATGATAGTTAAAGGAATTCATTGTTTTGACAAGAAAAAAAATGCCACAGTAGTGTGAGCTATTGCTTTTGATTTGATTTGTGTATAAATCATCCAAATGTTAAAAGATGGACATTTCTGTTGTTTTTGATAATTAGTTTGTTTAATTTGTATTGTAGCTTGAAAAGTCATGAAACTTAACTCAGCTACGATTTGCCTGCTAATTGGCAACTAGAAAAAGAAGAAAATACAGAGAAATTCTATTCCCTTTGCAATTCTCAGGAGAGAGCCATAGACTTTGAACACACATCTTTAAAAAAGTTTAAATTTTGTTTCATATGTATTACTTGTGCTGCTTGTCTGTGCAATTTTTTAGGTAGTTTAAATTTAGGAAAAGCTACACTAATAGTTACCTATACCATTGTTTCTCAACCTGTGGTATGCATATCCCCGGGGGTATGCGAGATGGGGGCTGTGTGGGTACCCCAATACTCTTTCTCTTGCCTTCTTTTCGTTTTACTCTCTCATCCTCTCTTCCTCTCTCACCCCTTCTTCCTCTCAAAACTAAGGCAAAAAATTTGGTGCACCACACATTGCATGGCGCTTTAAATTCCCCAGCAATAATTTGGCATGCCGCGCAAAGCCCTCCTAGCTTTGGCCAACATCACCTCTAGCCCAGGTACATACTTGAGTTGTCCACCCCAGTGTAAAAGGTGGCAACCCTACCCACACCAGATCAGGCATCTGTCATATCACGGCATTATAGACACAGCCCTTCTTCCAACACATGGCACATATTAGTCTGTAAATATAAAATCCACTGGAAAATTGAGTGTTGGACTACTTATTAAAGTTTTCAGAAGTTAGGGGGTACTTGCTACTTAAAAGGTTGAGAAACACTGGCCTAGACAACCTGCAGGTAAACTGCTTTAAGGCAGAGGTTTTCAGGCTTTGCAGAGAGATTGCAAGGAACCTTTTAAGTTAGAAAGTACTTCTTTTGTATGACAGAAATGGTGTCCGTATCTTTATCTTTGTGTGCTTTGGCCTTTTTTTGTCAATTTGGGAGCTCTTGGCTGTCAGGTGTTACCAGGGATCACTACATGGAAGTGGTTCTGATCGATCCCCTTAGCAAATACTAAGCTAACAAGATTGTGCCCTGTACAATTGCTGCTGCGCAGTGTCAAGAATGTCAAATAGGGATGAGTTCCTTATCCGTTTCAGCCCAGTCCTGTTAACATCTGGAATGTTTCTTGTATTTTGATGGTTCATGGAATGAATACTCTTTAATATTCAGCTGACTCTCTTGCTGGACAAGAATGAAATTATGCTGCATTGGAAAAAACATGGTACTTTAGAAAGCAGTTGCCCTTGGGACTGCCTACATGGCCCTTTGAACTGATTTTCAGACCTTAACTTGCATTAGGAGTCATGGTTCTGATCTGGCTCCAGTTCCTTTTGATAATTACTCCAGGAGGACTTGGAGGTTCAAATAATCTTCCTTTTCCCTGAGGCTTCTTTCTCCCTTTCATGTGGTTAGCTTTAGGTATAGTTAACTGTACAGTTATAGACCAGATCTTACCAGGTGACCCACTTCAAGAAATTCAGATGTCAGTAACATACAAGATCTCATCCTTAAAACAGAATGTAAGTTCTTAGCTATTTGCACATGTAAGTTCATAGCTACCTGCACATACGTTTTTGTGTGCTTTTTTTTTTTTTTAAGTTATAAACAAACTTAGAAAGAGGAGTCTTCATAAACTGACCTTTTAAAAACAATTACATTCAGAACAGTTTTCATATCTTCCTGGTCAGATAAGGATCATTCTTTCATTAGGCTAAGAAGGGTGACTCCTATTTTTTTTTTCCTTGAAGTGAATCAGTTAGATGCATGTAACTAATCAAGCTACATTATGATCACTGCATTCACTGCATAGCTTGTTATATCCTGAGTCTTGTCTATGTGCTTCAAATTCTAAACTTGGGCGGGGGCCACTTGTGTCTTCATGTATATGTACAGTGCCCAAAATAGAAATACTATATATATGCAACATGATGATTTTTGTGCAACACTTACTAAATTGTGATGTACCCTGTCAACTTGTTTACTCTGTCCAGTAGTTTTCCTGTCTTGGGACTACTATCATTCTGAATCTGAGTAGTTTTAATAGTGACTGTTAAAACTTACAAAGAATCCTTTCCTTCCAAAACTATCACAGTGCTCAGAATAAGCATACCCTGTGACAGTGACATTTTTTATAAAGATTCTGCTATACTAGAAATGGGAGCTGTGCTGATTTTAAAAGGGAGACTTCTGGTTTCCGTTGCAGGCCCAGTTTTGGAAGGGCCAAATTTCTGGTCTTTTAAATGACTACATTTTTATAGCTTTCTTCAAGTAATACACAGTTGGGTAGATGGTATCATATTTACTCAAATATAAAGCGAGGATCTCCCCCACCACAATCGCCATGAGGAGGAAAAGCCCCTTGCCTTGTATTCACATATAAAATGGAGGGAGGAGCAGGCGGGCTGTTGCGTCTCTAACTCTGGCACTGAGCCCGGGTTGGGGCCAGAATCAGACTCGCAGCATCTTCCTGCCCCAACCCCTCCTTCCTATCTGCAGCTTTTGCCCCATCCCCTTCCCTGCCCCTTACTGTCAGATGCAGTTCACCTCTGGGCTTTAGCTTGGGTCTGGGGTCTCCTAAACAGAACACAGGGAAACTCCTTCCCCTTCCTGGCCAATCAGTAGTGCAGACCCTGCTGCATTGCCTGCCCAGGCAGTCAGTAGCATCCAGAACTGCAGCATGGCCAGGCAAGGGCTGAGCTTCCACAAGCTGTGTTCCGGGACAGAGCAGCTCTAGAAGTGTCTGAGAGTAAGATGGGGAGGAGAAGAGGCAGAAACTGGGGGCAGTGTGGGGAGAATGGGGGGAGAGGCGGAGATGGGGGAGTTGGTGCGGGGGGTGTAGGTGGCAGGGAGGCAGGAAAGCTGAAAGGGGAAGAAGTGGGTGGGGCAGAAGGTAAGGGGGCCACCTGATTTCTCCCCCTCTCTCTGCCACACTTCTTTCCCTGCTGTAGCATTCGGGGGTGGGGGGAGGCGGCATCAAGAGGACTTTCTAATGCTTTAGATGCCTCTAGAAAATTATGACAAATTTTCTGTTTTCTATATAGAGAGAATCTAGTTATGAGGGGGTGTCGTATTGTAGCCAAGTAAATATGGTAATTTAGGTACTAGTAAGTATGTTCCTTGCTTGTCAAAAAACCATATCTATCTTGTGGTTTTGCCACCCTAATATTGCAGTTACCCCAAATGCATACTGATACAAATCTCACATTGTGTTACTCAGTGTGGTCTATTTTGAATTTCAGTGCTTTTGTTGTCTTTATTTCTGATTTGAATGATCATGAACAGTTAAGTAATGGGATATTCATGAACTTGGGATTTTAATCATGTTGCTTTAAAGAAGGAGAGAAACTCTTTGTATTTCACTTGTGCAGTGCAGAATCCATTGTCAAAGGTGAGCACAGACTTCTAAAATGTCACTATTTACTTTATAGGTACAGCATGCAATAAAAATGGTCCCTCTGGGTATAGCTGGGAACTCCAGATAGTTCCTCACCACAAAGAGGAACACTACCCTCACTTGTTTTTTTTCTTGGAAGTGCTCCAATACTGTAGACTTTATTCCTTTGACTGATTCATCTGAAGTTGATATTCTATGGCCCAGAGCTTGTGGAATCGATTAAAATTCCCTTCATTAGCATGACAACAAGTTTAGCATGCCCTACTTCTATTATAAGGTCTTTAAATCTTGCCCACCAGTCTTCCAAAATATATGGCCCCAGACCTGGAAAAACTTTTAGTGGACATCAGTTAGCTAGGGTGGAAAGGTTTTGTTGCCATATCCCTTGTATGCAAAAGAAACAATAGCTGTAGTGTCAACCCATTTTAAACTTGGCATGATTAAATGTTATTTCTTGGTACATTTTGCAAATACATTATGGAAATAGTATTCAGCTTAGCGGTCAGATTGAATGTCATGAATATTTGCTGAATGTGTTTTGTGTGTTGGAATTCAAATTCATTAGTGTTAGTGTCTTTTGTTTTTTATATCTTTATACCTTCTACAGAGTACTTTGATGGTACATAGTCTAAGGACTGAGGAAAAGTTATGCACCTGTCTGAATTTAATGAAAGCAGTGCTGTCATTTTTTGTGGAACTGACACTTTCAAAATGCTTCAGCTCCTAGCATTTTCAAGGTTTTTAATAGCAGCTCTTTATAATGTATTAGTCTTTAACCTATCTACTGTCCGCCTTTCCTCTTTAACAGAATAGCTGGCCTAGTGAATACAGTGAAAGCAGGAGATATAAGATGCTCTGTAAATTTGACAGTCCCACTTTAGATTCTTCTAAGCAAAGTAGGGAAATATGGTCTAGATTAGGGGTGTCCATCCTTTTTGAATGTGGGGCCAGATCATGAACTTTTTATCACTCAGTGGGCCGGCAAGCCATATTCAAAGACCTCACAGGAAGCAGTATCACATCACCCCCTGAAATGAAAATACAGTGTTTATTTCCATTTCCCATCCCAGCACCTCAGGCCTCAGCAAACAGCTTGGAGGGCCGAATGGTGGCCCACGGGCCACATGTTGGACAAGCCTGGTCTAGATTATTGATGCCCAACTCATTTGGCTCTACAGGACTGCGCCATCTGGACTGTGAGGCTGGCGTTTGCTAGTATTGTTAATTGCTGCAGCTCCTGGAGCCATGGTGGCCACTGTTCCTCCCACCACCAAATTTCTGGCCCTACAGGCCAGATGTTGTAGCTCTGCTCTGGATCCAACCAGAGGAGCTTCCCAACAGTCCAGAAATTTGGTGCCAGAACAAGTTGCAGCAACACTGATTGCTGCAACCAACAACACTGCCACTGCTTGCCATACTTCCAAATTTCTGGACCTATAGCCAGACCTGTAGCCCTGTGAGCCAGATAACACAGCTCTGCAGGCTGCATCTTGGTCACCCCTGGTCCAGATGAAGGGGATGCACAGCTGCATGTCTCACTGAAAGGATGTACCCTAATAATCAGTGGTTTGCTTTCAAACTGGGATGACATGCAAGTGAGGTCCTGCAGGGATCTGTCTTGGGTCTAGTACTTAATATTTTGACAGTTTGATTGATGGATTGAAGTATACGCTTAAAATTTGATGCCAGACTGGGAGGGTCGGGCTCATGACAATAATATGAAATCAAATAAAGCAAGGTTCAGTACTACATTTAGGAGAACTGAAATGCAGAAATACAAAATGGGAAATTGCTGCTGCTGCCTAGCCAAGTTCTATAGATGAGAATCTGGGAGTTGTTATAAACCGATAAGTGTCATACTGCCAAAAGGCCAAAGCGGTATAGTAGTCGCATGTAAGATGCAGCTACCCTGCTAGTCTTTGCAATGGTGAAATCTCATTTGAAATATTGTATCCAACTTGGGTGACACACTTAAACATGTAAACAAATAGGAGCAAGCCCAAAGGAAAAGGACAAATATAAGAGATTCAGAAACGTATTCTATGATGGAACTGACTTTGTGTAAGCTAGGAAATACAGTATTGAGACCTGTGGTTTTTAAGTAAGCAAAAAATACGATTTTATGAAGATGGTGATGATCTGCTAGTTCTGGGCTAAGAAGTCATTGACCTCAGCAGCAACTATCTTGGAAGACTGTGTAATCCCTGTCAATGGAGAGATTTTGAAAGCAGGTTAGAAAAGTATCTGTCAGGGATGTTTTGGATACACTTCATCTTGCCTCTGAGTATGTTATAGACTAGGTGACCTCTTGAGACTCCTTCCAGCCTTACAGTTCTGTGATAAGCATGCTAGAAAAGGTTATTTGAGCCATTTAGTTCAATAAGCACTTAATTTTGAGAACCGTCTGCCAGTATAACTTTTCATTGTTCCAGAAACTGAATTCTAAAGCTACTCTGAAACTTCTCTTACTAAAACGCATGCATTTTAATCAGTTTATAACTTAAAATGCTAAACTTTTAAATGCAAAAGAGCACTGAAGTCAGTTCTTGTCAGTTTTTGGTCATTTTATGCCTCTTCTTCAGCTGAAAGCACTTTACCCTTATTTATATAACTCCAAGATTGTATTTTTTCACTACTGAAATTTTGCTGTTTAACAGTGCATAACAACACTGCAGTATCATCTTGCAGGAAGTACTGGGGAGGAGGAGATATGTGGTTAAACAGGTTGGAGCGACTTTTATAATTCATAGTTCTATAAAGTCTCAACCAGACTTAACGCAAATGTGAATTTGTTGTTGCATCTCTAAAATGCATAGTGGAACTGGGTACAGATACAGAATTTGCTGTGGTAAAACTTTTTTAGACAAAAACAAGATAAAGGAAATGAAGTGTCTATTCCTTCAAAGCCTCAAGCAAGTATGTAACTGTGTTTCCATGAATAGTTTCTTTGAGTTCATTTGGACTACCAGTGTTCTTGCAGTGACGAATTTACAAGTCTGCATTCTGAAATCACTGATTTGAACGTAAGTTGTATTTTTTTCATGCTGGAAAAGAGTATTGGCTAATCCGTGCTAGTGTATCATAAACTGGAATATTTGTGTATTAATTTTTAGCTGACAGTGGTTAACCATAGCTGGGAGCCTGTTGACTTTTAAAATGCAAATTGTCCAATATATAATGTTAATATTTACTTTTTAAAATATCCCTGTTTCTCTAGTGAAACATGGCCTCAGCAGCATAAACTGTCATAAATGATTACTTCATTGGAATTGCTTACTACATGATTACTGCACTAGAATTAAACTTCCAATACTGTAACACCTATTGCAGCCTTCTTATACGCAAAGCCAGTACATTCAAAAGCAAGTGAAACACTACAGACTCATTTAGTATATAATTACATAATAAAACATAGTACAATAAATCAAGTACTTATACTATATTTGCAACACTCTTTTACACAGTTCTAAGATGAGAACCAATTAGTTATGTCTCTCAATCCAGTCTGGAAATGGGCCAGAATAATTAGTGGCCTTGCTCTCCATAGTGTAATGCTCTTCCAGTACATAGGCATGCACATTTATTCCCAGTGTTCTGATTAGACCCTGTGCGTGGATAGTTTAAATGATAGGTAGACAACATAAATGAACCATAGTGACATGCTTAGGTTTCCTTATAACTTCCTTTATACAACTATAGAAATTCTGACCTCTGTTTTGAAACTTACTGGAGATGTATGTCTTGTTTGTACTGTGAACTTATGTGAGGTTTTGCCAAGATTCATGTTGTTGTTGTTGTTGCTTTGGTTTTTTTTTTATTATTTCTCCCCTGAATATAATCATTTGAACCCCTGGGTTCCATTGAGTGTAACCAGTAGGCTGTTGGCATCTGTGAAAGGTACCACAATTTGTCAAATGTGAGATGATCCCCCAATTGTTAGGTTCTAGATGTGGAAAATGTATAAATTAATTACAATTTTCCATGTAGAGAATCTAGTTATTGGAGATTTTCCTTGAATTTGTTCCCTTCTGCTTCTACAGCAGGGAAAATAAATCTGGTGAAGTCAGGTAGCCCATCCCCCCTGCAGTTTCATTTTCTCTCCCCCTTTATTCTCTGCTCTCTCTGTCCCTGCTGTCTCTGAGCACATGGCAGTAAGGTGCAAATTTGAAAACACTGACCTTGAAATAAACATAATTTACTATATAGGCAAATTTCTGACAGGTATCCATAGACTTAGCTCATCCAAAATTGATGTATTTTACCTTTTTTTGAAAATGCTGCAAGTTTTAGCAAATGTACTCCATAAACGTACTTTTAAGCAGCACTTTTGTACTTTTGTATATAGTACAAACTACTCATCACATTAGTCCAAAATCAAAAATCTTATGATTCACCATATACAGTATAACCTCATAAATCTGGGATGCTTGGGACCAAGCATCTGCTGGAAATTTGAAAATTTCTGATTTTTGAAACCAGAGCTGTGGCCAGTTGCGGGGGGAGGGAGGGGGTGGTAGCAGCAGCTGGTCACAGAGCAGCAGCTGCACGCAGAGTGGTGGCACAGGGTGATGGAGGGCAGTGTCAGCTGCCACGTGCATCTTCCCACTCTGCTGCTCCCTTATGTAGTGTTTTGTTTTTTTTTTAAATGCCAGATTTTCAAGAATTCCAGATTTTTGATATCTGAGTTCATGAGGTTATACTGTAGTTCATTCAGTAGTCGACAGCATTTCAAGCCAGGGTGACCTCATAGCTCAGCACTGCTCAGCATGTGTGTGTATTCCAGATTACAAACTCCACCCCCACCCACAAAGGGTCCATGTGCTAATTAGCCCCCCACATGACTGGAACTGGCTGGTCTTGTCACAAGACCTAGGATCCTCCAAAAATATACATACAGATCAAGTGCAGGTCAACTTGGTCTGGCTTAACCTTATGGAGGGTGGGGCCACACTAATCATATGCACCAGGCTAGGGGGGTGGCTAGGGATTCTGGATGAATTGTTTGGGGCCCATTTGATGATGTTTGCCAGACGTTTAAGGTTGATGAAGAAATGGGAAAGAAAGACACAGCTCAGCTATGGGAGTGAATCATAGAATCAATGGAGCATAAGGGACCTGGAAGATCGTAAAGTCTGGTCCTGTGCCATAGGCAGGAGGTTAGTGAGCTCAAACTAGCTCAACAAGGTGCTTATCAAGCCTCCTCTTGAACACCTTCAGGGATGGCAACTGTACCATCTCTGCTAGGAGCGTGTTCCAGTTTCTAGTTCTCTTACGGAGAAGTTCTTCCTTGTGTCCGGTCTTCCAGTGAAGAGGAAGTCAAAATGTATTCAGCATAGTGGTTCACCATGACTTAAAAAGGAGTAAGTGCTGAAGGGGACTGTGCAGACACTACCATACATCTTCTTCAGATGGGTTGAACTAACCTATCTTTGTGATAGATTTCCATCAGTATGTTTGCCCAATATTTGCCTCCCTCTGACAGAGTAAATACCATGACCATCAAGGTGATTTTCCTACTTGCTGGGGAAAGCCATGAACGTAGCAGGGGATAGTACTCTGACTGAGGCAGTGCATAGTTAGCCTCCCCTTTTACTTCCACTGGGAAGATCTTGGCTATACACCGATTTTATGGAAATAGGAGACTCCCCCCGCCCCCCACCCCAACTTGCTCCTGTGGCCGTACAGCTGAGGCCAAGCAAAACTAAGGGACATCTGAATCCCAAAGGATTTGGAAGCATCTGAAGCCCCGGGCAGGGGTGAAGGATACTTGCTGGTAGCAAGGTTATGTGTGGTTCTTGAATGACTCATGAATTTGGAATCTATTTGGCTGACTTGACTTGGGACACGACATTTTTTCCTTTAAAAAAAAAGAAAAAAAAAAGAAAAAAAAAAAGTTTGCCCAATAATGGGCCATGTGTTTCATTGTCATGCCCAGTGTTGGCTGCATGTAATCAGCTTTGTATTTGCTTTCCATTACTGAGCTGAGCACATGCTACTTTTGGCAGTAGCTTAATGATAGACAGTGTATTTAATGAGGTTTCCTTGTATATGATTATAAGATGAGGAGCTTTTTTCCAAATTCTGACTGGAGGGTGGACAGAAACCTCATTTTGTATTCAGGTGAATATAGTAGATCCCTGCCAATGATCCAGCAGCATGCACAGACTGAGGGAACCCAAGGTGTCATAGCTGGCAATGGAACAATTAAGCGCTACGTGGGGTGGATAGCAAGATTAGGTTGCTCCTTGTTCGTTTTCTTGTAAGTAATGGGTAAACCTCCAAAGCCTACATGAATACTAGTGTCTGGGAACCAGATGAATACAAGTTACAGGTTCTCTACTTCTGCTGTTCTGTGTAACGATTTCTATACTATTTGCAGTTCATGTTGCATAGAAAGGATTTCTGCCTCATAGAAAAGTTGTAAAACTCCAGAAAATTGCTGAGTAGGCAAGGAGGGTGGTGTTGTGTATGTGTGTTTGGTTGGGTTTTTTCTTTTTTTTTTTTTTTTGAGGAGCTTACATTTTGACTTCAGTTTACAGAAGTACTAATATTGGTTGCTTTCTTTCAGATCATGGAACTCTGTGGTGCAACAAGACTTGGATATTTTGGGAGAAGTCAGTTCTATATTGCTTTGAAACTTGTTGCTGTGGCCCAGTCTGGTCTCCCTCTAAGAGTGGAAAGCTTAAATACAGGTACATCTAAAAATTAATATCTAAACATCCTTTGGAGTAAGTATATTAAGACTTGTTGGAGTTGGCTTGCACCTTTCTAAAAGATAATGTAAACTATTAGGGTATGCCTATTATGCAGTTATTCACTTTTTTGCATACATGAAAATCTGAAGAAGTTGGTACCTTAAATTAAATTTAAATTTTTAGTTTAGCTCTGTTTATAAAAGAGACAGTCTGGGGGCATGAAGTCCTCAAATATTTCTTTTCTAAACTAATCCAAACAAATGGTACTACAAGGTATAGAGTTTAAGAATGAATCCATATGCAAATTCACCCTGTGGTGTAGGTGTTACATGCTGCACTATTTTTTTTTCTAGGTGTAATGGTGAATGGCACTGATATTAAGCTTCTAATACTGGCGTGTCAATATTTGACCTTTTTTTAAATATAAAAACTGTTTGGGGCCACTTGGAATGGCAACTTTAGCTTCCAGCAAGCACCAAGTGGGCAGCCACAGATGTCGTCTTGACTGAGTCCTCAGACTCCAGCAGCAGCTGCGCCCAAATGAATTGAAACCTTAATTTTTTTGCAAAGTCCAATAGCACTAATATTTCAGGAGGAGACAAGATGGTGCCTGGTTTTCCAAATGCAAAGATAAAAGATGAGCTGATATCAAAGCTTTTGACATAACTCAGGGCTTTCTGAATTGTTTTAAATTGCTAGCGCTGTGTATAAATAGTTAAACTTGACTCATCTAGATGAGTGTATCAACATAGATTTAGTTAAAGAGAATGCTGTATTAAGTCTGCAAACAAGTATCATTTGGGAACAGTGGCAAAATGTAACCCTGAAATTGGGTATAGAGAATCTGTTCATTCTTGCAACTATAAGTATGCAGTCTGCTTACAATATGCAGAAGGTAATCTGGTAGAATATCATGTAGACCTCAAGTCTGTTAACACAGGAAAAATCAATAGAACTGATACGAATTTGTGGGGTAGGAGGTGTTGGAGACGATGGCATTAATACAGAGTTGTGTATTTATTCATAGCTAGCTAAACCAATACCCATTAGGGTGGATAAAAACCGCCAATTGTTTTTAAAAACAAAAAACATCAGATTTTTAAAATTTAAATCAGATTTTTTTTATTTAATTATATTTTTTATTTTTTCAGATGCTTTTAAAGATATACCTGTAAAAAGATAGCCTTAATTTAAGATATGTTAGAGCTCAAAGGGATCATTGTGGAATAGGGATTATAACATCTAATTATATACTATTTAAGACCATATATTCATGTAACCTTTTCAGAAATGTTTTATAAATAGGTCACAACAGGCCATGGACCTATAGGGGGCCAATCTTAGGGGGTTCTCTGGGGCTCCTTTATAGATTAGTAAAGATTAAAGAAAACCCAGTGGGACTCAGTGCTCAGTCTAGAAGATCCCATTAAGCATCTCTGTGATGCCTAGTCTCAGTTATCAAACTATGGATTTGTTTCCAGAGATAACATCCTTGTTAACAGCAGAATATGGTAGCGAAAGATAACAGATCTGATTACCTACCCATCAGCCATACTGTCTCTGCAAGTTTATGTACATGGAGTTGAGCTCTAAACTCCTTCTAAAAGTACAAAGTTTCAAGTAATTAAATGAATAGAGGTTCGTTGGGGGTGGAGTAGATCTGGGCAAGGAGGAAGAGTCTGTAGATAAATGCAAAGAGAGAGGGACAGTAGAAACAAAACAGAAACATTTTGAGCAGAATATTCCAGAAGTCTTGCAGGATAAGTTTCTGAGTATAGCTTCTACATTGATTTGAGATCTAGTGAGGGAATGGTATGGTAGAAGGGAAAACCTATTATGGCAGCAGGCTGTAAGAGACCCTGTTTGGTAATATTTTAATGAAGGTTATATCAAACAAGAATGCACTTTTTGTAGAAAACAATAATTAAATAGAGGCTTTCTGACCAGGGATTTAAATTGTGATTTAAATCATGATTTAAACTGATTTTGATTTAAATCAAGCCTACCCTGATACCCATGGTCAGCAATAGCTCTGAGAGACTATTTGTGGGGGGGGAGGCTTTCTTTGAACAAGCATGCTCATAATCTCCATTTACAAAATCTTGAACAAGAGCCCAGAACAAACCCATTTCCTCCTGGAAATCTTTTACATCACTTCACTGATACCACAACTGCAGGCATGGATTTTTTGCTAAATCTGTGGTGTTCCCAAATACCACACAACAAATGCAACAGATTTGAAATTGAACAAGCTACCAGTTGATGTAATCATTTAGACTAGTAGTTCTCAGCTGGGTTGCCATGGCATTCTGGGGTGTCACAAGGCACTTTCAGGAGTGCTGCAGTTAAGACCCTAGCATTGCCCCAGCCAAGTGGAACAGCCTTGCATGCCTCCTGCACTGCCTCATAACTCCTAAAACAGTCACGAGTGCTTGGTCCTGTGATAGCCCTTCATGGTCCAACTTCCCCACCTTTCTCTCAAAAGTGTGCACGGAACAGGTGGAAAAAGGTGCATGGGGAAAGTGGAATTGTCCTATGCATCTCTTCCCATGAGGAGCATGGAGGGTCTGGACCAGGAAGCTCTGCAAACTCTGTACCATGTAATACCATTTGTTTTGGATTAGTTTAGAAAAGAAATCTTTAAAGGCTCCATGTCCCCAGACTGTCTCTTTTATCAATAGAACAGAGCTAAATCTAAAAACCTGAATTTAATTTAAAGTACCCCAACTTCTTCAGATTCTTAGGTATGAAAAAAAAGAGCAATTGTGCATAAAGGGCATTAATAGTTTACATTATCTTTCAGAAAGATGCAGCTTCCTTACTTGTCTGCTTCAGGCTTATCTGGCTGTGCATGAGGCATGTAGGGCAATTCCATCTGGTTGGGGTGGTGGCAGCACCTTGGTTGAGAACCACTGATGTAAGCTGAGGCAGCACAATAGCTATGCTCAACTAGGGTGCCACCAAATTAAAAAAACGTTACAGAGGGCTTCCCTGAATATAAAATGGTTGAGAACACATAGGCTTGATAATAGAGAAACTAGAACAGCAGCCCAGGGAAAGAGGGCTACAGTTGGGAGACAAAACCATAGTAGATCCACGCAGCACTCTTGTATAGATACAATCTTCCATTTTTCCTCCCCCTCCAGGATTGGCATTCCCCTAGACCTCAACCAAGGGAGATTTTTCTCAAAGTTACCCTTAGTCGTATCTAATACCCTGTATCTCGTGGCTATGAGAGAATCCTGGGTCTGTGCTGTAGACATTTTTGTGTCACTAGTGTCTCTGGGGAACCTTAGGGCATGGAAGAGTGGTGTCTTTTTTTTCCATGGGGAATAAACTGGGTAACTTTGTCACTGTGGCTGATCCTTCAGTCAAGCTGTATGATCCCTCTCTGGATCACTGGAAAGAAATCTGTCACCGTAGACAGATTTCAGTGCAAAGATATAGACATCTGTCTAACCCAAGCCCTTCTTTCCCAGAAATAACTCTTTCCCTGTCCTTTTCTCCCCTTTTATTCCTCATGCTGATTATCCCTAATGACAGGACATGCTATTGTCCTGTATTGGGTGATGCCTACATGGATCTGCACTTTATTTAGTTAACATATATCTCAGACCTTCACCTGTTTGTGGTCCAGAGTAACGTTTAGACCTTCTGGAATGGGACAGAAACAGGAAGCAGCAGATCTTCCAAAGTATAGAGAGGGGTCATGGATTGCTTGTAGGAACATCTCTGTTTAGGCAGGTCCAAATAATATGGATTTTTATCTACAATTTCTCATTGCAAGAATGGCTTCTCCTAGGGCTTCTAGCCACGAGGTATTGTCACATGGATAAATGAGGCCTTAGGCTTTCAGCCATAAAGTACTCACTTTTTTATGTCAGTTGTGTGTTCCTTCCTCTACTAGAGATCCAGGACACTTGCATCTGCATCAAATGTGGGTTTCTGCACACCTAACAATAACTGGCATGTGTATATTTATACCCATCTGATTCAGTAATGTCACTGACATTTGCCTACTTCCAAAAAAAAAAAAAAAAAAAAGCCACATCTTGTTTAGTTGCCTGACAAAGTAGTATTAAAAGTTATTATGTAGTCAGTAGCTCAAAGCAGGAGAAGCTGCCTGCCCCCTGCATTTCTCGGTTGAAGAGACAGAGGTGATAGTTCAGAGGTCCTGATGAGTCCAGGGGCTTGAGTGCTCGGCCTGAGCATGACAGACGAAATTAACAGTGGGAGGTCATTCTTGGGGCACTGAGGATAAATAAATATGTTGCTGGGAGAGCAGGTCAAAGTCAGTTTGCAAATTGCATGCTGTGAAGGAGGGCCTTTTCAGGGTGAGTTGTGGATTGTAACTGTTATGACACTGAAAGGGTAGTGGCCTCCAAATGAACAGCTCCCTTGGAAGTTGGAGGATCCAGATATTGAAAGGTGCATCCACAGCACTTGTAAATCCAATACGCACCTGCTGTCTTTTGCCACATGTGCACAGTTAGTCGTCTGTAGGGGTGTGCGGAGCCTGGGGCGGGGATGTGAGGGCGTGGCATGGGTTTCTTCTTGTAATGGTTTTAAGCAAAAACATGAAATTTCTCACTGTTAACGCACAGCAGGCATATTCAGAATAATATTCAGGTATTTCTAAACTAGCTTATTAGTAGAGGTGCACCAATATATCAATACGCTATTGGATCAGCACTGATAAAAGGAAAATTAACATTATCAGGTTGATAATGTATTGATAAATGCAATAAGCCTTATGGCCAGGGCCTCCAGATGCCATGTGCATGCATGCAGCTGCAGGTAGCCAGGAATGCAGCCCGGCAGTGTGCAGAGCAGCACCCTTCAGGTAAGTCTGTGAAGGGATGTGTGGTAGGGTGCAGATTGAGGCCCCTATGTTGAGGGAATGGGGCTGGAGATGCTGCCCAGCCAGGGTAGTGAATGGGACCCTGGGGCCAGAGCAGGACAGAGCTGTGGGTGGCACATCCAAAGGGCACAGGGGGGAGTGAGAATGGAGGGGGGGCAGCTTCCCACTGTTGCATGCACCTCCCTTGGGGGTGGGGGGACATATGCCCTCCCAGATTTGTGCGCAGAGCGGAGGAGGGCTGCCCGCTGTGGGCTCAGAACTGGCTGCCCTGCTGCTGTTTGCCGTAAGAGCCATGCATTGGCTGCATCGCTGCCCCTGCCCACCAGCAGCAGTAGGGGTGGCAAGTTGTGCCTCCTGCCAATAGACAGGATGGGGATGTGGCGTGACCAGCATGTGGCTCCCAGGGCAAAGGCAGCAGGCTGAAAAGTCCCCAGCCCACAGGGGGCATCTGCCCTCATCTCACTCAGCTCCACTCCTAAAATTGTCCCTGCGCTTAAAAATGGTGACAGTGGCACTTGAAATAAAGCTTATCTAACAAGCTTTAGTTTAAGTGCTGGGATGCTGATCCCTGGATGAGTTGCCCATGCCTCTGTCTTGCTCCCACCCTGGGGTCCTATTCAGCACTCTGGCTGGGCAGTGCCCCCTGACCCACTCCCTCCTTCACCATGGGGGCTTTGATCTGCCCTCCTCTCCCCCTCACCCGCTTCCTTTCCACAGACTTACCTGCAAGGTGCTGGGCTGTGCTCCCGTAAATCAGTTATTGGATCGGTATTGGCTGATATGCCTGGTGAATAATCAACTATTGGTATAGGCCAAGAAAATCTCTATTGGTACACCCCCATTGATCAATTCCATCTTACTCTGTCTTCATCACACACGTAAGGGAGTGGAAGTAGAATGAGTAATCTCTGATTTCATTTTGAATGGTGTGAGACTTCTGGGGAGTTAAACAAAACTGGAGTGGAGCAGGGAGAATGATCTAGAGGTGCACATTATATTAATGCCCTTCCCTCCCTGATGCACATGCACACAGTAGAGACTCTGGCTTGTTACCATCATTTACTGAAATACCTGGTAAAGATTAATCTGGCAACTCTGAGGCTTACGGTTCCAACTTCAGCATCAGGCTGTGGGACCCCAGTGGGCCTTCAAAGCCTGGCTGAAGCTGATGCCTAATCTTTGCAAGAATTGACTCCTGTGTACATCTCTTGCATAAAAAGGACCTTGCTCTCTGCCCTGCCCAGGTACCTCCAGGGCTGTGCCATCAGTTCCTCTTGAAAGCCATCTGGAAATGGGGAGACAAGGTCCTTTGTGTGAATCTGAGATCTTTTATTAGACCAACTTAAATAGTTGGAAAACAATTATTAAGCAAGCTTTCGGGTTCAAAAACCCTTTGTCAGGCTAAGGAAGTTCCAGCAGTTGGTGTGTGCTCTTCTTGAATGGAATGAGGCATTTGTGGTTTATCACAGAATATTAGGGTTTGAAGGGACCTCAGAAGGTTATATAGTCCAACCCCCTGCTCAAAGCAGGTGCATCCCCAACTAGATCATCCCAGCCAAGGCTTTGTTTAGCTGGGTCTTAAAAACCTCCAGGGATGGAGAGTCCGTAACCTCTCTGGGTAATCTGTTTCAGTGTTTTACTAACCTCCTCATGAGAAAATTCTTCCTAATATCCAAACTAAACTTCCCTTGCTGCAACTTGAGACCCTTTCTCCTTGTTCTGTCATCTACCACCACCGAGAAAAGTTTAGATCAGGGGTCAGGAACCCCTGGCACACATGCCGAGCATGGCACGCAAGGGCATTTTGCTCAGCATGGCAGGGCTGGGTAGCTGCTGCCAGCTACAGCTACCCAGAGCCAGGGCCGGCTGCAGCTAGGAGCCTGCAAACAGCTGCACTGGGCTCTGGCATCAGCTCTGCACCGGCACATGTGCTGCAGAGCGGGTGGTGGGAGAGGGGCCTGAGGCAGCCCTGGTCTCTCCCCGGCTCCCAGCACAGAGCTGGTAACTGGGCTCCAGAGCCCAGCGCAGCTGTTTGTAGCCTGCCTGGGTTCTGGGCACCTGCGGCAAGCAGTGGGCAGGCTGCAAACACCTATGCCAGGCTCCACAGCTCTGGCTTCAGCTCCATGCTGGCAGCGACTACACGCGCATGGAGCTGATGCTGGAGTTGTTTGCAGTCTCCCTGCTGCTTGCTGCCCAGAGCCCAGCCTGGCTACTTGCACAGAGCCCTACGGAGCACTCGCATATGTGGGTGCTGTGCCTACCCCATGTCATGGGCAAGAGCTGGGCCAAGCAGTTCGCGAAGGCCCCGTTCTCCTCTGCCAGGAAGCAGAGGAGGGATCCAGCAGGGATGCGCCTGGCCAGGCAGACTGCGTGGCTACTGGACAAGGTGGGCACATGCAGGGTGCTGTGGCACGGCTCAGTGGGATGGGGTGACGGCCTCTCCACCCTGTGCCCCAGGATAGCACAGCCTGCTGCCTGTGTGCAGGGCCTGCCTATGGCTCCCACTGGGCCACACCTCCCTGTTTCCTCAGGTGCGGACAGGCCCTGAGCTGGTCCTCCCACCGCTCCAGGAAGGCGGGGGCGGGGGAATCCCAGCTACACCTAGGGCTGAATCCCGCAACTCCTCGCCCCGTGATGCTGAGTCGGGGCCACGTTCTCTGCCCTGTGGCAGCTGGGCCAGAGTCATGCCCCCTTCTCTGCCCGCAGCACGGGGTTGGGGCTGGACCACATCCCCTCACTCTGGGGCCAGGCTACTCCCACCCCTCTCCTTGCTGCTGGTGGTCCCTGCTGCCACTGGCAGGGTCAGATCAGGACAACCGGCAGGATCTGGCCTGCAGACATGGGCACTGCTTATGCAACCCACCAGGGAAAAAGGGTGAGCTCCCCTGATTTAGTCCAGCCAGTGCGATCTGCATTTCCCTGGGCAGAAAGGTCTCCAATCTGCTCTTCAAAACTTCGGGCAAATGAGAATCCTCTCTGGGGTGCTTCTTGCCTTGCTTTCCTGGTAGTTGGAAAGTTTTTTCTAATAGCCACCTAAAATCATCTTCATTGCAACAGAAGCTGCTCTCCTCTTGTCCTGTCCTGTGGGGACAATTCATCATGTTCCATGGCCTCTGGCAGATGTTATATTTGCCATGTTACACATAAGTATTCAGTGACGAATCATAACATGCCAGGTATCAGACTAGTTTATCCCTGGATTAAAATGGTGGACCAGCCGTGAAGTTGTTGCTGGTTGAAAACATTGGCAATGCATACCGGGTGCACGTGCACCCCCTGAGATGAATGGTCGGTTTGTTCAAGTGTCTGCAGTCGCTGCCAGCATGGAACTGATGCCAGAACTGTGGAACGTGGCTCTGGATGCTGCAAGCCCTGCAGGAAGCATCTCGGGCTCCAGCAGCTACCCAGAGCCAGGGTAGCTTCTGACAGCCACAGAGCCCAGGCTGGGGGACAGAGGCTTTGGGTGGGGAGCAGGAGGCACAAGCAGGGCATCCTGCCATGTACTGCCTTTCCTCATTTTTTTTCCTGGCATGCCAGCACTCCGGCACCTTCCAAGGGTAGGCATTGTGGTGTTTTTCAGCACTCTGGCCAGAAAACATTGCCTACCCCTGGTCTAGATCAATCCTTTTTTGAATCTCCCTTTAAGTAGTTGAAGGCTGCTATTAAATCCCCTCGGTCTTCTCTTCTCTAGACTAAATAAACGCTGGTCCCTCAGCTTCCTCATAAGTCGTGCCCCAGCTCCCTCACCATTTTTGTTGCCCTCTGCTGGATTCTCTCCAAGTTGTCCACTTTCTTTCTGTAATGCAAGGCCAAAACTGGACACAGTACTCCAGATGTAGCCTCACCAGTGCTGAATAGAGGGGAATATTCACTTCTCTGGACCTACTGGCAACAGACTTATCAGTGCAGCCCAGTATGCCATTAGCCTTCTTGGCAACAAGGGCACACAGCTGGCTCATATTCAGCTTATTGTGCACTGTAACCCCAAGGTCCTTTTCTACAGAGCCAGCCAGTCAGCCCCTAGCTTGTACTGGAGCATGGGATTGTTCAATCCTAAGTGCAGGACTTTGCACTTGTCCTTGTTGAACTTCATGAGATTCCTTTTGGCCCAATCCTCCAATTTGACTAGGTCACTGTGAATCCTAACCATACCCTCCAGTGTATCTATTACTCCCACCAGCTTGGTGTCATCTGCAAACTTGCTGAGGTTGCACTTCATACCATTTTCCAGGTCGTTGATGCAAACACTGAACAAAACCAGCCCCAGGACTAATTCCTGGGGAACCCACCACTCAGGGACACCATTGCCCTAACTGCTATAGCGAGCACATCCTGCTATCTAAGCTCAGTCCAGCACTGTTCGGGTATCTACTACAGCACCATTCAGGAGGATCAAGTTCCCAAACTGCCATGGCTGCCTCAACCATTACAGTCAAGACTAGATGTGTCATAAGGATGCAGATGGATTTGCCTAGGGCTCTGGCAGCTCTGCTTTGCAGAGGTTGAGAGAGGAAAGGCTAAAGGTGGACCAGTGGGATAGGCTGGAAGACCTGAGTTTTCATAATGGAAGAGAGGTATTGGGTGTGATTGCCCCAAGACTGATACAGAGAAGATCGTATAGATGTAGGGCATGTACACTTACTCTTTATTTGGAGAACTCCTAAGACATGGCATCAGACACCTCCCAGACATCTCCAGGCATTGGGGAAGTCCCTGTTCCCCCAAGCACCACCAGGAGTGGCTAGGAATAATGGTCACAAGCTGGCAGAGAGTAGATTTAGGCTAGATATCAGGAGGTGCTACTTCACAGTCAGGCCAGCTAGGATCTGGAACCAGCTTCCAAGAGAGGTAGTGCTGACTCCTACCTGGGGGACTTTAAGAGGTGGCTAGATGTATACCTTGCTGGTGTCATTTGATCCCAGTACTCTTTCCTGCCCTGGCAGGGGGTCAGACTCGATGATCAGCTCGGGTCCCTTCCGACCCTAGAAACTATGAAACTATAAATAGTGTGATCCAGCCACAGCTGGCTAGGTCTTGAATTCACTTGCTTATTTTTATTCCAGTTCAATTAATCTTTTTTTTTCCCTCACAAAAGTCTCTTAAACAATATATTTTTCAAATGGGTGCTTTAAAAATAATTGTATTAACACCTGCCCCCTCAAAAAAAAACAAAAAAACAACAAAGCAATGATGTTTGCTGTATTTTTCTACTTAGAATATCTGGGAGGTAGATTGGTGTAAACTAAACAGTGTTTGAAGCTGACTTTAGGACAGGGCCATAGTTGAGGAAGATTTGGGCTGGGGCCCCCTGGGGCTCAGGGTCTGGTTTCTCTTTCTTTCAAGGCATAAGATCAAGCAACACCAAAACTATTGTGAATCATGGTATAGTGCTTTCCATATCTAATTCTGTTTACAGGTAACCCACAGCCCATTCTCTGCCTAACCAAGAAATCCCTTCTGATCTGAAGTATTTATAGATCCACTTCCCCATACTGTTTTACTTTCCCAATTGTCCCTAGCTTATCTTATGCCACATAAGCTCATAACCAGCATACCCAGCTACCCTACAAATAATTAATTTATCACAGCAGTCTATCATTTTCAGATTCATGATTGCTTTATGCCTCTCGTTGTTCTCTTTTATGGGGGGCATGTAGTGCTTGCCAGGGATGGAGGAGGATATGTTTTCTTCCAGTTGCACCTTTATCAGGTGACTAAGTTAGAGGTACATGTGTGCTCAAAAGATGCCTAGCACATTGGGCCTTAGATGTGGTTTAGGTGTTGCTCCAACATCACTCTGGGGTTATGGCCAGGCATTACATTTCTAATGCTAGATATGTCTTTTTGGTGATGCAGAAAGCAAATGGAGGGCTGTCCAAGCAGTTTGTCCCTCAAAAAATGTGGCAAAAATGCTGTGAAATGTTGCCTCTTTTAAACAGGAACTTCTTGGCAATATCACATTTCTAGTGCCACATATAACACATTGGCGCTGCAGGGAGTGGCTTGGTCCTCCAGCATCCCAGAAGGTTTTCCTCCTCACCCCCTACCTCATATCTACAGGGAGTCTGTTTGTGACTAACACCAAAATCAGCTGCCCCAGGGAGGCAGAACCAAGTGCACACAGACTTGCCAGTGAGTGCTGTCATCATTGTTCATGCACGTGATTTAAAATCCTTTGCAGTCTGCATGAAAGCAGATTTCAAACCATTTCCAAAGTTTACCCAATTTGAGTTGCCTCTGGTGATTGTTTTGCCAATTTTCGTAACTGAATCACAGTGGCAAATTACGTTGAATTCAGTCCTATACCATCATCTGGAAAACACAGCTTGAATCCACCTTGCAAATCTGTTTGTCATTCACTATTAATATCTGTTTATATCCCATCAGCATCTCTAGCCTTATCTACAAGCTCAGATTGAGTGTAGGCTCAAAGATCAGCTGAGTGCAATTTATAGCTGCAGTAATTGGAAAAGGCTGCAGCTGGGGTGAATGGACTGTTAAGCATCACTTATGAAACCCTGGAAGCAGCAGAGTCCCACAGGAACATTGTATATTAACTGTATTTGGCTCCTCTGGGGGGGGGGGGGGGGGGGGGGGGGGGGGGGGGGGGGGGGGGGGGGGGGGGGGGTGTTGGGGCTGCAAGAGTGAGGGCTCATGCCAGTGTGCAAGCCCAGAATTTTTGAAGTCACTACAAGGGTGGTAGCACTCTCCCTCTGCTACCAACCTCCTGTTGGTTGGCAAGGAGAGTGGATCATGGTGTTAGCACCCACCATATAGCTACGAATGCCTTCTGTATTGCATTTCCTGCTGTGGACTTGCCCACATGGAACTGGTTGGTGACAGACTGGAAACTGCTAGGCATTGAGAACGTCCAGGTGGCAATGGCAGTGGTGATGCGCTTATCCACGAGGAAGGGTGCCCTTACGTTGATACTCTGTCATGTGAGGATGAGGACTGGTTCAGTTGGATATGTTCACAAAGGTGGTCTGGCATATCCTGAAGTTCTGCTGCTACTCTTCATTGTCTGGGGTACTTAAGACTAAGCACTCCCAGCGATTAGTGCTCATGTTGCATGCCCCAGACCACCAGTATACAGTCTGTAAGTGATCCTCAAGCATCTAATGCCAACATGGCATGGTCTTCATTGGCCATGTAATTGTTGGGGGACAGGAACAGAGATCAGAGCTCAGGGGCACTTGTGGCCAGGGCCTTAGTCACATGTGTGCATAGTGTTGCATGCCAGCCCTCATAAAAACTGAACTAACTTGCCAAAGAAGTAGTAGCAAGTTTGACTGTGTGTTGGCAGGAGTACAACATGCATATGACCTGCTGGATAAAGAGCTGCAGGGTGTGCAGGCAGCAGGGTCTGTTTAGGGCTAGGACTGTAACTGTGGAGGCTTTGGGAATGGGAACTGACCGTGGCAGCTGTGGCACTCGCTGTACTGGAGTGCTCTGGCATATGTTGCATGTGTCACAGTCTATATACAAGTTCCCTGCAACAAGTCATGACTGGCCAGACATTCAGGCAGTTGGCTGAAGGATAAAAATAACAGATCTGCCACAAACATGGTAAATCTGCCCTCATGAAGTTGTTGGTTGAAACAGCAACTTCTTCATGGTACCTTGATTATTTTAAGGTCTGGATAGTTACAGTAATGTCTGAAACCCCACCTGCTGCTTCAAGGAGGAGAGGGCGAGAGTGGCTGGTTGCCTAATATCTGGTCTGCTGCAAACTGTCAGAGTCTAGCAAGCTGCTTCTGCGTGATCCCACTGAACTGTGCCCCACCAGCACGCTCTGGTCCTGAGCTTACTGTGTGCCTTTTATGCACTGTGAATGGCAACTCTGCACTGGAAGACACTGCGGAGGCAGGTGATCCCCAGTCCCAGACTGCCCCTTGCACCTTTTCAAGATTCTAGCAAGCCGACCAGCAGGATTTGGGTCGCTCTGTCACCAACCTCGGAGCTTGGTAAAAAGTGTAGCCAGGCCTGGGGGCTGCCCTACTAGATCTCAGACTGCCTGCATGTGTGGATCTTTGAAGGGCTGGCAAGCAGTCCAAAACCAGAGAATGCTGCTGCTGCAGTGCTCCCAAGGCCTTGACTGCCTGTGGGTGCCCTTCAAAGACCCCAGCAACAGCTGATCAAGGAGACAGCAAAACTTTAAAGTTGCTTGGGCCTGGGGAATGCTGTGTCAGTGATGGTCTCAGTCGCCTCTTTCTGGCTCATTGACAGGCTCTGTTGGTGGTGTGGCAGGCTTTGGGAAGGATCGTACAGCTTACTGTGCAGCAGCACATTATTGCACAATATTTTCAGTGCACACCTTACTGGGAATTTTGGGTACCCTTCAACCAAGGGGCTGTTCATGTGTGCCTGCCCAGACTGCTCTGTTTTCTGTAATGTTGCAAATTTTGTAGCACTACAAAAATAACATCTATGAAAGGCATACATGAGTACGAGCAAAGTCAATTCATGTAAAAATAATGTAATAAGTGGACTGTTCTTCTAATTATTTGGTGTTAGAACTTTGCAAAAAATAACTGCAGAATTTAATTTGATAAATGCACTAATGAGATCAATATTCAGATGAATGGTATAGCTGTCTGAACAATAAATGTAAATTAGATATGTCAGTATGGTTTAAAATGATCTGTTTAACTTCCTCTAATTATCAGTTAAACAGATAACCAATAACATATACAGTAAAAGCTCTGTTATCCAGCATCCCTCAGGAATGGGGGATGCCAGACAACCTAATATGTCAGTTAATTGAGCATCCCCGGCCGCCGCTTCTCACACCACGTCTGGGGCATCCGTCCACCCCTCCCGTGGTATCGCTGACAGGGAGGCGGGTCCTGCACAGCCTATTATGCCCCTGGGCCGTGAGGGCTCAGCAGCACAGCCCATGCCATGGGCGCTTGGAGAAACTGGAAGTGCCATGGTGGGCATTTCTGGTTTCACCTTATCTTACAAGCCGGCATGCTGGTTAGTGGAGCATGCTGGCTTGTAAGATGCCGGATAACAGAACTTTTACTGTACCAATATATTAATATAAAAGAATGCTTAACACTTAGTTTGAAAAATAAATGCAACTATGGTTTCTAAAGTGATGCTACTTCTCACTAGTTTTCTGGTGTATTTAGTTATATTTAATCACTTTAATGAGGGTTTTAACTTTTTTATTTCTCAGGTCACGCACCCTGAATACAGGGACTTGAAAAGCTTCTTAAGCATGCCCAGAGATTGTGCTGGAGACCATCTTAAATGCATATAATAAAGATGGAATTTGTGCTGCAGAATCTTAAAACTAGTGGTAGATGATCCAAAAAAGTCTTTTGGGGTTTTCGGATCTTTGGTTGAGTTTGTAAATTATGTCAAATTTATTTAAGTCATTGAGACAGATGCAAGACCTCATATTATCTTTTAGATTAGAACTACACTTTAATTTTTAAGCAGTAAAATTTTATATGGTTAAAAATACCTTTACTATTCATTCCTTTCCTGTTTGTGTTTTTTTTAACAGTCAAAGACCTCCCTCTTCCTAGGTTTGTTGTGTCAAAGAATGAACAAGAATCGAGACATACAGCCTCGTATGCTTCAGATGCTGATAATCCAGCCTCATATTCAGGTGTAATTCCTCCCCCGCCTGGCAGGGTACAAGCCAAAAAAGGCTCCGTGAGCCATGATGCAGTTCAGCAACGGACATCAACAGATCAACAGGTAATTAACCGAAACAAGAATTGTTATTCAAGGTATTGTACCATTATGCTGACTAATCTCTAGCTTTGAAGTAGCTTCTTTGAAATAACTTCACACAAGTTTTTGTATAAATGGTTATATTTGAAGTTTATATTTTTAATCTATCTAAACTGTTTGTGTGCATACAGATTGCAATATAGACTAAATCTAAAACTGCATTTATTTAATTTTACTGTTACATGAAACTCCAGTGATAGGACACGTACCCTTTGTTCTTCAGAATCCTTAGAGAGACGTGTTCTCTTCCTAGACCTAAAGAAAAATGCATTACATTCAAAAGCTTGCCTATGTTTATTGCAACCAAGCACTTGATCCGATAAACTATTGTCCACACAAATCCTTATTTTGTTAGAAATATTTCATATATATGTTGCTTCTATGCACTGTTGTGTGTGTGGTGCCCCAGACATGAAGCAGGTTTTCAGATATGCTTAAAATAGAAGTTTGGAAATAACATAGTTATTAAGAGGTAAGGGAAAATGAGTTTAACTTAATGAGCAAGAACCTCTGATAGTTTTATTTCATTTTTTATATTTTTATTTTCTCCCTAAACTTTGAGTGATACCCCGAGGCCTAGCTATTTCCATACATTAAGCTGCCTACATTCTTATCCGAATATTCTTTAATCGAAAGATATTATAGGGCCTGCATGTGTGCTAAACTTTTATAAGTATTGCCTTCTGTCCAGTTCACTTTTTACTTAAGAAAATCCTTTGTACCATGATAGCCTCTACTGTGCCTGTACAGCCCCTTAATGGAGATACCACATCTGCTGGCAGTTTTTCTGTTGGTGTACTTGTATCATATCTCTGAATAACACAAGACAAGCAACAAGATAACTCTTTTTTGGGTTCTGTCTACATACTTGTATTGTCTGGACCAGGGGCAGGCAGTTGTTTCAGGTGGAGGGCTGCTTACCGAGTTTTGGCAAGCTATTGATGGCCACATTTTCCTCTCCTGGTCTGGGACAATGGGGCTCTTCCTACTTCCCTGCGCTGAAGTCTCTGCTTGGCAGGGGTTTTTGGATGGGGGGGCAGGGCTAGGCAGGCCTTGCTGCTGGGTCCTGCCACCAGCTTCCTCTGGGTCCTACTGCCCCTGGCTCCTGTCATCTTTGACAGACACTTAGGAAAAAATAAATATTAATTTTGTAAATTTTTAGGGGTCCCATGAGCTGGATGGAATGGTCTGGCAGGCCAGATTCAGTCTCCCGGGCCGTATTTTACCGGGGCCATATTTAACCCACCCCTGGTCTAGACACTGGATCTGGAACCAACTTCAAAGAGAAGTGGTGCTGGCTCCTACCCTGGGGGTCTTTAAGAGGAGGCTGGATGAGCACCTTGCCACGGTCATTTGATCCCAGTACTCTTTCCTGCCATGGCAGGGGGTCAGACTCGATGATCTGTTCAGGTCCTTTCCGACCCTACCAACTATGAAAATATGAATAGACGGTATGGTTGTTTTTGTGCTCCTAGCCAAGCCAACTGTCTAGGCAGAAGCTTGTAATATAGCTCAAACCTGAAAATTTCAGAGGCTGAAACCCGCAGATTGTTCTTCTGAACTGGTTCCTAAAATAAACTCTGTAGCTGGGCCAGGAATTTGCAGTAGACTACAAACTAATACAACATGCAAAACATTGATAGGTGCCTGTATAGGGAACAAGACATGGAGTTATTCTGAGGAGAAGAAGGTGTCTTGGAAGAGTCCAAAAATTTAGAGCTGTCTTCTATGCATTGTTGTTATACCAGATCAGATTAGAACTAAATGTTAACCATAGTGGCTTGGTTTGGGAGATTCCAGAACCTTAGCACAGACTAGTAAGTAGGTTAGGAGGTTTGAGGTTTGTATTATCATATTTGATATTTTCTAAACTAACAGAAATATTCAGTCTGGGATTGGGCCTTCAGTTTTTGGGAGTCAGAAGTCCTTGGTTTATTTTTGTGCAAATGAACTGCTCTCTAAATCCTGGTTATTTTGGAATGAATGTCTTTGCAGATGTGACTTTACAGATTTGTAGAGTGGGTTAATACATAATTTTTATGATTCTGACTTTCCCCCATTCATCCTTTAATTAAGAATTAGTTGGTGGCTAACAACAAGTGCAATGGGGTTTCTGGTCAATTTAACACCTATGACCAAGAAGCTTCAACTTTGGACATTTCAGTGAAAGCATTGTTTAAAAGAAATGTAACATTTTGGAACTGTGTTCATGTCTTCAGTTTCCCAGCCTGTCTCTCTGCTGCCTTTAGACACAGTGGGCCTTGGAGAAAACTTCGTCACAAACAGGCTTTTAGAAATCAATTAACCCTTGCTGTTGCCCTGGACTGTTGTTCTAATGCAGTGTCTACTTTACCTACAAGCTAATTCCCAAAAGCAAACCTTTAAATACCGTTTTCTAGCCATCAGTATCAACTGTAATCAGTGAATTAACAAATTTGACACATGGTTATCAGACATAGATTTAGATGTCCATTCTAAATGATCTTTCTAATGTTCCAAAGCAGGGTAGGTGAATAATTCAGTGGAGTTTTCTTATTGCCATAGGCAAACTCCCACTGAAGTCAGCAGGAATAACTTGTGTAGGCACTTTTGAAAATCCCAGCAGCCACCTTCGTGTATCTTTTACATGCATAAGTATCTACAGATAACCTGGCTCTGGCCTTTGGGTTTTTGGAGTTGATCTCATCCACTCCTGCTTGATTCTTATTCATAGATTAGAAGAGAGAAACAAGCTTTCCTGCTTTTTCAACTGCCAGCTGAGTACTTAGCTTTCAAAAAGTAGTCAGATGAACAAAATTAGCCTTTCTGCACCTACTGGATAAATTAAAACCAGAAATAATTAAGCCCAAGCTTAAATGTAAAAGCCAGTTTGTTTCATTGCAAAGAGGAAACACAATATAAATAATTAAGACTGTGTAATAATGACACTTAAGAAGCTTGAACTGACCGTTTTTTCCCTCAAACTATTGTGTAAAAAACCCCCCAAAAACAACAACAAAAAACTAACCACCTATTTCTAACTTATTATTTGAGTGCAACTAATTGATATGACAGTTTGTTTAAATCGTTTTAATTTAAAATTTATTTAAAGCATTTTAACAGGTTTTAGTCAGTTTTAGGCCTTAAGATATAGGTTTTCCTCATTTTGGGTTTAATTTTAAAACAGGTTCACTAAAAATAATTAATTTTATTTACCTGTGATGGACATCGGTAAGGACTGTGGAATCTTCCTTGGGTTAAATAGCAAGGGGACCATGAGTACTTCTCTGGACAGAGCCATGAATTCTGCCATTTATCAGATTTGGAAGAGAAGATGGAAAATTAAAGGGGCAGTAATGTTGTTCCATATACCAAATCTGTGGGGAAGGGGTGGTGGGCAAAACAGTAGAAAACCTGTTTCTGATGAGACTAAGGTGCTAGCACTAGATGGGTATAAAGCATATTTTAATAGGTCTTAGTGGCTTGGGTGATTTTTATGTTCAGTTTTTCACCTATAACTGAAAAACATTTTTTTAGTTATAAAAAAAAAAAAAAAAAATCCATGATCATTTGTGGCCAGTAAGTCTGCTGATAGGTGGTCATTAAGGAATTTTCTGCTTTGGACATCTCCCTATATTGCCTCTGTAGATTCACACCGGCCATCCTGCCTTTGCTGCTGTCAAGTATTGTTTTGTAACTCAGAGTGAAGATCAAATTTTAATTAAGCAGAGGTCTCTCCTTGCAACCGGTATTTTACATTAATATTGAGTGGGAATAGGAAGCCCATATATTTTCTGCTGCTTTTCAGTGATTCTGAAGTCTGTGAGCTAGTGCACCAGACTTGGATTGCAAGGAGTTTCTGAGAAGTTCAGTGCTGTAAGTAGTAGTAAGATTAACAGAAGGCTTTAGAATGTGTCTAAACATTTTTTATTTAATTTCCTATATTAGTCCTGTATGCTTCTGACAATCTCTGCCTTTGTATATTATACCTATAAGTAAATCACATTGTAGAAGATGCTTGGAAAAAAATTTTTAAAAATTAGGTTGCTATAAACATCTCTCTTTACATTTATGGTGAAATGTGTTATTCCTTGTAGCAGGACTGTTTCCCAGAGAACTAAATTCCTTGTGTCTCAGCTTGTCAGTCTGGCTAGTAGAAGTTAGAATAATAGAGAAACAGGGCATGGAAGGGACCCCCCAGAGGCAGGACCATTCCCATCTAAACCACTGCATATAAATCTGTCGTTTAACTTGTTAGTAAAACTACAGAGTCAAACCTGATAGCCACCAGGTGTAACACCTTAACATGCTGTAAGTGTGGCAGGGGGGCAGTGGCAGCCAATGTTGTGCTGCTGTGAGTGTGGTTAAAATACACTTTTAAGGCCCAGGGAAGAAGAGGGCCATGTCCCAAGCTACAGGGGAAAGCAAAAACTCCCACTGTCTATACCAACACGGGTAAAAATTCTTTCCTGACCTCAAGTCTGGTAATCAGTCTGACCCTGAGTGGAGGGGTAAATCCTTTTAGCTAGGAATCTTTGGGTTGGAGTCTCAGCAGGAGCATTGGTACACCCCAGTCAATCCCAAGTGTAGGCTGCAACCAACCCCCAACACTTCTGGGGAAGGTGAATGCTCCCCCTCACCCCAACAAGTAGCTATCAACAAAGCCCCAAAGCATGGGAAATATCCATAGTAAAAGCATAGGCATTAGGCATAGCTTCTCCTAGATAAAGGGTGCTCAACAGAAGGCGTTGTAGAG
The DNA here is from genome assembly GCF_001723895.1 of Crocodylus porosus. Lineage (NCBI taxonomy): Eukaryota > Metazoa > Chordata > Crocodylia > Crocodylidae > Crocodylus > Crocodylus porosus. The sequence goes on from NW_017728943.1 coordinate 128,640,870, forward strand.
AGGGCCTGTTAAATGTTTTACTTAATACTCTGTGTGCTCCTGTGCTTTACTTTAAACTTGGTGTGCCGCTACACTGAGCCCAGCTCATGCCCAGAGGAGATATCGCATTAGATGGACCTGACTCACTCAGTGTCTGCATAGATTGGGCAATTTAGTGGGGCTTTTTTGGTGACTTTATCTAATAGCTGATTGAATCAGCTATTAGATAAAAGCCCTGCTAAAGCACCCAACCTATACAGATGGTTCAGAGCTGGATCAAACTGGTAAAGCGCCCTTCCCCCATGTTTGGCAGCACCCTAAGTGTCGGTGAAGAACTGACTTCAGGTAATGAATACACAGTAGTCCTGTCATTGTTCAGAGTGGTCCAAGCTTTGAGCATGCTTATGCCCTGGACACTGAACTCTCTCTTCACAAAAATTCAGAATATAGAGCTACTAAGGACAGGTCCACACTGTCTTTTTGAATTTAACCCTGAAGCACCACTGGAAGCATTATCATTTGCTGCTTCTGTTCATTATGAATCCAAGGCCTAGAAATAAGATAATGAAGCTGGTTTAGCTTGGGTTTAAACATGCACCAAGAATTATCTCAGAACAGCTCTGGGTGCCTACTCAGGACTGTGGTAAACTTGACTTTGTTTGATCTCTTAGTTATGTCCTGTGTTGAGCAAGAGCAGCTGTCTGAGGCATGCTTTTTAGTATTGTTTTCAGGCTTCCACAGGGCTTGTTCAGTGAACTGTGTTCACGTCCTGAGTTATTCTTTTTTTGTTGGAAACAGTTGCATCTGAATATTTGTATTTAAAAAAAAAAAAAGTTAAATTTGGGTCAGCTTATTAACTTGAAATGTTAATGTACTTTTGAAATGGTAAATGAAGATAAAACGCTTAGCAAGTTTTAGGTGGATTATAAGTATATAGTAAATAACATTTCAGCTTTTGAGACCTAGGTTCAAGTGCAACTTTTATTATGAATGTAAATGAACTTCATGATCTAGCTTTCCATAGTGGTTGTATGCTTGTAAAATGATTGTAACAAGGCACATTGTTGTACTGCAAGAATACTGGGATCGGGGAGTGAACACTTTTGGGTGGGGGGACTATGTTCAATGTCCATTGTATTGTGCCTGACTTCTGCTGTTTCCTCACTTTAAGTATTTAAGTCTTCTTTATTCCAACAAGAGTGTTTTAACTGCTAAACAAACCTTTTTTAAATAAGAAATAATGATTGTATTTTTATTATTTACGTCACAGTACAACATTTTTTAAAAGTTCCTTTATTTTAATAGGAGTCCACATCTCCAGTTGTTTCACCACAGCAATCCCCACCAACCTCTCCACATACATGGAGGAAGCACAACCGCCACCCCAGCGGAGGGAATAATGAACGACCTCTTGCTGGACCTGGGCCTTTTTGGGCTCCATTTAGTGAAGCACAACCAGGTATAAATGTCTTACGTTTTACTTCAAATGTTGCCTGAAATTGTGGAACTTTTTAGAAAAGTTTATAGTTTAGGTTAGTTTAGCTTTACGTTTTCAGTATTGAGAACCAACTCAGTTGCAGACTGAAGTGTTTAAATTGGTACCAGTACTGCAAAACCTTCTATCCTGGCTGTAGCAGGCCAATTTCATAAGTGTGATATGACAATAAATTTGTGGAGGGAGGGGTAAAAGGAAAGATTATGAACTTTGCAAGAGAAAAAATATATCGTTATAAAATTGGTACATTGTTCAAGCTCAACAAGAAACTTTCAAACAACTGTAAAATGGAACTTAGAATGCAAAGAGGATAGATTACAGTACTTGCTGTCTGCTTGAATTATGCTTTTCTTTAAAGTAGGTTAAATTTCAATTTTTGTCAGGTTAAAACTAATATATTTCTTAACAGTCTGAGTTTTCTGCGTTAATCTAGAGCTTCTACAAGTGTTAAAAATTCAGTCTTGATTTTTTTGTTTCAGTTATGTTGGAGAGTGTATTCATACATTCATGACTTCTGTGCTGTTATAACCATTCCGTGTAGTTAATTATTTCTTGTCAGGCATTAAGAAAACTTCTAGTCTGTGATCAATTTCTCTTGAAATGTAAAGAGCTTTTCACCTGTAATGTCCATGTTTCTACAAGTTCCATTTTCTTTTCTCCATTGTTCCAGATTTTCTACAGTGAAAGGGGCTCCTAGTTTCAGTTACTCTTGGCTTGGTTTGTTTTCTGTTAAGAATATATTGTATTTTATAGTTGTGTTTTTTATATTAAATTGAATTACGCTGTGACTTATTTCTTACTTTATTTGAATGCTTATGTATATCTGGGTCTCCAGAATTATTAGCCCACTATTTTACATCATCTTTTCATTGCTTTTTTGTAGTTCTTGCTGCAATAAGCCTTTGAGGATAAGGGAGATTGTATAATCAGAACTGGTTGAAGGTATTTTCCTTACCTGTTAAATCCTTAAGAAATACTAAAATTTGTCTTATTTTCAGGGGTACCTAAAAAGGAAATGGGTCATATGCAGTGGGTTGTGCCAAACATGAAGGTCTCTCAACAAATGACATGCCCTGCTCAGTCGGGTTTATAAATTAAGAGATTAAACAGCTTAGTGTGGGCATATGCCATGTACAGGTTAGAACAATTCTATTTAGGTTACATTTTTAATGGATAAATTAATGTCACTTTCCCCCTTAAAAAAAACAACAACTTGCATACAGAGGTTATGATGAGATCAAATGTAAATGAGTTATTGCCGGTGCCTTGTCTTTTAGTTTGCAAAGCCGGTGAACTCCAGGCTTTAGTCAGTAATTTGCTGGTACCAGTTTTGTTACTGGAAATTGTCTTTTTTTTAATAAACCAATGAATTCCCTCTTAATTCATCAACTGTTGCAGCAGTGTTTTTTCCTGTGATGCCGATTTAAGTCTAAGAAGTCCTCTCTGAATCAAAATACATACAAGTCTTTTCAATTTCAGCCCTATTATTTCTCATGCTAAAGTGCTTTTACTGAACTTAAAATCATTCTTAGTACATCCCTGTGGAGGAATTGCTTGATTTCAAAACTTTAAGACTAGAGATGACTTATTTTACTGTTGGCTGAGGGCTAAGTGTTTCTGTTGGGGAAAAACTTTACTTCGTACCTTAAATTGTTGCCTGGTTCTGTTACAAATACTAGCTATACTTTTTAAACATAACTTTCACACTCTTTTGCTCTCCCCTGTTTCTGTCTTTAAAAAAAGATGTTGTATTTGTATTAAACAAGGGTCTAGCAGAGTAGTTGCATAAAGTTTGGATAACTGCTCTGCTAAAATTCAAAATCAAGCTCTGCCAGTTCATCTTAGTTCTGACCTGTGAAATTCCCTTTCAGTTCCAGTCTTAGACTTCTCTTGGATAATTAGCTAATATCAAATTATAATGTCCTACTGTGTGGAACCATTGTACTAGGATATGAGATGAGACCACGATATTTCACTTGTGAATCCTGACCTGTAAGAACCCTAGTCTCTCTGGCTGTAACACAGTAAATCATGGTAGGTTTGAGAGAAGTGCATCTAAATTTTAAGAGCTTGTTATTGTTAGCCTTTTTCATTACTTAAGCTCCCTATATTACTTTTCTTCTCTTGATTAAGCATATTGGTTTTAAATATGTCTAGAGTAGGGAAAGAACTGGTTAGACATTACTTGGAGAAGCTATACGTTGTCAGGTAGGCACACTGTAGGGTACAAAATAATTGGCTGAAGTAATTTCAAAGCTATTGACTTCAAAGGTCTCCTTTGAGAGCTCATGGAAGTTAGGTGTGTTCCCAAATGATTGGAAAAGAGTAAATAATCGTGGCCATTTTTAAGGAAGGGTAAAAGAAGGATCCAGGGAATTACAGACCAGTTGGTTTGACCTTGATACCTGGAAAGATCAAGGAGTTGTTCCTCAAGGAATATAATATGAAGCATCCAGAAGAGTACAAGTTGATCAGGAACAGCCAGCAATGGATTTGCAAAGAGCAAGTCATTCTTGAACAAGCTGATTTCCTGTTCTGATAAGATAAACTTGAGGGAGGGCAGTGGATGTGAGATCTTGACTTTTTAGGAAGACTTTTGATATAGTCTCCCAGAGCATTCTCATTAACATGCTAAGGGAATACAGGCTAGACAAAAATACTGTAGGTGGATACATACCTGGTTGGATCATCGTGTTCAGCAAGTAGTCATCAATGGCTCAGTGTCAGGCTGGGATGAAGTATCAAGTGGGATTCCCCAGGGGTCTGTCCTAGGTCCAGGATTATTCAACATTTTCTTTAATGAATTGGACAATGGGATTGAATGCACACATGAAATTTGCAGGCAACTCCCAAGTTGGATGGAGTTGTAACTGGAGAATGAGGGTAGAATCCAGAATTGACCTAGCTAAATTGTCAAAATCATCCAAAATCAATTGGATGAATTTCATCAAGGACAGGTCCATAGTCCTGCACTTGGGACAGAATTATTGTATACACAAATACAGACTGGGTACTGCAGAGAAGGACCCTAGGGTTGCAGCGGACTATAAGATGAAATATAAGCCAACAGTATTCAGCATATGGGGTTGTATAATAGGAGTGTTTCTTGCAAATCAAGGATGTAATTCTTCTGCTTTATTTGTCACTGGTGAGGCCTCACCTGGAGTAGTGTTTTGAGTCCCATATTTTAAGAAAGTTGTGAATAGATTGGAAAGAGTCCCACAGAGAGCAGCAAAAATTATTAGAGGCAGATGAGGAAAAGCTCAAAGTAGTATGATTATTTAGTCTGGAAAAGAGAAGACTTGAGGGGGTGGGATTTGATGAGTCTTCAGGAACAGGTTAGACAGACACATGGTTGAGATAATTTAATCAATGAGGATCTTGCACTGAGCAGGGCATTGGATTAGATGACCTTACGAGGTACCTGCCAGCTCTACTTTCCTATGATCTTATGAAATACCTGAAGGGCAATGATGTTGAGGATGGAGATTTTTCTTTATGGCTGTAGGGAACCAGGATTAAGGGCAAGGAGCAGTAAGAGTTAAAATCTGCAAGTCTAAAGTTCTGTAGAAAGTACAGGGATGCATCAAAACATTTGGAATCTGATCAAGAACATCATGGGATGGAGAGAATTGGTGCAACCTGCCATAGGAAATAAGAAAAACATGTAGGATGGTACAACCAAAACCTGGTAAATAGAAATTAAATAAATTTAGCATTTGGCAAATTGTAAGTTGCATGGCACCAGTGTAATTGTGTGTGTAAATGATGTAGACTTGAAGTAAGTGTTTCTAATGTATAAAAAGAGTGGAATGGAAATGCCCTTTGGATTTATGTTTATTCCTGCACTATCCCTGCTATCAACCAGTCTGGTCACCTAGCTGATTGTATGAATAAAGGCTGCACAACGTTCTTACTGAGTAGCTGCTGCATGTTTATTTGAACTATATTGCAACAGGACCTGAGAGGTCCTTGGAGGCAGCAACACTTTGGTGCTGTGACCCAGGTAAAGAGTGACTTGGTGGTATATCCACATGGCCAGGCAGTTTTGGGTCTTTGGGGAATTCCCGTAGGTTGTTGGAAGATATGCAAGTCAGTGACTGCTCTACTCTATCAAGGAGTGTGACCAAAATAAACCACTTTTTGTTAGGGGTGTGACCTAACAAAAAATGCATTTAGCCTAAACACAATATAGTTGGGTTCGAGTACTGTAATGTATCTGAATGTCTTGGGTGATTCCAGGATAATGGGGGATTATTCAGTTATCCCAGGAAGTCTTGGAGCAAAATTGGGATTGTATTGGAAATGTGTTAAGGAGCGTGGTACTGAACAAGAAAGGTAAAGACAGCAAAAGGAAAGGTCTTCTGTTGTACAAGGTCTTGTCTAGGGATTGGCATCTTCCACAGGCAAAATGTCAACTTGTTGAGCTGGATCAGAATACTAGAAGAGGAAAAAGTTGCTCTACAAGGAAAAAAAAAGATGCTTTTAGGGTACAGGCGGCTGCTGCTGCTGTTGCTGCTACCTTCTTAGCTAAAGATGGGAACTGTGAAGATACTGAACAGGAAGGAAATAAAGTCATTGAGGTAACTAATTTGCAAAACCGGTTAACTCAACAATGAAATGAAAAATTCCTGGCATTTCTGTTACTTTTCAATATAAACCCTACTGCACCTCCTACACATGAGACCATGCAGACACAACCATGGGTGAATCCAAAGGCAGTCACCTAGACAAACTGTACTGCCACAAGCACCAGTGACGCTTAAAATTGAAAGAAAACCTTGTAGGGGTATATATCATTAAACCACAAAAGATGAGCATGTGATAGTGCTAGAGGTTGAATCTTTTCTTAAAACTTGTGATGATTGTAATAAATTTGTAACGTGAGTCTTGAGAGGGGTAGAATTAATACTGCAGCATTAATTAACAGCAAAGGACTGGCAAATTATAGTGCATAAAGGCTCTAGGATGTTCCGTATGGTCCCCAGGTGGAGACTTAATCATGGGAGGAGCTATGGAACAGTTATAGCTCTTGTGAAGCATTTAACTTTAGAGTACCAAAAGCTGAAATGGATCCAATCAATATGATCCCCGAGTTAGGATCCATGGCAGTAGCAGACAGAACCGTCATGTGGTGGAATCTTCAAGCAACCTCTCAACACCTGCAGTAGGAAGTGGAGGCCACAGAGAGGTATTTTTACATGCTGTGCTTGAGGATTGAGAGTATATGCTACAGTTTAAAACAGACCCTGTTGATGTAGAGGGTATGATTTCACAAGCCAACAACTGGTAGAAACAAAATAAACAAGCTATTTCAGTAGAAGCCACCAAATATGTTCAAAATAGTTAAGTCCCAAGTGCATGAACTTTTAGTTCTGCAAGGAGAAAATATTAAAGCAGTCCAACTTAAGTTTCCTGGGCTAGGGACAGACATTACGCATACCCCAATTTAAGTGATCAGAAACTGGTTTAAATCTGTAATGGAACAGATGTTCAGTGCACATAAACCAGTTTGAGAGAAACCTGGTTGAATAGTATCAGGCTCAACTGATTTGGCTCAAATCAGTTTATGGAATGTCTGTCCCAGACCCGTTGTTCGTTTAAGTTAAACCAGACTCCCCCAGTGTCCTGGCATGCTCTCTGAGCTGGGTGGGGTTCTCTGTTCCTCAGCAGGCTGGCCCCTCCCCTCTGCTGCAGCTCTGGCAGTCTCCACAGGCATCTGCCTGGCTTCTGTCCACCCCCACCACTTCCCACTCTCTGCTAAGCAGGCACTCCCCTGTCCCTCACAGATACCACTCAGCATTAGCTTGCAGACCACATGCTGGCTACCTCCATGCACATGGGACAAAGAATCAACAGGTAGCTGGTCATGTCCCTCTGCTGTTTTCTTAATGGAGTGATAAACATTTCTTGCTGGGCTGCTCAGGAGCAAGGGGGGTGGGAAACAACGACACCTGCCCCAGCCTGGCCATGCCCCCCTCAGCTCAGCTTTGTGGAAGGGAAGAAAGGCTGCTGTAGTGCCCCCTGGCTTTTAGCCTGAGCCACTGCAGCCATGTGCCTGTGTTTCTGGAATGTCTGTCTGGTTACAAAACTGATTTAGCCTAGCCAGGTTAGACTAACCTGCAAAGATTGAATCAATTCAGGCTCAGGCTTTTTGAATGTCTGTTCCTAGCCCCAAGGACTGGATTGCAGGCGTGTGTGTTGAAGGGTTAACTCATGAATGTGAAGTGAATCCAGCTGTTGCCTGTCATCAGCATTCAAAGAAATTCATGGAAATTAAGTACAAATGGATGATAGAGTCTGGTTATGCAGATGGTAATAGCCATTATGTACAAGGACAGAGGAAAAGAGGATTATCAGCCTTAAAGATGAAGGGAAATGAAATGTTAAAACTTTTCAGTACCTTGCGATGTGCTCATTGGTACCAGTAGGATCTGGCAGAACTTTGGAGGCAACAACGCAGACACTTGCCTGGGATGGCTTAATTAGGAATGATTATGTCTTGAGGAGGAGGCTGGACTGCATGGCCTCCTGTGGTCCCTTGTAGCCCTACTTTCCATTAACCTATAATAAAGTGGACACCACCACCTTTATCCTTCCAGGTTCTTGAATGATAGAGGTTGTGGCTGCTCTGTTTTGGGCTGAACTCAATATTGGCATTGTGTTTGGTATGCTCAGAGATGGTTACTGGCTCAGTTCTTTAGGGGATTTAAGTGGCAGAATGCCTTGTTTGAGGATACTGATGAAGTTTGTGTGAGGTAGGTGCTGAGGTTCTCTGCCCTTCCAAGGCGGAGGCAATTTTGAGCATTCTTCTACCCACTGTAGAGATTAGGTGCCAAGTGATGGACCAGAGATTTGCATCCTGGTCCCCCAACTTCTAGGCTAATAACTGAATTATGTTTTCTGCAGAGGGAGGGTTTTTTGGTTTTGTTTTTTTTTTTTTCCTCCCCAGTCATCTATTTAAAAAAAAAAAAAAAAAAAACCCTCTGGTGAATCTGCCTGCTTCTTTGGTCATTAATCATTCTGATAATACAGTTGGTGTCCAGTTATTTGAAGCATAGTGGTCTAACAAACGTTGCATGTGTGGTGTATGGAAATGCCTTTAAGCTTTATCAGCACTTCATAGTGTACAGAATATTACAGGAGCGTGGAAGACTGGAAGGTTTTTATCACAAAAATAAGCTTGCACAAATTGAATGGCATTTTATGGTGTGATGAAATGTATTGTGGCCCATCTGTACAGTAAAAGACAAACATTTCAATTTATGGGTATACAGCCTCATCCATGAAAAAATATATGGGTTTAAGAATTTCATGCTTTCCATAAGGTATGGGACCAGGGTGAAAAGTTGATTTACTGAATCAGTGATTTTTTTTTTTTAAGGTCCAGTATCTCTTCTATAAGGGCTCGAACTGTATAACCTATACCAAGTGAAAACTCTGTTACCTTTCTGGAGATGAAAGCTGTTAACTTCAGCTTTGCTGGTGTAAGATTTTAAAATTGCTCCGTTCTGTTTTTCATCTTGTCAGAACTTTATTGAATACTTTGTTCTATAAACAGTAACTTGTACTTAGCTAGAAATTAAAGCAGTAATTTTCAACCGGGGTGTTGTGGCACCTTTGGGAGTCATGGGATCTTTCTGAAGGTGCACTAGAGTTCCACACTGTTAGCACTGCATAGGTATACAAACACAATTCACAAGATAAACCCAGAGATTTCAAATGGGTATGGGAATGTTTCAAAACCATTCAGACCTGTTGTGGTCTTCCCTTTTGTTGTAAAGAACTCAAAATTGCACCACTATTTGTTCCATAGTTATAAAAACAAATGAAAGCTTAGAGCTGGAATTTCCCAAGGCGTGCCTTTTGTCTAATAAGGTTGAAACCCACTGGCTAAGTACAGACAATTGAAAAGCCCAATGCTGAATCAGTTCAATCTTTGTAGGTTAGTCTAAGCTGCATAGATTGAACAGATGAGCAGGCATTCACTTTTGATTCTGAAAATGTAGCTACATGCCTGCAGTGGCCCAGGCCAGAATCTGGGGGGAGGAGAGGGAGCACTACAGCATGCCTCCATACTTGGCTGGAGTAGACAGTTTGGGCCAAGAGTAGCTTGCCCACCCTAAGGGGGGGGGGAGGTAGAAAGCATTCTGGGATGCTGGAAGACTGTGAGTCAGTCTGAATTTGGAGGGGATCTGGGACAGAAGTTCAGTAAACTGGTTTAACCTAAATAAGTCTGATGCAATATTTACCCAGGCTTATCTTAAGCTGATTTTGGCCATTTTGAAAGTGGTTTATGTGCACTTAGCTTCTGTTGTGTTACAGATTTGAACTGGTTTCTGATCACTTATGTTGGTTTATGTGTAATTTCTGTCCCTAGCCACTGAGTTAAAGGGATGAAAAATCTTTTGGTTTTTTAACCCAACTGTTGCAGGAATATAAAGACTTCCTAAGTTTACTTCTTGAAGTCTGTATAGATGCATAGCTTTCTTGCCTGTTAGAGTTGTTCATACCAACAAGCCTGTTTTCCTAGTAGTTTCTCAGATGTTTGACTAAAACAAGTCTTAACAATGCTGAATAAAAATCACTTACCTGTCTCAATCTGAGTTTCAGTTTGTGTCTGCCACACCTGTAGAGGTCACATATTTGTCTTCCAAGGGTGAAATGGATTCTTGACTGTCTTGTAGGAAAAGAAAACAGGTGTGGGTGTGCATGTGGGTAGATGTGAGAGAGAGAATCTTTCACACCTTCATTACCTAATCGAGAAGAAACAACATAAAAATATTTATATTTTGCAGACCATTTGGAGCACCACCTCTAGCAAATAGAATATTATTGGCTGCCCAAAATAGTTCAGAAATGTCTTGATGGTTGAAACGGCATGCTCAAACGAGATGGTAAAAAAGTGACACACTGCGACTGTTTTGAAACAAGGCCGCCTAGGCAAAGAACATGTAGACGGAAATCTCCCAGACATAGGCCACATGGAACAATTCCATTTCAACTGGGTGAATTGCTGCTTTCCCAGTAGAAACCATAAGTGTACAGGTGTTCTGTCTTTTCCTTGCAGAGCAAAAGTGGTGGTTCCAAGAGAAAAATGGCCTGACTTCAACTAAGTAAAAGTAACTCTTGGGAGAATAAACTTTTGTATACTGCCCTACAGCTTAAGACCTCCCAGGGACCAGGACGAGTGGAGCCACCGATTTAGGCTTCTGTGCTTCCCAGAGACTGGGGTCACCTGGGACTGTAGGAGGCACAGAGGAGGGAAAGAGCTGCCACCTGTTCCCTGCTGGTTTCTCCCACAACACTGTCCTTGGAGTGAGAACTGGGCGTGGGTTTGGCCTGCTGTTACAGTCCCCCCAGGAATGGAAGAACTGGAGCAGCCCATACTTTTGCTTAGTTACTTACACTGGGATCATCCCAGTCTTGGAAAGATGCGAGGGGCAAGAGAAAGGGGTCAATTGTAGGCAAACACCTGTACTGCTCCCCCTCCTGGAATCATTTTTAGCAGTGAAAATTTCCCTTTGTTAGAAATGAATGTTTCTACATACCATAGCCATCAGAAGAAATCTGAGAGATTCTGTGCAGCCATCATTGTGGGCACATTGCGGGCATTGAGCTTATGGAGCTTCAGCGCATGTTGCTTTGAAGTTTAAATGGATGATCCAGTTTGATGTCAAAGTGTATATGTAAGGGACTTCAGGTTCAAACCACCTCTATTCTTTTGTGACTGATTTCATAGAATCATAGAGAAACAGGGCTGGAAAGGACCTCCAGAGGGCATCTAGTTCAAGCTCCCTGCCTGATGCAGGATCATCTGTATCCCAGCCATCCTATGCAAACCATAATCTAAACTCTACATAAGGCTACCATCCACCCTGACACAACGGAGACATAGCACCCTAACCCGCCACAGGTAAAGCAAAAGAACCACAGCAGCCAATGTCCTGTTTCTATGAAATATTGTCAATATATGCTCAAGCGATGGTAGTATGGGGAATAAGCAGGAGGAACTCACCCTCAGAATAGCCAGTTCAGACCCAAGCATAATAGGGCTTACAGAAACTTGGTGGGATTCATCCCACGACTGGGCAGTTAATATTAGGGGCTATAGGCTTTACAGGTGGGATAGAGAAGGAAGGAAAGGCGGGGGTGTGGCGCTCTGTCACGGAGCAATACACATCCGCTTGCCCCTCTGACCCCATTTTGCTGGCAGAGGAAGAGCTCTAGGTCAAGATACAAGGGAGCTGTGGGGAGAGGGATCTAATGGTGGGGGTCTACTACAGACTCCCCAACCAAGGAGAGGAGCTGGACCGGGAATTTTTGGGCCAGCTTGCAGAGGCACTTAAGGCAAGGGATGTAGTTGTCA
>NW_017728943.1:128652812-128674549 GCF_001723895.1 Crocodylus porosus
AGTCCCCCCAGGAATGGAAGAACTGGAGCAGCCCATACTTTTGCTTAGTTACTTACACTGGGATCATCCCAGTCTTGGAAAGATGCGAGGGGCAAGAGAAAGGGGTCAATTGTAGGCAAACACCTGTACTGCTCCCCCTCCTGGAATCATTTTTAGCAGTGAAAATTTCCCTTTGTTAGAAATGAATGTTTCTACATACCATAGCCATCAGAAGAAATCTGAGAGATTCTGTGCAGCCATCATTGTGGGCACATTGCGGGCATTGAGCTTATGGAGCTTCAGCGCATGTTGCTTTGAAGTTTAAATGGATGATCCAGTTTGATGTCAAAGTGTATATGTAAGGGACTTCAGGTTCAAACCACCTCTATTCTTTTGTGACTGATTTCATAGAATCATAGAGAAACAGGGCTGGAAAGGACCTCCAGAGGGCATCTAGTTCAAGCTCCCTGCCTGATGCAGGATCATCTGTATCCCAGCCATCCTATGCAAACCATAATCTAAACTCTACATAAGGCTACCATCCACCCTGACACAACGGAGACATAGCACCCTAACCCGCCACAGGTAAAGCAAAAGAACCACAGCAGCCAATGTCCTGTTTCTATGAAATATTGTCAATATATGCTCAAGCGATGGTAGTATGGGGAATAAGCAGGAGGAACTCACCCTCAGAATAGCCAGTTCAGACCCAAGCATAATAGGGCTTACAGAAACTTGGTGGGATTCATCCCACGACTGGGCAGTTAATATTAGGGGCTATAGGCTTTACAGGTGGGATAGAGAAGGAAGGAAAGGCGGGGGTGTGGCGCTCTGTCACGGAGCAATACACATCCGCTTGCCCCTCTGACCCCATTTTGCTGGCAGAGGAAGAGCTCTAGGTCAAGATACAAGGGAGCTGTGGGGAGAGGGATCTAATGGTGGGGGTCTACTACAGACTCCCCAACCAAGGAGAGGAGCTGGACCGGGAATTTTTGGGCCAGCTTGCAGAGGCACTTAAGGCAAGGGATGTAGTTGTCATGGGAGATTTAAATTACCCGGACATCTGCTGGGAGGAACAGTCAGCTGGGTCGGACCATTCCAGGAGGTTCCTGGCTGAGATACAAGACCTCCACTTAATTAAGGAGGTGCACAGTCCCACCAGAGGAAATGCTCTGTTGGACCTGGTCCTGGCCACAGGTGACGACCTGGTAAGGGGTCTCCAGGTCCTTGACCACCTGGGTGATAGCGATCATTGCTTGCTGGAATTCATCATCCAGCGCAGGGTGTCAAGGGCCTGCAGCAAGGCGGTAGCCCTAGACTTCAAGGGGGCCAACTTCAACGAGTTGAGGAGATTAGTGCGAGAGGCGCTGGGGTTCTCAAGGGCAGGGAAACTCAGTGCCCAAGATGAGTGGTCGTTCCTTAAGGAGAAAATACTCAGGGCCCAAGGGGTGACCATCCCAACAAAAAGCAAGGGGGGCAGGGGTGCCTGAAAGCCCCCCTGGCTCACCAAAGGTGTATGGGAATGCCTGATTGCCAAAACCAGTGGAAGGGGAGTGCTGTCTCCAAAGAGGAGTATACCTCCTCTGCTTGGGCCTGTAGGGGGACTGCCAGAAAAGCTAAGGCGGACATAGAGCTAGGACTTGCGTCCAAAATCAGAGATAACAAAAAATCCTTTTTCAAATGTATAAGGAGGATGAAGAAAGCACTGGGAAATGTGGGGCCCCTGCGAGATCCTCTGGGCAATCTGATGGTTGCACTAGAGGAGAAAGCAGACCTCTTTAACCAATTCTTCACCTCCATTTTCTTGTGCAGGGACCGGGACTTCCCCACCATGATGCAAGATGAACCGAGGGAAACGCCTCCAGACCTCAAGCTGGGGAGGACCGGGTTAGAGAGCTTCTGGAGGGGCTGGAAGTGTTCAAATCAGCGGGTTCAGATGCTCTCATCCCCAGGGTGTTGAGGGGAGCTAGCAGGGCCCTTGGCATGGGACCTGGTGACCGTCAATAAACTCACTAGGGGGGACCAGAAGGGTCTGGGAGAGACCTTGTTTCCCCTAGCACCCCCTGGCATAGCAAGGAATAACGGCCACAAGTAGTTGGAGAGTAGATTTAGATTAGACATCCGTAAGAACTACTTCACAGTTAGGGTGGCTAGGATCTGGAACCAGCTTCCAAGGGAAGTGGTGCTGGCTCCTACCCTGGGGGTCTTTAAGAGGAGGCTCGATGCCTACCTAGCTGGGATCATCTGAGCCCAGTTTTTTCTCCTGCCCAGGCAGGGGGTCGGACTTAAAGATCTACAAGGTCCCTTCCGACCCTACTTCTACGATCCCAAGAAAAGGGCCGCACCCCCAGTATAGAAGAAGGCAAAAAGCCGTACAGTCCATACCACTACTGAGTTCTCTGAACAACGTACTTGCAAAATAATTCAGTTTACCTGAAACTATGAACAGTTCCTTATTCAATCAAAGCCAGAGTTTAGGAGGTATATGGCAAGTTCATTCTGACTAAACTTTAAAAGATCAGAGTTTAACTGACATGCATAATTTCTCTTCACCTAAAAACCCATGAAAAATTACTTTATTTGGAAATTTCAGAATAGAAGTTAAGAATACAGTGTAGATTAAATCTTCAAAAAACCTTGAGCACTATTAGGGATATAGGTTTTGACTCCCTGCCTGACATCTGACACCTTCAGGGAAGAAGCCTGATGGAGCCTCCTCTCTGCCTGACCTGAATAGTCACAGAGCAACTTTTTTACCCTACCCTCCTTTACCTCCCTGGGCAGGCAGTGGGGAGAGGAATTAGTACCCATAGCCTAAGGGGAAAGCAGAGAGAAGCCTAATCAGTTAAGCACTCGGGTGCTCCTTTCCTCCCAAGTAGGACTTCATTTGAGCTGTGTTCTCTGGATAGGCTTATCTTCTCTCCTCCTCCTGGGAATCAAAGAGCTTTGGGAGCTAGGAGCAGCTCCCAGCAGCAGCTATGTCAGAGCTGCTATGTTATCCATTAATTATTTAACCACAGATATAATTGGAGGAGGTTAAACGAATATTTTTTTAAAGGATATTTACATCCCTGGTACAGGATGTGTGGAGTATTTCATTGTTTATATATTCAACTGAGAAAACAGAAGAGCACATATTTAGTGTAGCAGTGCAGATCCTACAGTTCACTGTAATGTGTAGTTTTGATTTAGGTGTGAAAAGGGAAAAAGTCACCCATAATTGCTGAACTTTTATAAAAGACTAAAAGAAGTTTGGTTGATATTTGAAAATCTGTATTTCCTGTTTCATGTAAGAAATCAGGTGGGATAAAAGTAGAACTCTGGCAAGTGTTCAGACTCAAACAAAAAAATAACAATAGAATCCTTCCAAGCAAAAAGGCATTATTTCAATTACCTGCTTGACACTTCAGTCCTGCGGTGATAATAAAGGAACACTGAATCATTTTTCCAGCATGAGCAGATAATATAATACTTGAAGGTGAAGCTTGCAGAATCCCAGCATAAAGGAAGCAGAGCTATGAGAGAGTTGCTACTGACAGTGTAGAGCAAAATTGTGCATGTAAGATGTAGTAAAGTATGCATGGTGGATGTGGGAAGACCTTAAAATGTAGTGGCCCACCAACCATAGCGCAATGTGGATATCAGCCCTTATTTAATGTTTGTTTATTAAGGGCATTAAGTAAGATGCACATAAGGAAGCTGTACTGGTAATGGGTGCCTTAACTGGGGATGGGAGATGAAGACAAAATATTCCTTCAGCCCCCATACCCAATAAGACTTTAGAATGTAACTACCATCATCCACCATAATCAGAATAGTCTTTGCAGAGCAAGTTAAAAAAAACAAAAAGCCTAAAACCTGCCTGTCTGCTGCTAAAATTTAAGTAGAAGAATCAGTTTCAGATCCCACCTATTCCTAACACTGCTGTAATAGAGAATATCCAAATCTGCCATAACGGATAATGTGGGGACACTGAATACATGAGACTCTCCGAAGTAGAGATGGGGAGGATGTGACTCTGTTACTGTATCTGTGGGTTGTGGCCATCACAGACACACAAACATGAAAAAATATATTCTTTGGAGCTGGGGTCTCTGCTCTGATCTTACTTTAACTTTTTTGGCTAATCAGAATAGTTGGAGATAAACCTAGAGAGAAAAGCAGCTGAGCAGCAACCCAACTTTAAGTTCAGCAAAGATGCATTAAAAAAAAAAAAAGGACTGCCTTACCAGCATATAGTAATTAAGTGGCTAAAGTAAGGTGCGTACTAGAACTAAAAATCAGTTTCCTGAATCTCAAACTCATTTAAAAATTTACTGTAAATCTTATAATGCAGGGATGAGGCCTTTGAATTAGATAATGTAGGGATGCTGAGTACATGAGACGGTGCAGCGGGCTGGAGCATTCCAATTAGAACGCTCCAACAGACTCAATTTAATCAAGCCTTCTCCAATGCGTTCTACTTGGGACACGTCAGAGGGTGTGTAGAAGTCCCCTCAGTCACTAATGCAGTGAACTCCTAACTACAATACAGGTTTCCCTCACTATATGCTGTACATGCATTCCTGGAAAATGGCGCATAACTCGAATTCACATAAAGGGAACCTACTCTCCAGTGTAACAAATAGGGATACGTTCCAAGACCTTGACTGTACTGACCCCCCCAGACCCATTTCTTCCACTTTTACAAGACCATTTTGGTACTCATTAACAGCACAGTACACACAAGCACAGGGCACTATCATAATGGGGATGGCAACTACGGAAACGTCACAAAAAGCAATGAGCACAGATCCACACAGGAGACTGTATTTTGGTGTGTGTCACTCTCAGAATGCACCGCACAAAGCAGCTGACTGCGGGCTTCTACCACACCAGTCGCATAAGAGTGAGTTTACCTCGCATATAACTAATTTTTGGTATAAAAAGTGTCGTTGCATAAGAGCGAATTCGCACATACAGAACGTAAAGTAACGGAAACCTGTAGGTAAAAACCTTTCCCAGCGCCTGGACAGACATAACATATGCAGGTGCCTTTTAAGTTCTTCAGTGCTTCAGGTGCCTTTTAAGTTCTTCAAAAGGTTAGCAGACATGCATATGTACCCTATGAAGTGCTCCAGAAATAGCCCTGGATGAAGGGACAGTTGTTTGAAACAGTTTAATTTATATAGTAATTCTGCGTAATAGTAACAATTTTAAAAAATAGTAATATTTTTTCCTTTAACATTTATTCAGTTTGTTACCCTGATTTAGTTCTTTTTTTCCACTCTGTTTACTATTGATAATTAATTATCAGATTTCTGCATAAAGAAGTATTGGATGTGAACTGAAAAGTTGATAGACTGTGGTGTAGTCAGTGTTTTTTCCTTTCTTTGCATGTGCAATGTAGGCCTCAATTGTATACTGAAAAAGGTTGCGTAGTAGTGAGTTATGAATCCACTACTTCCATCTGGTACTGGATGTGCGAGGTAGAAATGTTCTTATAAGTAGTACGTTTGGAGACCTTAACAGTTCTGCTTGGCATGCCTCAGAAAACTGCATTTGCTTTTACAAACGCACTAAACCATTTTCATTCAGTTTTACATTCTACGGGGCAGCTATTTCGCACCTGTTGGCTGGGCTTCCAAGACTTAAGCTTTCTATATGTGATGCAAGAAATTGAGGCCTGTAACCAGGGGCCTTTAAGTCTTCCATACTTTTTAAAGGCTCCTTGTCTATCTGAATACTTTACTAGGACCATCTGGATTTTTTTACTTTTTCATTTTTTCATTTGATTACAGCTTTAGAGACACTTGAGTCATTCATACTTGGCAATAAGTCATACGGGCGTCACATTTTCCTGTATATATTTAAGCAAATAATTCAACTCTATTAAATCAGTTTGCTTAATAGAATCCATTTCTCAAAAACAGTGTGGTTTTGGGTAATCTTCTCAGCTCTCATGTTTATGTGTGCAGACTTCACGTGTTCATCAGTAGTACTTGCATCATTCTGAGATGGTAACATTTTCCTAGCAGGCTTTCAAGTTCGTTTAAGATAAAATGATACATTCCAAGAAAATTAATTCTCAAACAAAAGGTAACTGCGTAGCTTGAATTAAAAAACAAAGCATTAGGAAAAATTGAAGACACGGTGTATTGAATTGCATCAATGCCATGTGATGGCTCTAAATAACCACATCCATTTCTTGCCCTATCAGTACTGAGGTTTTTCATCTGAATTTTCTTTGGAGAGAAACTGTGACGCAGTTCCATTTGTAGTTCTGATCGGTTCAACGTGCTTTGAACAGATTTATTTTTAACATTTATAACCACCATAAAGAGTAAGCTATCACTTCCTTTTTTTTCCCTTTTCTTTTTTGTATACTTTGCAGTTTAAAATAGTACTGTTTAAAGAAAGGTGACTACTAATGCAGTAGGGTAGAGGTGATAAACACTCTCCATGCCCCAAGGCTCCTCATAGGCTGGATCCATGACCAAGCAGTGTGGGCCTGGCAGCAGCAGGGTTGGAGGTGGAAGTAGCAAGGGCCAGTGATGGAGGCAGTGGGGCAAGCAACTGAGTGACACAGGACGGGTGGGGCAGTGACAGGACCACTCTTACTCGCCCTTGCTCCTGCTGCCAAGGGTCATATCCAGCAGGACCCTGGGCCTGGACTCCATGGCAGGCCCTGCCCCCTATGTTCCCTGATGCCCCAGTAGCCTCGTGGACTGGATGGAACAATTCTGTACCCATGCAGTAGAAAATAGATCTGAATTTGTTTCACCTTACAACTTTTATTTTGTAATTATTTCTGCAGTTCTGTAAACATGTACTCCCTTAGGAAGACCACTTGTGTCACAATCTGCTGTGGCTGTTTTTTCCACCCAGAGTCTTTCTTTAATTTTCTCAGGTTATGTTTTGAAAGGGGACTGTTTCTTCTGCTTTCAGGCTCATCTGCTGCTGGTGATCCCATATGGTCTGGCCATTCTCCGCCCCCACATCAAGAAAACTGGGTCAGTTTTGCAGATACCCCACCAACCAGTACTCTTTTAGCCATGCATCCTGCTTCTGTCCAGGTGTGACATTTTATTGGTATTCATTTGATTTGCTTCATTCAAATTAGTGTTGCAATCCATCTTTTCCATACTTTCACTGCGGACTCATGCTGTGGTTCATATTCACTATGTGGAGATAAGAAATCTGTTCTCTTTCCTATTTACCTATAACAAATACTTTTTGGTTTCGTTGAGTTACATGCTAACTCTTTTTACCTAGGAAAACTTTAATTGAAAATTTGGTAACTTTTGAAGAACTAAACTCTAAAAAAAAATTTTAAATCGGGAGTATTTGTGCTTAGCTTTCTCTGCATAGACCTCCATACCTTTTTGTTGCTTACATATCTGTAGCCACTTCTCCCCATTTATGTGTGGAAAATGCATCTAGCTTAATAGTTCTAAATATGCAATCTGCCAACAGCTTCTTGCAACATATAGTTTCTTCAGCATATAATCATGTTTTAATTTTTGGAAGGCAAATAGTTTAGAAATAATGGCAATCCATTGGTCATTTTAGATAGATAATACTGAGGAAAAAATGTTTCGTTACAGGATCAGACAACAGTACGAACTGTAGCATCAGCTACAACTGCAAATGAAATTCGTAGGCAATCGAGTAGTTATGATGATCCCTGGAAAATAACTGATGAACAAAGGCAGTATTATGTAAATCAGTTTAAAACCATTCAACCTGATCTAAATGGATTTATTCCAGGTGAGTTCTTTAAAACAATAATAGGTACGGCAGTTCTGTATAAAGGTAACTTCTTGGTGGATATGGATTTATGTATTATTTTGTAAGAAGGCCCTGAAATTACTAAATTTTTGGTACAGCACAACTCCAGTGGATTTAAAAACTGGATCTTGAACTCAGTTTGTATGCAAGCTTAACCCCTTTAATTAGTACAGTTCTCTTGTTTTAATTGATTTTATTATATAATTTGAGATCTTTAGTTCTGTAAGGATGGAATAAATATTAAACAAAATGTTTTAATATTCCAGGGTCTGCAGCTAAAGAATTTTTTACCAAATCAAAACTACCTATTCTTGAACTTTCTCACATTTGGTAAGTGTGAAGTGTCACTAGTGGAGGTGGCTATTTTGAAGAACTACGATCTATTTCATGTTAGGCCTGAACTCTGACAGGTCTTTTTCTCCTCCTTTTAAAAAAATGTCACTTGTACCAAACATTACTGCTATGAGGCTCAATCCTATTCCAGTTTAAGACAGATTTTGCATTTTCCATGGATTTCAATGTTATTCTGGGACTGTATCCCTTCTTACCATAGAACTAGAGTTGACAGAACAGTATTAAGTGTTCACACAACTAAATATCTGGTTTGAAATCGCATGGATTAAGGTAGAAATTGCTTATGCATGTTTCATTTAGTTACACATGCTTCTGGGTAAATTTGTGATAAAAGTCCTACTGACTTAAACACAATGCTTACCCTTCATTTCAACCTGGAATGATTGCCACACTGTTAGACACGATCATTTAAATGACTTGTCTGGAACAGATTTGGTCTCCTTCATAATTGTTCAGACAAATTAAATTTTGGATTCCAGTTTATAACTTTCCCCATTAAATGAAATATTTCAATTGCCACATACCTGTGGTACATAGAAGCTGAACAAAATTGCTTCTGTATACTCTGCCTCTAGCTTGGTGCTAATAGCACTGTGCAGAACAGCTGGAAACAGACAGAGAGAACTAAAGGCCCAGGCAATGTAAGTGTAAATGAGTTAAGCCTAGTCATTAACTTTTAGCCATGTCATTAAGAAGGGCTTATTTTTGTTAAAGAACATTCAATGCCTAGTACTGTAGGTATGTGAAGTACAAACATGGTAAATGGACCTATAAAACATAAGCATTTAATGGTCCTCCAGACAGGGGAACAAAAGTGCATACACTTAAAATGGCCCAGAGAGGAATTTGATTTTATTTATAGTAAGTTTTCCTTCTAGGGAACTGTCAGATTTTGATAAAGATGGCGCATTGACACTGGATGAGTTCTGTGCTGCTTTTCATCTGGTAGTTGCTAGGAAGAATGGCTATGACTTGCCTGAAAAACTACCTGAAAGTTTAATGCCCAAACTGATTGATTTGGAAGATTCAGCAGGTAAGATGTGTTGCTAAAGAGAACCTTTGTGTGTCCAGGTGAAAGTACAATTAAGGTTACAGAAATAATAGCAAGTATTTGCAGGTTTATCAAATAGACTTACTAGAATGTTTTAACTACTTTTCTACTGTTATATTAAAAAGCCCACTCTCTGAATAATGGACCATGTTTACGATAGAATATTCCAAGTGCTTTTATGATTTAGGACCCAGAGTTCAATTTTAAAAAATGTTGCAGATATTTGGGAGTTTTGAAGCTTGCAGTACCTGGAGTTCTGCAGGTATAACTGTATGGACACTTTATAACAAAGTAACTGTGGTGTTCAGGTTCTTGAAGGTGGCTTAAGCTTAAAAGGAAAAATGTCCACATACAAGGTTGTTGAGGAATAGCTTTTGTGATGTAATCTGAATAAGTTTTCAGAAGTTAGATGAGCACGATCTCAATTTGAAAAAAATGGAACTTGTACCCGTAAGTCTTGTAGGTACTTTGAAAATTTTCCCAGAACCAGTATGAGGGGAGAAGGAGTAGTTTTGGAGTTAAAGCACAGGACAAAGTGTAAGGAGATCCAAATTCTGTTCCTGGCTTTGCCACAGTGGTAAGCCACTTAATCATTATGTGCCTGTTTTCCTATCCATAGAATGGACTGCTTACTTGGCAGAAATGTGATGAGTCCTGTTCGTTAATATTTGTTAAACACTCGGATGTCGCTGAGTGGAAAGCATAAAAGTAAAAAATGGTTTTGTGCCCATTTTTGCCTACTTTATACTGTATAAAGAAGACCCAATTTTATATTCTAAAATTTTACTTTAGAAATAGCAAGCTTGCCTTGAATGCTGCTTTCATTTTTTTGTGTTTTGTTTTGATGGAGGACTTTATTTAACAGGTTAAGGACTATGGAGTTGACTTGAAACTTAATATGACGTTTCATCTGAGTCTGAAAATGCTTACCAGAATGGAAAATATTACTCACATTCTATAGATGAGGAAACTGAAAACCATGGTCCATATAGAGTAAATGGTGGCACCTAAGTCTGCTCCCCTCTTCCCCCTTTGGACCGTGTTGTCTCCCACTGTAGAAGTGCCAAAAACTGGATTGGGAATTTTCTCACCCCTTATTTGAGGTGCTGTTTTACTGAATTTGTGATAGTTCTTGCCCTTACAACTGCTGTTACTATATCCAAAGAGTTTGTTAAATCCTGAGAGGAAATGTTTCAACTATACTTCCTCCTTACTAGTGACACGTCTTCATAGTTTACCAGTTCGTTATTCTTCACAAAAATGATTAGATTTATCAGTTAAAGCCTTTCAAGCCACCTTTTATAAGTCCTAAAGAATTAAAAAGGATATTGACTTAATTTGTATTTCTTAATAGTATTAGTTATGCTGTAGCCATGATGATCTAGGGGTATGCAAGAGGTAAGCATTTCTTAGGGTGCTGCCTTTTATTGGACCAACTGCATAGCTGGGATAGAGTAACACAAGTGAATTGTCTGGCTCTATCCCAACTGTGCAGTTGATCCAACAAAAGATCACCCTAAGAAGCCCTTGCCCCTCATAATTCCTGAACCACTCAACTACAACATCACTCTAGCAATACCATAACATCCAAGTTATCACAATCCACATCTTACAATGGAAATTCCACAACTTAAAAAAAAAAGAAACTAGACTACACAGCAATATCTTTCTAAGCCCATGCAAGAAACATAAGAAAGACCTGATGAACATCTTGCATTTGAAAGCTTGCCTAGCTCTATCCTAACTATGCAGTTGGTCCAACAAAAGATACCAATCTTTTATGGGACCAGCTGTGGAAAAATCCTTGCCTCTTGCATACTTCTTAATAGCCCATTTAAATGACAGTAGCAAATTTCACTTTGGCTATTTTTGCTTTAGGAAGTAAATTTAGCAATTGGATTGGAATACTGTTTTCCTTAGTGCATCTAAATGGCAGTTTTTTAATCCTTGTAAGTGGCATTTTTGGTACTTATGCCCACATTGTAGTTCTGTTTCCCTTGGACTGTGAATGTGTAACGTTGTGCACTTAGCCTATAGTGCATGCTCAGCCTATGCACTAGCTGGGTGGGGGAGACAGTTGTGGAGAAGGGAAACCATGCCCCATTTTAGCCCAGCAGTTGAGTAGTTGGGGCACTTCCCCAAGGAACTAGAGATTCAGATTCAAGGACCCACTCACCCAGAAGGGATTTGAATTTGCATCTCTGACTTTCTGCACTCCTTTTAAAGTTGGCTCCCTAGGTAGTGGAGAGAGAGAAATGGGGCTGGGAAGTATTTTGTCTTGTGACTATTAAGTGCAAGCAGCAGTAGCTCCAGGTCAAGAGGTCTTGGAGAGGGGACTGAATAATACCTATCTTGTAGCTTGGTAGTTAGAGCACTGTGCTGGAAAGAGAGAGCTAACTGCAAGCCCCTTTTAGTAAGGTGGGCTTAGAACCTGGGGGCACCTATAAACATGTCAGCCGTCTGCTCCACCAGATGCTAATTAGCACACCATGGAGCAGGCTCAGTTAATTGAAATTAATTAAGCCTGCTGGAGGGTGCTAATTAACACTCTCCAGCAGCCTCCTATCACATGTATTCAGTGTCCCTGTGCTTCAAAATGGCAACAGGAGCACTTCAACTAAAGCTCATCAAACAAACTTTAAAGTACCCCCGCTGCCATTTTCAAGCATAAGACACTGAATACACATGATGCTGTGGGTGCTTCAATTAGAGCAGCTCTCTGAGTGCCAGTCTAACTAAAGTGCTCCCCCTCAACCCCACCATGTAGCATGTGTACAGATGCCCTGGATTCCTGGCTTACAGGGAAAGTCCTAGCTACTGAATTCTTAAGACTAAAACATAGAAGCCTTCCCCCCCACCCCCATGCTTTTTCTGGGACGTGTGTATACATCACTGCATGCCTTCCTGACCAATGTAGTTCATCATGCATGTTCAGTCTACACATGCATGTTTACACATCCACACTACAAAAGTGATAGAATCATGATCTTTCCACAGGTGCCAAAACTCGACTTTTACAACTAGAAAACTGCCATTTAGATGCAAACAGCGAAACAGAATTCCACACTTAGTTTTATTATAGCTTCATAGAAAGTCAGTTTCTTGTCTTGTGCACATCTACTAGAGCATATCAAGTAGCTGCTTTATGCTGGTTCTGTAATTTTTATGATAGAGACTATAAGCCTAAATGACAGATATTTTACCCATTCTTAAAATAATTTCTGAGACTAAAAATTTGTCTTTATTAAACCATTTTCTTAGTTGTAGCTTGGCCCAAAATATGAAGGGGTTGCTTTTTATTTGCACACCAGCAAACCACAAATTATTTTCCTTTACTATAGCTATGCACATTACTTTGGGCACAACCTAGCAAAATGTTATGTATTCTGAATCACCATTTTTCAGTATTTTCTCTTATGAGTTAAAATTTGTCAAAATTCTTTGTTAGAATGAATTAGATGATACAAGTCTCTTTAAAACTCTGCTAGTGTTCACTGTTTGGTTAAAAATACTTTCTAGTGGTACAGGTGTTCCCATACTGGAAAGGGAATAATCGCTATTAGTATAAAAATGTACATTAATTTTTCAACTGGCATAACTATTTAAGTAAAAAAGTCATGCCCCTAATCAAAACATTTTTGCAGCAGTCTGCAGGTTAACCCGAAACATGTAAGTTCACTAATCTAAAATGTCACTATTAGTTGTTTTCATGAAGTGTCAAGTGGAATCCCAAACTGGAGAAAAGCTGCTTCCAGGTTAAAAAAATAAACATTGAAAAGAAGCTGCACTTAATTAACTATGTTCAATATTTAAAGGCTACATTCCATGTAAATTAGTTAATGGTAGAGTTTTATACAGTTAGTGTGGTTCTGTACGTGGTACTGGTGGCTGTTGTAAAGAGCGGAAACTCTTGTGACAAATTGTGAGAGACTGCTGTTTCAAGCAGTCAGTTCTGGATCTAGTCAGCTGGGCTTAGACGTGCTTGTGAAGTCCTCATGCTAGATGCTAGCATAGGGAGTCACATTAGCATGGTGAAAGTATTTCTTTTAGCCTTTGTGGAATAAAGTCTCTTTTAAAAAAAAGGAGGATGGGCTCAGAATATGTTACTGATGAAACAAAATGAAGTAAATTGAGATGGCAACAAAAGTCCAAGTTTCTAATATAGGTGTATTTAAGCCTCATTTATATTAATTTGAGATGAGCCATTTTCGTTTATATGGTAGGTCACATTAATGTATATAATTTTTCCACTAGAGTAATGAATAGAGTTTTCATGGAAGTCACATTTCAGCAAAGTTTTGTTTTTAGCAGCCTACTTAGAACGTAAAAAGGTATGATAGTTGAGTGTAGCTTGCTAAGTATACTTACATTTGTGCAAAATGAAATGCCTCTCAAAGAATACGCTCTTGGGCTGGAGACATTAATATACTCTGTGCAAGACCAGCTCAGTGGAACCTTAATTTTGACAGAGGCTCCTAGATACCACATAATATGAAGAATAAATAACAGACCCTAAAAGCTATTTAAAATAGTCAGCTGCTTGAATAACATCTGTTTCTTTCCCTCTTTGATATTAATTTAAGCTTTTCATCTTTTGTTTCAAGGCTTTAAATTATGATATCCTTGTGATATCTGTTTTTCCTTAATACCTTTCATCTTAATTTCTCATGCTGCTAGTCTCTGTGCTTGGAATGCTCTACATTTACGTGTTGGTTACAAGCCATTGACTGAATTTCTTCCTGAAACACACTGCATAATCATATCTGTGTTGGATCATGAAGTACATTAAAAATTCAGTTTAATCTGATGCTTTCCATGCATGAATTTAATCTTTGCCTGGTCATATTGAGTATTTTCTAAATACTCAATATCTAGATAACAGTCCAGAGAACAGAGGTGTCAGAGATCCAGCCCAAGGGACCCTGTTGTTCGACCAACAGTGCTGCCTGTGGGTCTCAGAGTTGACCCACACAGCATGCAGTGCATGCTGAATTGTCCATACATGTTGCATGGGGGGCTAATCTGGAACACACTGCTCACAACCCCTGGCCTGGGCCAGAATGCACACTGAATCCAGCCTGTGTGGACTGGCCCTGGACCATTCACTCACCCAGTCCATGGTGCTTGAGTTTGACACCCCTGCCCTAGAGCATAGATTACTTTTGTCTTTGGTATACCACTGAGAACAAGGAATTAGAAATATGTAAGAGCAAGGAAATAAAACGAAAAGTAAAAGCTGTCTTTTCTAATTTTATATTGTAAAAATACACAGTAAGATTCCTTGGGTACATTTAAATTTACACAGATTGTGGCCTCAGAGCTCTATAACAATCCTACAGTACCTTCTTTTCTTATCGATTTAATATTTTCTCTCCACATGAGTAACTCAGGGTGCGTAACTGTTTTCCTTGCAGTAGCTCCAATGAGGTCGCAGGACCACATTGTGTTAGAGGTTATACAAGTTAATAAGATAATCTCTGTTCTGATGACCTTCAAAGGTGGTGGTGATGATAAGAACAAACAGTAAAAATGTGAAGAAAGGAAGATGTGGCTAAAAATATGAAGACTAGGTCACAGGGTGGATGTGTGAACACAATATGTTGCAAGACGGGCTATTTTTTTATCCCTGCAGTTCATTGTGATAGTGGCAGTTGCCCTGTTTTGAAATTTTATGGCTTGGCATTGAAATGCGAACCAGTTTAGATTTCAGTTCCTATTAGATGAATAAAAATGTTAATATCTTCCTCAGAAAATCACCTTTGCGTCAAATTACTGCAATAACGCCATTTTCTTATAAGAAAAGGAAACTAAATCTGTTCCTTTCCAGACTCCCTTTGGAAGTAGCAGTTTTTGTTTATGGCCCATAGATGTGAAGATATGAAACATTTTCATCAATATAACATTTCTGGAGGGATTTATCTTTAATTTCTACCTATTTTACAAGTGCAATAAATCAGAGCAAATTAACAATATTTTATGGCTAACTGAAATAAACATTTGCTGCTCTTTGGGCATTTTCCTCAAGTTTACCTACTGTGAATATGCACTTTTAAAATGTTTTAAGTGCCATCTTCAGTCTAAAAGTCAGTATCAATCATTTCAGTTAGCTGAACAGATTATAGGTAAAATTATAATGGCTTAATATTAAAATATGATCATCTTTTGACTTGTCAGTATTAAAAATTTCTAACTGTGATGGAGATCATATTTTCCTGGATGTAAATTTATTGGAAAAATACTAATTTCATTTTTCAAAGATTTGTAAATGTGGATATCATTGTAAAAATAGTAATACTTAATTATTTTAAGACAAAATATATACTAATTATTGCACTACCGGAATCTTAAGTTTTCTCCTTAATAGCCTTATCCATGCAGATCCACATTATTAGTATGTCTTAAAATGGGAAACACAAAACCAGTTCTTAACAGTAAAGGGTATCTCTAAACTAGAGACAAAAGGCAGAATTATGTAAAATTCTCTAGTTTAAGCCTTCTAAAATCTAGGCTTTTCAAATTTATGATGTAGGTATCATGCTGTCCTTTTGGATTTAGGTATGTTAACAACAGAAGGAAAGCAGCATATACATTTGTATTCTCAATAGTCAGTAGTTTTTGTTGGGTTTCTTTATGAGTCTTTTGACCTAAAAATGAAAGGTGCATCCTAATCTCAATGTGAAGGAATTTAATGGTATTGAGGACTGTGTTTATGTCCATGATACAAATCTCTATGATTCAAACAACGTGTATAGTTCAGTTAGCTGCATGTTTGTTAGAGACTTATCCGAGGTCATGTTTATTCAGATAGTCAAGGGATAGCCAGGAAAACATAACTAATGTCATCTATTCATATACAGTGTTCAGACTTAACAAATGGCTGTCTTTTATAACAGGTAGGAGCCCCAGGCACGGACCAGAACACCATGGTGATTGGTAGTGCTGTGCAGTGAATGTGAAAGTATTCTCTTTATCAGTGATCCATGCATTTGCCCATGGAACAGAAAACACTTGGCTAATAACCAAGGACCTTGGTTTTCTCTGATTTTAAAAAATCACAAATTTTCTGATGAAAATCGCAAATTCTCTGACAAACCCCCCAAATCCGTTATTAAAATTAAAAGCCCCCTGAAGCAACCCTGCCCTACTTGTGCCTCTTGCCCCTACCCGCAGCTCCTGCCCCCTAGGCCTGCTGGAGGGGACCCCCAGCTGCCAGGGCCCCAAGTTTGCAGATCCTTGCCCCCAACAGCAGGCAGCTGCAGCAGAAGTAGCTTGGAGCCCACTCCCCCACTGCTCTGCCTGCTCAGGCAGGGGCGAGGCCAGCTCCTGGCTCCTCCTAGCCCTGCCGGTGCCCCCAGCCATGAACTGTGACCTCCCAGCCCTGCCAGAGGGGTCCCCAGCCCCCTGCAAACCCCACTTACCTCACAGGCTCCAGCAGAAGAGTCAGGCTGAGCTGAGTGGAGTAGAGCTGTGGCTGAATGAGTCTCAGGCCCCACCCTCCCCCTCTGGGCATGGCTGGGATTTCCCACCTTGTTTGCAAACAGCTTTTGCAGGCTGGAGCTCAGCCAGCCTGCACTGCTGTTTGCAAAAGCAGGAAATTGGCGGGTTTCTCTGTTAAAAGGAAAAATCCACATTTTCTCTGATTTAAAAAAAAGGGGGGGGGGAAATCCATGGTTTTCTCTTTTTCTGTGGGAAATGGAAAACCTGGATCTCTGCTGATAACTAGGCTCTAAAACTCATGCCATGATTCCATTAGGAACATTTTTCCAGTATAAGAGTTAACTAGTAGAAGTATTTAGTACCAGCAGTTCCCCTAATGGTGACTTAGCTCATGGTGAAAAAAACCTTTTTTGCCAGTATAACTTGGATCCATTTTCTAAATAGAACAAATTGTCTGCTAAAGGACTCTGGGGTGAAACTTTTATCAGAGTCCTAATAAACATAGCCATGCCAGCAAAATTACCCTATTTGCTTGTAGACTACTTGCAGTTTTTCCTCAGAATCAGCCCTCCAGAATTGGTATGCATATCTTAAGTGGGGAAGCTGACTTCTCTTTGGGGTAGAAGCAGGATGGAATAAGGCAAGCAGATGCTGTGATGTGGTGCTGCCAAGATGGCTGCCACTTCTTCCTGTGGTTGCAAAGAGCAGGTGACTGGTTCAGCGTTAGCTACTGGTCAGCCCTGGCCCAAACACCACCTTTGCCCAGTTCTGTGCACTGGGATCCAGCACTTGATCTAGGGTGTGGGGTCTGGGGCTCTTCATGGGTCCAGAAATTTTGGCACTGGGGAAGTGGTACCAGTGCTCTTGCACTACCAAATTTCTAGACCTGTGAGGAGCTCTGAGGGCTGAATGACACAGCACTGTGGACTGCAGTTGGAGAAAAGAAGCAAATCTTGTCAGTGCCCTTGCAAGGGGCTGGGGCCTAGCCTTGTTGCTGTTCTGCCATACCAGGAAGATCCTGCTGCCTCACCCAGACTGGGTGTTTTCAGGAGGACTTGTTCTGTCACACAGCCAGTGAGCCCTCACCATTCAACTCTGAAGCAGTGTTTTTTTTTCCTCCAGATTTTGCCTTCCAAAAACAAGTTTCATGTTTTAGTTGGTGGCATCTGGTACGTAAGAAAATACAGTAACAATAAATACATGTACCACCTGTGGGACTGCTAGTATATTTCCACCAGTAGAGTTCTTGTGTAGAAACAGCAGCACTGGTGAAGTAAAAGAAGATAGGCTGGTAAAATTATTTTGATAATATAACATTTTTATACTAAATGTTCCTGCTGACACAATATATTGCTTAGGGATCACACCTCTTTACACACATGACTGGCATCGTTATAACAAAAACTTATGTAGACCTGTATACAAAGAGTCATCTGTATGAAATCTTACCCTCTGTATTGTTGCTGAACCAGGGAACAGTCTTGTGTTTCAAAGACTTATCATTAACCATTTATATTCCAGTAGCTTTATTTTCAGATTATAATTTGTGTAGTACCTTTTAATTTCAAAATTTACAGTATCTGTTGCATTAAACCCATTCTGATAAGAATGTTTCTGTTAATACTGCAAGCTAGGTTTGTTTTCTGTGAATGCTGATACAAGTTAAGAAATGTAGCCTTTACCTACCTTATGAGAACTGAACTCCACATAAGAATTATAATTTCCTTTACCAAGTGATGCTTGCTTTTTTTATGCCATATTTACTCACATACCATACAGCCCGCAAGTAAGACGCATGCCTTGTTTTGGGAAGGCAGAATGAAGAAGAAAAGTTTCTTCTAGAATGCTAGCCAACTCAGCATGAGTGCACCACGGTCAATTGTTCCCAGTTCAGTGTCACTCTTCCAAAAGTTGTTGCAAATTTAGCAGTGCCTGTAAGAGGGTGAAACACTCTAGTTATAGCTAGAGTGGATGATACTGGTGAGTGGACTCTCAGGTCACCCTTCATGGGGCCCCTAGCGGCCATTCTGGAGCCCTCCTCTCTCCCTTCTGGCATGGAAATCAATTTCCTTGCTAAAAACATTCATGGAAGGCTAATCTGGGAGAGAAAGGTGTGTATGATGTACAAGTAAATACAGTATCATCAAGAAACCATTTTTACCTTTGAACTTACTCTGATGTTGCTGTGTACTTAACAATGTAATATTAAGAGAAACCCTAACACTTAAGATCAAATAAGTTACAGACAGCAGCTGATGCTTAATCAATGCATCTGAAAAAAATTAATTAATATTATTAATATTGATAGCCTTTGTATTAAAATAATGTGTATTTTTATTTTTTGTGATATTAAACAGAAGGCAGAGGCAAAATAATCTGATTCAAGGCCTAGTTTTTCAAGAGGATTCTGAGACAGTGTTATTTAATAGTTAAAGCCTGGGATTCCAGAGTGAAAAACTCTTCAGAATTTTCTCTTGGCCACTATTTCTTGTTTACTTGGACAAGTCACCTACAGAATGAAGGATAACTAAATATTCCATGAGGCATCAGCAGTTTGTCAAACAGCAAGATTAATGAAATACATTATTTTGGTTTATAGTGGTTCCTGTCGTTTCAGAAGTTGGGGATCAAGCTGGTGAGGTAGGTTACTCCAGCTCTCCAGCAGAAGCACCTCCAAGCAAGTCTCCATCAATGCCATCCCTAAACCAGACCTGGCCAGAACTGAATCAGAGCAGTGAGGTTAGCAAAAGCTTCCTTTTTATTTTAGAAGTATTTAACTGCCAAAGTCCAGTAACTGAACTGTGTGTATCCATATTTCCAAATGTAAAGAATGAAAACTGCAAAGTAAATTCATTACTCTTTCTCCTGAATTTTATATATATTATGCAAGATTTATAATATTTTTAATAAACCACAGTTCAGTAGAAATAGAGTGGAAATATATGTTACCGCTGAAGAATAATGGTGGTTATATACAGATTACCTTTTGAAATCAGAGCTAATTACTGACTAATCTTTGTTAATTTTGCTTATATTGTACATCACTTACACTCTGTTTTATCATCCAGTTAAACAGAAAAAAATCTCCACTTAAGCCATATAAAATGCGTCTAAAATTGAAACCTACCAAAGGTAGGAATTTCTTATCACAGCTGTGTTCTTGCATTTAAAAGCCCTTAAGCAAGAGTCTTTTGTCTAGATGAGTTTTAAGCATTCCTGGTTGACCTACTTTCATAGATCTGGCAATCAGCATAGGACACGTGATGATATAAAACAGTTAAAATGATTTGAGCTAAAATGGAAAACATTTTAAATGATGCTAAATATTCTAAAGGCTACTGTAAATAGTTCCCGTGTAACATATAAGTTCAGTGAATCAGGGGAAAATGTGCTGTCTGTACAGTACTAAACACTCAGGGCTATGGACCATGGCTGGTGCTTATAGATTCTACCAAGATGTAAGCAGGATATCGGATGTAATTTTTCTTCATTTGGCACAGAAAAATATTGAAAATACTCATTGTTGCATGGAACTACAATAAGATAGAAGACAGCTTAAAGCTTTAAACTACTGTTAGCCTGTAAAGTTTTTTTGGCCTGTATCAGGGCTGTGCCACCAGTGGTTCACATGTGACTGGAAGAGATTAACTTGAGGCTCGCAGTCTCTTGTCTGGCCTCTGCTCCTTCCACTGTTTTGCTGCCATGCTGTCTCTCCCTTATCCAGTTTCTGCTTCCTGACCTCTCCCTGAGGGTAGGGCAGCACAGCCCACACAGCCTGGCCTCTCCCCCTTCCCCAGCCTGTGAGGGAGGAAAGGAGAAGAGCTGTGCAGCATGTGGCCCCTGGTTGCTCAGAAGTTGGATAATCCTAACATATAGGAAATTCTAAAATTGAAAATGTTTACAAAGTGTGATAGCATAAAAGAAATGCAGCCCTGCAGAAGTTTAGCCTCATAAGTACAAAGTAGTATGATGTTAAAGCAGTCTTAATTAATAGTTGCACAGTCTGCATTCATGCAAGCATTGGTGTCTGGTGCCTCTTGAGTAAGGGGGGGCATGTCACCCCTCCCCCACCCCCCCCGATACCAGTCAGTGACCGACATCTGATCCCATTGGATGCCCGCCCTCCCCCCTCAGTTGCTGATCCCACTGGCCTGGGGAGGGGAGAGGGTTCCCGACAGCCAATTATGTGGCCAATTTCACTCACCATAAAAGCGGCCACACCGGAACTCCCGCAACCACTTCTGGAAGTGGCATGGCCACTTTTGCTGGTGGCCCCACTCCCCAGCCAGCATTTGCGGGGGGGGCACTGGTGCTCCTGCCTGCCCCCCTGCCCACTGGCTAAACAGGGAGCGTGGCTGGATAGGGGGTGCACGTGCACCCCTGTGTACCCTCTATGCATTGCCCCTGCACGCAGGGTAGAGTAATGAGATTTTCACACAACACTGTTTGTGTGGGAGAGAGAGGACCCCATGCATGGTAATCCTTTAGACATTTAAAACAAAAAAACAGCACTTTAAAATCCACACATCCCTGCATCGAAGCCAGTGCATGACCAGCAGAGGCAGTGCATTAGTTGGACCTGGCTTGCCTGACATCTATATAGATCGGGCACTATAGTGGGGCTTTTGGCACTTTTATCTAATAGTTGATTGAATCAGCTTGAGATAAAAGTGCCAAAAAGCCCTGCCAAAGCACCCAGACTATGCAGACACTGCAGAGCCAAGTCAAAATAACATGTTGCTACTTCCAGTAAAGTTTGGTTTTGGGGGGGAGGGGTTAACATCTGCAAGCAGCTACAGTCTCCATTTGCCTAGGGCAGTGGTCTCTAAAATTTTTTGATTGTGCACCCTTATCAGTAAAAAAAATTTTTGAGCGTGTACCCTCAGTATATGTATATATATAGAAATAGAAGTTCTAATATTGTCTTCCTGCACCCCAGTGGATCGTCTTGCGCACCCCTTGGAGACTACTGGCCTAGGGTATAGAATTGTCTATTAGTCTTTATTCAAGTCTGGGGAGTGAGAGGGAGTCGTATTCAGTCTGTCCCCCCTCCTTCATAGATTTCATAGACATTAGGGCTGGAAGGGACCTCGGGAGATCGAGTCCAGCCCCCTGCCCAAAGGGCAGGAAGTCAGCTGGGGTCATA
>NW_017728943.1:128674649-128781267 GCF_001723895.1 Crocodylus porosus
GAAGGTGATCAGCTCGTGGTCACTGTCACCCAGCTTCCCATCGATCACTAGGTCACCGATTAGGTCGTCCCCTGTAGCCAGTACCAGGTCGAGCAGTACTTTGCCTCTTGTTGGCCCATAGACTTCTTGAGTCAACCTTTTGCTTCTGAGATGCTTGCCCTACAGCTTGATGTTTTGAAAAATGTGAAATCTTTTCTGAGCACTTAGGCAGTTCTGAAAGGTACTAGGTGGTAGAAAGGTAGTATGTCACTATTTCTGGACCACAGCAACAGATAAGTTTGCTCTGTTCCACAGATCATTCCTTTGTTTTCATTATCTAGCAGAAAAGGAGTATAGTCACAGACCGCCAGTTGCAGCTAAAGCCTTATGATTGGTTATTGGGTCAGACTTTCTCTTAGTGAAAACTTGTTAATTTATTCCTCTCATATAAAGAAGACAGTAGCAATCTTATACTGTGGCATGAAAAGATTATAGACAGATAATGCTTTATTTGTCCACTCGGGAAAGGATGCTTACATCTACCATTCAGTCTAGGAACTTAAGTTTTGACCGAATTTAGGAGATACAAAAGTTTGAGCTGAATTGCTGTACTGGCACAAAGAAATGATTCTCAGCTAAGGGTGTAAATGAAACTGTTTATACCATTGCAAAAGGTGGGGATGCTTTCCATGGCTCAGCTGAATTTGCTGTTAACTAATTTTCTGTATGCTTTCTACCATGGTGAATTGAAGCTAAACCACAATAATTTATGACTTGCATTTCATTTGCATAAATTACTGTGGTTTAATTTCACTTAATGCAAGATAGTTTTGGACAGACGATACAGTTACAGCAAGCAGATCAGTTGGTGCATGCTGAAGAATACTATGTCCCTTTTCCTTCAAAATGGTACAGTTGTTTCCTCAGTCCTCTACATATGTATCCTCAGTTACCTCATGCCACAGGCTCTGGCCAAAGGTATGGATTCTGTTTTACTGTCCCAACTAGGAACTTCATTCCATTCAAAATTTAAAGCCTTTTCTGTAACAGCTTAGTTCCTGATATTTTAATTTTTTTTAAGGTGACTTTTAGAGCTTCCCTGGCCTTAAACACTATTTATAGGAGAAATTTCAAGTAGAAAAAGCAAGCTTTGCAGATATTGCAAAATGGACTTATGAACAGTTCTGGAGTATGTTTTATAGAGTTCCAACTAAGTTCA
Organism: Crocodylus porosus; assembly: GCF_001723895.1. NCBI lineage: Eukaryota > Metazoa > Chordata > Crocodylia > Crocodylidae > Crocodylus > Crocodylus porosus. Next base: position 128,675,848 of record NW_017728943.1, read on the forward strand.
TTTACCTGCTTTTTTTGGCTCTCATGAACTAATCTTGGGTGGACCAATTGAAAGACCTTTTTGAGACCCCTTTGTCACAGGGTACCATCTCCAGGGGTGATCTGGAGACCAAAAAAATTTACTTTTTACCTGGCTTTGTAGGCAGTCTGCCCTCCTTATCTGCCACGTCTCAGTGTTAATTGCCATTAAAATATAGGAGACTACCTTGGTCGTAATCGAATGACCACCAACTGTCTGTGGTCCAAGGCTAATAGTGTGGCTCTGTTTTGCCCCTACACCATGCCCAAGCTTTGCAGATTCTCATTGATATTCTCTCATTACACACACAACCCCTCTCTGAGCCTCAGTCCCCTTGGTCTCCCACTCAACCCCTCTCTGGGTTGCCAGGCCACTCGGTCCGTCATCCAACCCTTTGGCCCTCAGACCGCTCATTTCTTATTCAACCCCTCCTGGGCTGTCAGGCCTCCCAGTTTCTCACCTGGTCCCTCTCTGGACTACCAGAGCCCTTTGGTTTCTCCCTAGACCCTTCTGGTCCCACACTTTTCCTGGCCTCTTGCTGGGCCTCCTGGTCTCATGCTTGCTCTAGGCTCTCTGCTGGGCCCCACTCAGTCCCAGAGATCCTCTTCTTCCTGCTGGGCACACACTCAGCCTCAAGCTCCTGTCGTCCCTCCTGGGCCCATTCTCAGCTTCAGGGCTCCTGTTCTCACTTTCTTCTTCAGACCTTCCCCAACTCAGATGGCACCACCACTGTCATACTGGACTGCAGTCTCCTTGATCCCCTTCCTCTCAGGCTGTAGCCACACATGGACCTTTGGCCTATCCATTCCAAGGCCCTGGTCCTGCCTCGGGCCAGTTGAGATCTCCAGGCTCTGGCAGTCTCTGCAGTGTCCCTTCTGGGGCTTTTGTTGGGCCCTGGCCCTGCACGATCCAGTTGAAATTCCATAGGTCATTTGAAATTCATCTTCATTCCTTCTCTGGGCCCTGGACCTCTTATCAGGTCCCTCACACTTGGCCCCTCTCTCTGGGCTCACCTGGACCCTGCGATAGTTTCTATACTTTCAACCCTTCTCTCTGGCTTCAGACCTCTCCTTGGGTCCCCGGGATACTCCTCCATCCCTAAACAGGCAGTCCTCGGACTTGGAACACAATTGGTTCCTGAAGACCATGTCTTAAATCAAAATGTTGCAACTCAGAACCAGTTTTCTCATAAGAAACAATGTTATAAATGGGGGATTGGTTCCTGAACCAAGGCCCAATACCCTATTTTCTCAAAAAATAGCCCAGAATTTTGTACTTGATCAATTATAGATGAGTAATAGAGCTACATTAATGTATTTGTATTGTAAATAGCAGTCATTGATTTGGAAGAACTTCTTTGAGGTGACTTTGCTGGACTTTTTGAAAGGCTCTTGGTTGGTCATTTTGAAGGGTTCTTGGCTGGAGTCTTCTCAGGAGTCTTGGCTGCAGGTTTTTCTGAAGTCTTGTCTGCTTTCTTAAAGAAAGTGTCCAAGGAAGTTTGGAGAGATGTTCTCCAGGGAGATGAGCGATGCAGTGAACTTGTTTGCTGGCATGGCATGGCATTGCATCGGACCAGGTGTTGTAAAGTCAAAACTGATGTCATAAAATTGAAATATCAATTTGTAAGTGTTGTAACTCAAAACGTTGTAAGTCGACTACTGCCTGTAGTTCCTTCTCAAACTTCCAGTGTTGACTTTCGTTGGTGTTACCCTCCATGCTGACCTTCTGGACCTGCAGCCTTCCTGCTGAAGTGGTGATCTTCTTTCAGCAGGTTCCAAGATCTTACTGCCAGTTTTGCTCAGGGCCTGGATTTGTATCTGTCTTAAATCCAGTCCTCCTCCTGGGTCAGATGACCCCATACTCAGGTCTGGCCCCACCTGCAGACAGCTGCTTCTTCCCTTAAAGGCAGGCACCCTATGCAGCCTGCCACCCCCTTATTGAACATTATGTAGGAGCACATGAGAGTTCCTTTCCAACCTGGTTGGTAATTTTGAGCTCAGGTTTCTTACAAGTAACATTTCTTAACAGTAATGAGTACAGATCGTAGAGCAAACTTAGTTTTAAGGGCACACCATCTAGAAAAATTCATAAAATGGTATGCTCACAGTTCTCTTCAAGTAAACGACAGAGTTCTTATGAGTCTGTTATAGTGTCAACATTCTTCCATGCCTGTATTTCTAGATCTTTGGCTTCAAAAATTGTTTTAAGTGGAACAAAGCTCTTAAAGGAGATTTAATATGAGATATACAATCCAGCAACTATTGTATATTTATATATAGTCCTATAGTGATGGTACTGTCAAAGAAATAAGCATCAAACCACAAGTTATGTTGACTTCGAGCATTGTTCCAATGTGGGGCAGGGAGCATTTGTGTTCTTCCTACTGGTGATGAAAATAAACTGAGCTTGTGGATTTCTGCTTGTATCTCACTAGGAACATGAGGCCCAGAAAGACACATTTTTGTAGTACACCTCGAGGAAGTAGAACTATACATAATCTGTCACATTAGGGTTTGTTGCACAAGTATATAGAAAGAGTTCTTATGAGTATTTTAGATATACACTGTGTAAGAAAAAGCAGCTATGATTTAGCTATATCGCAGCTGCTTTTGAATTTTAATTTCTTGTAAAACATCAGCTGAATATTGTCATCTAAAATTTGGAGTATAAGGATTTATCTGGCTGGGAACTGTTCTGGAACTCCTCTGCCAGAGTCAGGGCACCTTGGCCTTGTTAGCTTAACCACTTCCAAAGTAGGTTAAATGAAAACAAAACACTCGTTCTGGAATGAGTGCACGTGGAGCTGCCCTTGGAGTAGCTGTTTCCCAACAAACTCCTTGTGTATAAGAACCTTTAGAAAATAGCTCAACATAAAAAGAATGTATGAGGACAGTTTGGTTTAACTCCTTACATATTATTTTCCTTTTTGGAAATATTAATAGTGGTTTGTTTGTTTTTTTATAGCATGTTTGATTTTATGATTGATACTAACACTGTTTCCCCGTGGCAGGTCCTCTCAGCACTAAAATCCTTCATTCCCAAATTTTTCTGAACTAGTGTTTTAAAATGAAGTCTGACTAATATTTACTCACCATTCTACTAATTGCAAGAGGCAAAACACATTCAACATGCCTCTTTGAAGAGTCTGCTAGTCTTCAGAAATCATAACTTTATATACTTTGATTCTTAATTGCTTCAGGTGTGGCTGTAGCTTGTTTTTCAAGCATGAGGACTCTTTGGCAATTATGTATTGTATGTAGTATGGCTTGTATCTTGTACAGCTAATCAGAGACATTGACTTGCCGTTGAGTGAAACAATCAGATACATTTGAACTCAATAATTCTTTGCATTGTTTAAATGATAATTTTTCAAGACTTGTTAAAATGCTCTTATGCATAAGAGAATCATTTCTCAGAGGTTGCACTGGCAAGGTGAACTGGCTGGGCTTAATCAGAGTACTTTGTGCTTAATGTTACATGTTACATCCATCTTTGCAGGAGAATCATGTTTACTAAATGTTGTAAATAAGCACTTGTTTTTGCCACTTGTATTAAAGCATGATAAACACATACATCGATACATATTATGGACAATGCCAAGATATGGCACCACTTGCCTTTTTACACCATTTAATGTTTTAACCATTCTCCGATTCTCATAGATTTCTCAAATAAAGTTTCTGAATAGTGTGCATACCTCCATTTTTACAGTATAGCACATGCACACATGATCAGAACTTCTGAAAAGGTTAATAATCTTGGTTGCATATCTGTCAAGCTTGAAATTGTGAAATATTCCTTTATTTGTTTTGTTTTTTTCCCAAGCAAACTCTATGATACAAACCCCAGTGCAACCTCTTAACAACTATGCTTAATCTTCTCTAGTGATCTTTTACTCCATCTTTCTCATCATGCTGACTTGTCTCTCCTCTGTCTGTTCAGCAGTGGGAGACATTTAGTGAACGCTCTTCAAGCTCACAAACTCTGACCCAATTTGATTCTAACATTGCACCAGCTGATCCTGTAAGTCAATCACTTAGCTTGCTTGTTTGAAATTAATTTTATTAACACTTATTTTTCCATACATTGTTTTTAGCTATTATGCATGATTCTATGGACTGCTTGGTTGGAAATGGTGGCAGGCTTATTAATTTTGTCTGCTTGTGTTAAGAAGATGAATTTCTTATTTCCTTTAATTTTTAATATCTGAGTACAGTGGATGTTTTTCTCCATTGTGACATGATGCAGTGCTTCTGTAAAGGAGCATTTTGCAACATGATTATTACACTTCATTTACAACTGTTTGAGTATCTGCATTATATAAAGCATGGGACCCTTAGCTTATATCTATTCAAATCTATTGCAGGTTTTATGCACACACAATTGTAAAACTGATCTTCCCAGTTCATATGAACTACTTTATCAAACTTTACGTTCGTGTTACAGTTCAAAATTGACATGGTAGTTCACATTTATGAGATTTGCCATCACGTTACTCTAGAAATAGTATTTTTGAGTACTTCTGAAGTACAGCTATACTAGCAATAGCATCAGACTGTAAAGAAGTGCTGTGAATAGCAATTATGTGGTTAAACACTTTGCCAGGTTTGCTTTACTTAGAGCCTGCAAAAGCTGTTGAAGCAGCTTTAAATACTTTAAAAATGTGTTGCCATTTCTTTTATAGATTTAATTTGTAGCAAATTAAAATGTTCTAAATTCATCTATAGCACTGGTTCCCAAACTCTGACAGATTATGCCCCACTAATTTTAAAACAATACAACCTTAAGTACCACCAGCAAATTTTTGTCATATAAATTCTTTATAATGAATCTGTTAACGTGTACCACTGACAGGTTGTCTGCATACCACTGGTGGTACATGTACCACAAAATGGGAACCTTTGATCTACAGGCAGCCCCTGCTTAGCACAATTAATTGGTTCCCAAAAAACAAAGCGTAAACTGTAATAGTGTTAAGTGTAACCAATTTTTCCCATGAGAATGCCTGTGAGCGTTGAAACAAAACTCACTGAGCACTAAGTGGAATCGGGTATGGATGTAAAACGAGTGTTAGGGCAAAATAATGCTAAGCGAAACAGCATTAAGCAGGGGTTGTCTTTATTACATAAGCTAGCTATAATACATCTTAGTATAAAATATAAGATGTGGCACTTCATAACTCATCTTAATCAGTAAGTTGTATACATACAGAATTATACATTTTACTTTGTTAAACGTATTTAATTTCAAAGAATCTTATATATTAAATAACTAACTGAAAAAACTGCAGCCTTCTGAGGTCTCTTTGGGCAATTTTATATGTGCTCTGGGGGTAGGAGGGAGTGACGCTTTAATTTGGAGCAGTTCTGAGAGCTGCTGTAATTAAAGCATCACAGTGTCTGATGCATCAAAGTACCCCTGCTTCAAAATGGCAGCGGAGGCGCTTGAATAAAAGCTTATTGAACGAGCTTTAGTTCAAGTGCCCCCACCACCATTTTGAAGCACAGGGATGCTGATACATAAGATTGCAGGAGGCTGCTGGAGTGCAGTAATTACTACACTTCGGCAGACCATTAATTGAATTTGCTCTGATGCTTTGTAATTACAGCACGTCGGAGCAGCCTCTGCGCTCGTGTACAGGCACCCTGTATTCAGAGTAAACAACATTTGATTGATATTTGTATTACAGCAGTACCTCTAGATCCCAGATAGAATTGGGTCTTTTGTACCAGGTACTACATAACTCATTTTACTCAAAAGGGTGTGGAGAGGGAGTAGGCAGTGGCCTACAGATATCTATCAAATGCATTGAAAAAAGCCAAGTTAAACTGTCTGTACTCTTCAGGGTAAGCACACATCCCTTTTCTATTTATGTACTTATTCTTCAATTGAAATATATTAATTCAACATATTATATGCAGCTAATTGCATCTCATGAAAGCACATTGATTTATAGCTCTTAATTTATGGCCATGAAATGTATATATATTGGAGGATCATTTTTTGAAAGTCTTTTACCTAACGATCAGAAAGTCTAAAATAAGTTTAAAGTGTTAATGCCTAAAAACCTTTGATGGGACAGGAGAGTTGTTCTAACACTGTTGTACCTGACTACATTTACCATATACAGTATCAAGTAATTTGGGAAGTTTTAGAAAATACTGATATAAATGTACCTGGGTTTATAAAAGTGGACTAATTAAACAGTTTAAATCATGTTAAACAGTTTCCAAGAGCAATTTAAAAAATTAAAATGATAATCTGCCCTCCACATGCGTATCTATTTGCCATTGCTCTCAGTAGTGACGTTGTGAACACTACTTATATGGTGCAGATTTTGTTTTTGAAGGGGTGAGGAAGAATATGAGCAGAGGATCTGATAGTTTTCTATAAGGCCATAGATACAACTGTGACACAATCGGGTGCCAGTACTTTTTCAGACTTCATATCTGAAACTTGAAGTATATGTTGTAAAACCTCCAAAGCATAAGCTTACTCTGTGGAGTAGACTTTCTGGTGGAGAAAGCTCATTACATTTCTAAAGTGATGCTATTTTAAATCTTTAAAACTTCAGAAATCTAGAGCACGTTGACACTTCCATGAAATGTTTCTGATCTTAAGGAAAAATGCAGTGTGGGCTACATTTTAATGTGTTTATGAACCACCCTTACCATTCATGAATATATCATGTGCTTTGGGCAACAGCAGTGTTTATTTTTACAGAAATTTAAAAAAGGAAGTTGGGTATATAACTATATTTGAAGGAATTTAGTAGCTAGAAACAGTATTTTGCAAGCAGTGGACCTCTGTGCATAATAATATTTTACTGCATGTAGCTAAATATACTTGTAATGGACATGTTATTCTGAGACTGGTTGACTGTTGTCCGCCATCATAGAATGTGAGTTCTTGGGGACACTGGTGAAAAGTTTACATATGAATATAGGCCTAGCAAAATATGTTGTAGGCAGTTAAACCTTTGGAGAATCACAAAAAAAAAAATTAAAATTACTTCTTCCTTCCCCTCTTCAGGATACTGCTATTGTTCACCCAGTTCCCATACGGATGACTCCAAGCAAAATCCATATGCAGGAAATGGAACTTAAAAGAACTGGAAGTGGTAAGTTAGTTTCTAGTCTGATTATGAAAGCAGCTATTACACTTCTATAAAGCTAACAATACTATTTCAGAGATGTTTCTCTGTAAAAATTGTGAGTCTCTTTTTCTTGAAATTAGACAAAAGTATCTGGTATTCCAGCCATCATAAGCTATTCCAGGTGGTAGAGAACTTTGTGTTAGAGCAGCATTCAGATGCACGTTGAGATAGAGAAATAACTTTTTGTTCAGAAGACATCTTCGTCCTGGGGACAAGGGTGCTTGGAATAGTTTGGAAAGGTCTTCATGGAGGCTCGGTTAGAGGGGGGAGAACTTTTTCCAGATTCACTTGTTGCATTCTGGAGGTGCTTGGGGTAGTTTGAAAGATATCTCTAGTAACATCCAATGACTTTTTTCATTAGCAAAACCTAGTGGGGGAGACATTTAATCAGTTAGGTTCCCTCTACACATTACATGTATCATGCAGTTACAAAGTTAATTGCACAATTCATTTAGACTGGCTACATGCGGAAATTAACTGTCATGTCTTATAAGGTCCAACCAGGTATAAAGTTATTGATGGAAAATGTGTAATAACATAATAACTATAGCTTTATAGTATAATAACCAGCTTTAATTTGCATGTGTAGCATAGCTGTACCCCCTGCCACTGGGAACCCAGTCACCTGATGGGCCTCCTATCCACTGAAGTGGATCATGTACCGTGACACCTGGAAGTACCACAACTGAGGGGACTCCCAACCCTGGCACCATCCCACAGGCTGCAGCAGCTGGGAGTCCTGTCAGTTGACGAGTCACCCATCTGCACAGTGGGGAAATGGTACAAGAGAACCCTGGGGTCGTAATCCTGGTGATCCCTCTACACTCGCAATAAAGTTCAGTTAGGATCTGATGCTGGATCTCACAATCAGACCTCCTACCATGTGATTGTGTGGATCGCTCAGTTGATCCTACTATAGCATGCAGATTTTATGGAGATTTTTGGATAGCAGCAGGAGCCAAGGGCATGTCCCACGTGTAGCTGACTGGAATCCAAAAAGGATTTTTTAGGGCCTTGGACAAACGTAACACTTGAAACATTTCAGATGTGTTTGGGTGAGCCTTCTGAAGTTCTCCAGGAATGGCCAAAGCTTTTGAAAATAACTATGAACAAAGAGCAACTATTTGGAAGTATTTTTAAAGCTGTTCATCTGCTCTCCCTTCTTCCTCCCTCCCCCAAGGAGGAGGGTGGAAAGCGAAGCCTCAGAACCGAGGGGCCCCATTTTGTACCCTCTGGCTGGAGAGCATGCCACTGCATGCTCGTGACAGTTTTGAAGCATTCCAGAATGGGGATTGTACACTGTCTGCAGCTGATGCACTGCAGTTCTGAAGCACTTCACCTTAGTCTTCAGAGGCAAGGTCAGCTCCCAGATACTTCACTGCGCAACACAGTTTGGGGAGGAGCTGATCAGCCTTCAGTGCTGAAAGAACATGTTAGAGACTACTTAGAAAAGCTGGACATGTAAAGGTCCATGGGGCCACATGGAATGCACCCAAGGGTGCTGAGAAAATTGCCTGATGTGATTGCAGAGCCATTGGCCATCATCTCTGAAAACTCGTGGTGATCAGGAGAGGTCCCAGATAATTGGAAAGGGCAAACTTAGTGCCCATATTTAAGAAAAGGAAAAAGGAGGATCCAGGGAACTACAGACCAGTCAGCCTCACTTCAGTCCCTGGAAAAATCATGGAGCAGATCCTCAAGGAATCAATTTTTAAGCCCTTGGAAGAGGAAAAAAGTGATTAGGAACAGTCAGCATGGCTTCACCAAAGGCAAGTCATGCCTGACCAACCTGATTGCCTTCTCTGATGAGATAACTGGCTCTGGATACAGGGAGACCAGTGAATGTGGTGTACCTTGATTTTTACCAAGGGTTTTGATATGGTCTCCCACAATGTTCCCACAGGCAAGCTAAGAAAATACGGGCTGGATGAATGGACTTCTTACATGGATAGAAAACTGACTGGAGCATTGGGCTCAGAGTAGTAGTAATCAATGGCTTGATGTCAGGGGCATAACCCCACACTGCTGCCCCACACGCAGGGCATGTGTCACTAGGGCAGCGCAGAGCTTGCAGGGGCAAGTAGCTTTCCTGTGTGGCCCTGATGTGCCCCTTCTAGCGGGCAGCCCACCTCCACCCCATATACAACATTGAGCACAGAGGTCCCTCTGCCACCCCCGGGAGTGCGTGTATCAGCAGGGATCTGGTCCCCTTCCCCCCTACCCTCCAGCGAGCTACCCATGGCCCCATCCCACCCCACCAGGGCCCTGTGGCCATGCATTGCAGCCCTGGGCCCCATGCATCCCCTGGCTGGGCAGCAGCCCCAGCCCTGACCAACTCCCTCCCTTCCTATGGGAGCCTCAATTCTCTTCCCCTCGTCCCGCCACCTGTGGGAGCTGCTCTCCAGGCTGCCTAGCAGCCATGTGCATATACATGCACATGGTGCCCCCTGCTTGACTGCCCTCCTGCTCCCTCCCAGCCCCTTGCAGGCTTGAACTCTGCCAGCCTACAGAGAGCTCTTTGCAGAACCGGGAAATCCACAGGTTTCTCTGCTAAAATGAGAAATCTGTGGTTTCCTCCGGTGAAGGGGGAAATCCGTGTTTTTCTCTCTTTTCTGTTGGAAGCAGAAAACCCTGATTCCTGTTAATTATGCAACTATATTTTTCCATCTAGATCATGCTAATCCTACTAGTCCACTACTTGTGAAACCAGCCGACCTCTCCGAAGAAAATAAAATAAGTTCGTCTGTAAAATTTGTACCTGGAAATACAGTTGGTAAGTGTCCAAACATTTTTTGATGTTTTTTAAGTTTACAAATGACAACTTGAATTGTTGTACAGAATGGAAAATAGCTTTTCAGTGTTGGTTTTCCAAATTCTTAAAGTCAGTGTCAGATTATCTTGAATTAGCAACTATCCTTATTTTAGGAAAATCTCAGGAGCTATATTCCAGGGGAAGAGTGGCATGCTGCCACTGGCTTAATTCAAGCTGTGGCATTTTGTCACTTGAGGATCTGACTCCTCCATCTGCTAAAAAAATATATATATTTTTTTAATTGTTCACTGCCTTCATTTAGCAGCAGGCCATTTTTGGCTACCAAGATTAATCCCAGAAATGCAAGCAGGCTGCAGCATTCTTTATCCAAGGCAGGATTGACTTTAAATAGCATTTGATTCTATTCTGTCACAAAACCGTTAGTTTTTCAAAGGAAATAATTTATTAGACAACTGGTGTATACAGAATTTTGATGTTAATTGTTACTGTTACAGTTCCTTGAAAAATCACCTAAGGCAATATACTATAGTTCCTTACAATCGGGTTGTTACTAGGTACAATTGTATTGTCAGTTATTTGCCTAATGTGTTTGGCTTTTTGTGTTTTTTGCTTTTAAAATATACTGCATTATTTGGATTTGATTAGTCTTTTTGTGGTAAGTAATTATACATACAAGTCACAAATAAGGCATCAGTTTGAGTATCTAGTCTCTAGCTTTTACTCCTGAAATTGATTTAAATCCACTTCTTTCATCATATTGTGAACTTCCCTTCAATAAAAATCCATATCTGATTAATTTGTCCCCTTAAATTCCATACCATGAGTATGGAGACAGAACTGTTGGAGTACCCCCATACTGCTTTTATTGGTAGAATTGAACGGTAATGTAAGGCAGCCAAGGATCTTGCTGGCAGTAGCCTTTTCCTTACTTTTGAACTCAATTTCAGTGGTATTGTTTTCTTTCATGGTCATTTCATTTCTTCTCTGGTCCCTTTTCTCTAATTCTTTCCCTGTCCCTTTTCCCAGTGTAGATCCTTTCTTTTAACATCTAAAAACAACAGTAGTAGGCAGAAGGATAAGTCCTATACATTTCACCCATTGATCATCATACAGAACTAGATTGTGCCACCAATGGATTTCCTCTTGACTTCACTTAGTGAAGGACTTACCTCCAGGAGCTGTACCATTTCAGTTTTGTCTGTAATAGTCCCTTATTCTATCAGCTTCACCCGCATTGGGTAGCTATGAGACATGGAGGAGGGAGAGCACATAGCATCTTGTAGATTGTTCAGCTTGGAAGATGTTTGCTTTATTTTTCTTCCTCTTTTGGATTATTATCTACTGCTTGACTGGTCAGAAGGAACGCTGCTCACTGGTTTTGAAACAATGTCCATGCAGCTGAAATTTTTTGCTGCTTCTGCCTGTGACTTGCATAGGCTGTGCAGGGGTATCAGTCATTCTGCAAAGCTGACCTGTAGTATTTCAATATTTCAGAAATTAATTTAAAGCCTTGAAAAGAACCATCCCCAAAATGTAAGTCTGAGTTATTTTAAGAGAGAAGCTTCCAGCAATATTCCTTTTAAAGCTAAGGGATTCCGGTGCAGTTCCTGATATCCTCTTGCCTCCATGTTTGAAATCAGCATTACTTCAAGCTTATTGTTTGTGCTATGACCTCTTTAGGGCCTCTAGTACACATTATATTTCAGTCTCAATCAATGTGTTAATCGTGCCAGATAAACATGCCATATCTATATTGTGTTTATAGAACCATAAAATGGCAAACCAGTTGCAACAATATTCCACAAAAAATGTGCAATATATTTGTGGCTGGTATGTATGGTGCCATAAACTGAACATGTGGCATGCCCCGTCATCCGGATGCTGGCAGTCACCCAGAGAAACACTGAAGAAGGCAAAGTACTGGGGGTGGAGTGGTTGGAGTGCAGAGGTGGGAAGTCAGAGAGACGCGAGTTCATACCCTCTTTAGGTGACTGATGAGGTCCCAGATCCCAGGGCCTCCAGCTCCACAGAAGCATACGTCCTAGCCGCTGAATTATTTGGGATGGGGAACTGGAAATTTCTCTCATTTAATTGCCAGTGCATATGCCCAGTCTGAGTGTATATGTAGTCAATTGTGTGCAGAGAGCTGTACATTTAGGAATACAATGCCAATAGAGTACAAATAGAATGCACACCTAAGTAGTATTTTTGGCATGCAAGTAACCAAATCTGGACACTTCAACAGCCAAGAGGTAGTAGAATGCTACCCCCATGCTCATTTCTGTGCATCTTACAAAGTTTTTGATTGGTTTGGCCTCTAAAAGAAGAATTCTGCTTCAAGGCTTCAGTCTTTTCCTAAACTAAGGGAGTTTCTGTTCTGTTGCTGTTTGCTTTTGCTTTTGGGATGTCCTTTATTTTACTTGGCCAGGGTATTAAAAACACCTTTGAAGATGCATCAGGTATTAAACGTGATGCTTAGGGGGTCTCCAGTTTTCATCTTTCTAAACAAAACAATGTTGGCATTGGTATTTCACCTTTGGTGGCATTAGTTGAGTTGCCAGTTACTGTATTACTGTTTTGTTTTGGGACGTTCTTTCAGTTACTTAAACTGAAGGGCTGAGACTCCTGCTCACATGGTGCCTTGCAGGGCAATAAGGCAAATTATTTCTTCAAATTATTTTTTTGGCATTGCCTAGTTTATCGCTTCTTGACCTCTTGAAGGCTCAGATCAAGTGTATTACCTCTGTCTGTTTTACTAAAATGAGACGTATGATGCAATAATATAACATTTTACTTTTCTTCTATTAGCAGATGGTTACAGCAGTTCAGACTCATATACTTCAGATCCAGAGCAAATTGGAAGCACTGTTACACGACAACGGTCAGTAGAGTAGCCACTGAAAAATTATTCATGGTTTCTAAGTAGGATAAACTGCCTGGTCTGATTTGTTGAGCATTTATTAAGTAGCTATTTCAACTGCAAAAAGATGTGTGGTAGCCCTTAATTTAACAACCAAGAGCTCTGGCATCAGTCTGTTGCCTAGCATGGTAAAAATGTACGTGTCTGCTTTTCATAAATGTGTACAGCTAAAACTTCACAGAATAGCATCGCTTAAAGTAACAACCCTACGACTTCACGATACAGACTTCTTTCTGAAATGTAGTTAGCTAGCATACTGCCAGTTTCATTTATTTAAAAAACTTCAGTAGCTATTTATATCAAGAAGCTAAATATAACATCTTATATTTGAGGAGTTTTTACAAACTGCTTAAAAATAATACAACATAAAGTATAGTGTCTCTCATTTATGGGGCTGTTTACAGTGGGGCTGAAGAAGAAGCTCTACTGTTAGACTACATTAAAATCAGTTTCAAATATCAGCTTCAAAACTAAATTAAGATGACTTCACCTTCATGTTGTAATTAACTTAAAAGTACTTGAAAACATTTTTTCCCCAATTTTAATGACAAAACTGATTCTTTATATTACATTTATATACCACTTTACATTATCAAAATGATGGTTTCCTGTTCAGTTTTTTTTATTATCCTTGGTTTTTGCTGGTTCCCTCTAATTGCTTATGGAGTGTCTACCTATTTTTAATTGTTGCTTGGGTCTTTTTTCCTGAATGTATAAGGTGAACCAGACCTTCCATCTAACCTTTTCAAGTTCTGAGGAAATCTAGTGAGGAAATCCTTTCCACCTTCATCTTTCTGTTCCTTCTTTGACATAAAAATATGTAGGAGATTCTGTCCTGTCTAGTTCATTGAGATGACCAGTATCTGCTGTGGGGGACAGTTTCCCCAATATTAGAGGTGCACCAGTGCATCGGTCCATATCGTATTGGCACCAATAAAAGAAAAATTGACATTATCAGTAGTTGGATTTTTTTGGTTAATGTGGCTGATAATGTTGCCAATTTAAATGCCACGTGCAGGGGCACATGTATGCAACCAGGAGTCCAGCTCAGCAGCTTGGAGAGCAGCATCCAGCTGGTAAGTCTGTTGGAGGGTATGAGGGGGTAGAGATCAAGGACCCTGTGGTGAGAGTGGGGCAGGTGCTGCACAGGCAGAGTGGGGCATGGGATGGAGCCATAAGTGGCTCGTCTGGGATGGGGGGTGGCTCCTGCTACTGTGTGCACCCCTGGGGGAGGATGAAGGGCATGTGCCCCCACCCCACATCTGGATCTATGTGCTTGAGACCGGGGGCAGCTCCAGGCTCTTCTTGGTGGTGGGGGTTAGACCAGGGCTAAGTGGAGGGGGGAGCTATGGGGTGGGCTACAGCCACCCCAAAACCATAGCCCCCCCCCCTTCCCAGCACTGCTGCTGCCCACCCTAAGTATAGCCTTAGCCCAGCCCCTTGCTAGGAAGAGGCTGACACAGCCCCTAGCCCTGAGTCTGCATTGGGCAGCCTGCCCCCCAACCCGCACACAAATCCAGAGGGCACATGCTCCCTATACTGCCCCCAGGAATGCACACAGCAGTGGAAACTCCCCCCTGCTCCCTGACAAGACACTCATGGCTCCATCCCACACCACTTCCTGCCCTGGCTGGGCAGCGTCTGCCTCAGCCTCACTCCCTCCGTCACTGCAGGGACCTTGATCTGCCACCCCATGCCCATTTCCCCACCCCCAACCGATTTACCAGCTGGATACTGCTCTCCAAGCTGCTGGGCTTGCATATTGGCAATTTGATCAATATCAGCCTATATGGCTTGTTAATAATCGGCCATTGGTATCAGCCCAAAAAATCTTTATCGATGCACCTCTACCCAATACACAGTGGATCCAGATTACAGCAGTGGCTCAGGCCACAAGTCAGGGGGGTGCTAGAGCATGCCTCCCTGCTCAGCTGGAGCAGACAGCGTGGGCCAAGACTATCTTACCCACCCTGTGAGAGGGGCAGTTTGTGGGGGAGGTACAAAGCATCCTGGGGGACTGAGAGTTAACTTGAATCTGGAGGGGATCTGGGACAGAAGTTCAATCAACCTATTTAACCTAAATCAGTTAAGTTTGATGCTACATCCATCCAGGTTTATCTTAAACCAGTTCCAACCATTTTGAAAGTGGTTTATGTGCACTGAACTTCTTTTATGTTAGATTTGAACCAGTTTCTGATCAGTTATACTGGTTTATATGTAATGTCCGTCCCCTAGCCTTAGAAAAATCTTTTCTGTTTATGGCTGCAATTATGTTGAAGAAATTCAGTTAGTATTCATTATCAAATATGTTTGTCAATATATTGGCCTGTTTAGGAAGTAAGGTTTAAAGTCTCTGCAAGTTGCTTTTTATTAAATGACTATATTAAAGGCATTCTAGATAATAGCTGTCATTCAGATAGTATGACACTTAATCTCCGAGGCCTCATTCTGAATTTGAGCTTATTGCAGTTGCATTGGATTTTTCATTAGATGGTGATCCTTCACAAGTATATAAGGAATCTGTCTCAGGATTTTAAAACGAATGTGCCAGGTGTTGAATCACTCAAATGTAGAAGCTAGCAGCTTGGGGCTTCCTTATTTTGTTTAGCCTGAAGGCTTGCAATCAGAAATTCTTGATGGTCTTTAATATTGTCCCACTTGAATTCATCACAGTGATTACCAGTCTAGAGCCTTTCCTTGATTATCAGAAACCATAGGCTTCACCAAATAAATTACAGGAGACCAGATGAAAGTATAATTTAAAGGGCAAAATTGGATTTGGGGAAAAAGATGGGGAATGTATAAAAATAAGACATTTGACTATAACAAAATTTACTTCCTCTTAAAAAAAAGTAAATTTGCCTGGTAGAAGGGGCTGAAGGCTACTGAAACAAAACATCTTCATGTGGAAATTTAATTTTCTGTAGTTCTGGCTGTGCTCTTATGAAAATGTTTCTGCTTTGCAGGTCACATTCAGGAACATCTCCAGATAACGCTGCACCACCTCCACCCCCTCCCAGGCCTCATCCTTCGCATTCTCGATCATCATCTTTAGATATGAATAGGTCATTCACAGTTACCCCAGGTAGGTCCTTATCAGTTCTCCTGTTTATCTTTTTTGTTCAATACATGTATACCGTAAACACTGGTGAATCTATTTTAAAAGTTGTGCTTTTAAATTGGAGAGCTAAAAGTGTTAAATTGTCATTATCCTTTGTATTAAATAAAATTGTGGCATATAAAGAGCAGTATAGTTCAGTGGATAAACATGGGAATTGGATCTAGTCATCTAGTTAAGTGCTGCATGTTTCAGTAACTTAAAAATTGAAATAGGAGTTCTTGATAGATGCAGACCCATGAGAAGAGGCAATGAGATGCATAGCTTCCAAGTCAATGGTACAGCTAGCAGAAAAAAATGGTGTTTATAATACTGCAGAGCCAGTCAGTGCCTTCCAGCTTAGGATTTCAAATCACTGTGTAAAGTTGTTTAAATTCTTTTTTTTTCTTTTTCTTTTTTTTTGGGGGGATGTGGGGGACAGGGACCTGAACTATAGAGAAACTGACCTAAATTTATACAGCAGTTAAAGGTAATGTAGATCTAGCACCCTGGTCTGATTCTCACTCCTTTTTGTCCATTTGCCAATTGTGTTTGACTAAAGAGGTTAGAACATAACTGTGTAGTATCATGGAATAACAGTTCTTGTTATGACAGATTATATGCAGATGTTACTTGCAGTATTTTATGTCAGCAAATCTAAAAATTGGACCCAAACTCATTATTTGCAAAGAGTACGCTCCATACTAAATAGCACTGTTAGCTAACAGTAGTTGAAATGCTATGTCTTTTTAAAGGACAGCAACAGGCTGGAGTTGTTGCCTACCCCCCTGCAGTGCCTCCAAGACCACAACCCTCACAGGTGAAGTTGTGACTTATTCCATCTCACTATCAATTAAAATGTGTTTTTAAGTATACTTTAAAAATTCCTGTCTAACATTTTTCTTCTTGAACTATTTGACTTTTCTCCAAGTATTTACAAATATGGACCAAAGCCATGGCTTCTGTCACCACAGGGCTTCTCCAGAAAGATGAGAGGAACTGCTCCTAGGGAAGTCCCAAAGAAAAAAAGGATGTATTTAGGCCTGAAGTACTTCTCATTTGAGACTAAGTGGAAGAGTGACTGCTTCTTACGGCCCTACGGGATGGGGATACAAGAAGAAATTTCCAGCCATTCTTATACCTTTCCCAAATTTCCTGTGTAGCATAGTGCTGATCAGCTACCCAAATTCTGCCCTCTGGATTCTGAGGTGCAAGTACTAGTAATCCTATGAAATTTAAATATCCTTGTTCACATTCCTACTTCCACCACAGTTAAGACAGTGGTTACTCTCACCCCATTCTTTCTATTGGGGACTGCAAAAGCAGCTTCCAAGAATATGTTTGTCCCTGGTACTTACTACTCTCATGCAGTCAAGCCTCTAAACAAGTGTTATTGGCTTATGTTGTACATATCACAGACTTTTGGGCTCGCTTTCAGATATTGACCCTTTTTCAGTCATTCATTCTTTCCAATATGGTGTTTGTATATTTTTTCTCAAAGGAGAAGGGGGAAACAGTTTTTTTTTACAGTGGTAATGGTGAAACTATCAAGATTGGCAAAAAGCAGGGAAAGGAGTACAGTAATGAGGTGTCATAACTAAGGACCTACTAAAACTGATTTTGTAGATTTTGTGAAACGAGTCTGAAGAAATTAAAAAAAAGAAACTTACTGAAAATAAAGTGGTAGCTCCCCAAAGGGAGCCAGCAGTCCTCACTGCATTGCAGCCCAGCTGTGCCGTCTGCTGGGGGTAGGGGGCAAGGTGGCTGCTCACATGACGGGCAGCTCAAAATGGCTGTTGTGTCCTCCCCCCCCCACACACACACACACCCCACCACCACTGATTGGTTGCAAGGGCTGTCTGTCATACAGCCCTGCCCCCTCCACCAGCGAGGAGCAGAACCACATGGACAGTCATCACAGCCAATCAGCACCAAGGGGCCGCCAAGGGGCGGGGAGGGGGCACTGTGCCTTGCCCCCAAAAATGGCTGCCGGGCCTGCATTTTCCTTGTAAAATCAGTTGGCAGCCACCTCAAGCTCAGTAGGTCCCTAGTCTGAATTTCTTCCTTTCCTAGTAGTGGTGTCCCTTTTAATACTTTCAGAGGATCTGCAAAGTTAGTGTAAACAGTTGAAGTTGGACAGAAAGACTTTGACATCTTTAATCTATCCTGATGAGGATTTTCACTTATCAGGTGTTGCTAGCTAATGCTATAGGGGTTAGTTGATATGCATACAACATATTTTTGATTAATTATTGAAAGATTGAAAAGAAGATTGATCATAAAAGGAGGCATTAGGGTTTGCATAGAGTTCTCTTCAGACTGCTTTAGATGCAGCTGGTACAGTCTCTGTCCACAGGTTTTCATTCTTCCTCTGGCTATCCACAGCAAATGACTACTGGAGCATGTTCTGTTTCACTTTTTGTGCTTAAATATCATAGACATAACTGCAGTTCTTGTCACTTACGCATATAATTACTATCTTCCTTGTTTTGCTGTAGGGCACTGGTCCTCATGTGCATCGCCCAGTAGATGCTGAAGGCCTAATAGCTCATACCAGTACCTCACCTCAACAAATACCAGAACAGCCAAATTTTGCAGACTTCAGCCAGTTTGAGGCATTTGCTGCTTCAGGTGTAAATGAAGAGGAAGAAGATGAAATTGAAACACACCCAGATGTCTTGCAGGTAAGCAGAAGTGTAGATGTTGTACGTAATAGTATGTCTCTTTGGTGATATCCACTTACATACCAGAAGAAAAAATACCAACTCATTTTTCTTTATCAGTCATAACTTCTCGATTCCAGAAGTCTCTCCGCTTATTCACTTACAGGTGAAGAAGGCTTTGAACCAGTGATTTTTACTGCAGGATTATTCCTAGCTGCTTTGACTTTCCCTACTAGCTCTTGTGATGGCTAGAGGTTTGATGTTACACTGGCCACTGGACTGTCTGTTTAAGCAGAAGTTGAGCAGAGTATAATATCCGTTAAAGCTTCAACGCGAATTTGACTTTCAGACTTGAAATCCAAAGTATTGGACAGGCGAGCAGCAGCGGATTCCATCATTCAGGAATCCCTGTGTAGCGAATCTTTGAGAGGCTCAGTGGTACACAGGGATTCATTTATTGGGGTCCAAGAAACTGCAAAAATGTATTTCCAGTTTTGTCACTGACCTATTAGGTGGACCTCAAATAAATACTTTATGTTGGTTTCCTTTCCCCCCTACTTTTCTGTCTTGTCTGAGAGTGGGGCAGGGACTGTTACACTAGTTTTATACACTGCCTAACACAAGGAGCACTGTCCTCAGTCAGTCAGGGGTCTTCAGGCATTACTGCAAGATGAACTGTTCAACCACATTACCTCAAAATATTTGAAGCTATCTTCATGCTGAGATTATTTCCAGTAGAAAGAAGTTCCTGTTAATGGTTCAAAAGATCCAGTGATATTGCTGCCTCTCAGAGTGTAGCTTTCTTACTACAACCTTGTCCCAGGTCACAATAATGAGACGGCAGTGTGTGTTCCCTCAGAATTCACCAGCTAATGTTGGTAATTGAGCACAGTCTTTACTCTCCACCCTCAGATTGTTAAAAGGCGGCTTAGATGCATGAGATTTGAGAATGTAAATTCAGTCAGTCTAACAGGAGAAACTGCCAGTATGAAATATGCAGTCATTCTGCATACTAAATACAGTATTTTTAAACTATCCATCTATGCAGGCTGAAAAACCCTCCGATTCTGCAAGTTCTCTTAGAGCTGCCAAAACAGAGGGAAGAGTTGAAGACAAAGCAGCTACTAGTGTCCCCAATAACACAGTAAGTAAAATATACTGCAAAGGGAAATGCAGGTTTCAGATGCATGTATTGAAGTAGTAGCGAGTAATGATTGCTACACCTTAGGTTGTTTGTTTCCATTTGAACCCAGTTTTCTTTGCTTCCAAACTGTTTTAAATACTTATATTCATAGCTAGAATTATTACATGTTTACAGGACTGGTTCCGTTTTGAATTTTATGTTTTAAGGAAAATAGATTTGGAGATAAATGGTCAAATTAAGTTACCCAAATTGAGTCCTTTTTCATTAGTTGTTTAGAATCTTTAGGGACAGATGGCTGAAGCAGTTATTCGTGGTTCAGGGATCATGCAAGATTTCTTTGGGTGATATCTTTTAGTGAACCTGAAGAAGGTCTTGCATTCAAAAGCTTGTCTAACCTATCCCAAGTGTGTAGTTAGTCTACTAAAGGATATCATCCAAAGAAATCTTTGCCTTGCAGTTATTCATAACACATGAACACTTCCATGGTTAACTACTGCTGCCTTGAATTGTAACTATTCTTGTAGCTGTTTTGATGCCAGCAGGGGGAGATTACTCAAAGTAGATTGTTTTAAATCAGTCTTTTTAGGACTCAGGTAATGCTTTGTTTCCAGGGCAAAGGCACTACACCCCTTGCTCCACCACCAAAGCCTATTCGCAGACGATTAAAATCAGAAGATGAGCTGAGACCTGAAGTTGAGGAACATGCACAGAAAACAGGTGTCATAGCTGCTGTTCTTGCTTCACAGCCATCAATTCCTAGGTAACAGAAGATGTGTATAAATACATCTGTTAATGGGACGTTTACACTTAAAGAGCAAATAAAACTGTATTGATTAAATACTGGTGGCTATAAAATCAAATGCAAAACTAATCAATGAGTGAAACCTAAATCTAAAGGTTTTTAAATCAGAGCCTCTGAAAGAATCCCTGTTAATATACATGTGTATCTTGTAATGCACTTGAATTTTGGGGGTGTAAAGTGATGTCTGTGTCGCATCTTGGAGATTTTAAATGCTATTATCAGGGGTATTAGTTATACATAAAGTACTGAACATGGACAGTCTTGAAATTTAACTTAAGTCTTGTATCCTTTCCCTTTTGCCTATGTTAGGCACAAGGAAATTAGTTTGGTATTGTGTGTTTGTACGTTTAAATCTTCCAGACTACCATGGCAATTTATGAATACAGTTTTGGTTGTTATTTTGGAAAGCTTCTGTCTAGGCAAGATTGGTGAACTACTTGTTTTAATCTGTAGAGAGGCAAGCGAGGGGAAAATGTCATTAACTACACAATGTTGTGAAGAATCAAAATGTTGGTTGCTGAACAGCTAATAGAGTCTAAGGAATTGAACTGACCAGTAATACAAGTAATTAGTTTTAGTTTTTGGCAGTGAAAAGATTTCTTAAAATATTTTTAATATACCCTCAGATCAGTTGGAAAAGACAAGAAGGCAATTCAGGCATCAATCAGGCGCAATAAGGAAACCAACACTGTTTTGGCCAGATTGAATAGTGAACTACAGCAGCAGTTAAAGGTAACACCATTGTTCTGTATATCTCCTTATGTAAGGCTGTGCATGTAGTGGGGACAGAAAGATGGTGATAGGAGTACTTAAGTAGATGTTTGTGTATGGGATATGTCAGTACTCACAAATGGTATATGGAAAAAAGCTTAGGAAACCTCTACTTAAAATGTTAAGCAGTTCGTATATATCATGTTGTATTTTCTCGCATACAACACCTCAGAATATAATAGGCACCTTGTTTTTGAAAGGCAGAATGAAGAAAAAAAGATTTTTCCAGAGTTATGGCTGCATGGAGCAGGGGCACAGCCTAATCTTCAGCTGACTCACCCTCTCTTTCCTGCTTAACTAAAGGGGAAACCCTAGCTGCTGGTGAAGACCCGTCTCCATGGGTGGATCTATGATTTTGAAAAGGACTAAAGTCTCCAAGGCTGTGAAATAGGAGGAGAGAGACCAGGAGCAGCTAGCAAACAGCAAAAATGTCCTTTAAAAAGGTTAGCTTGATTAGTGGAACATCAAGACCATTAAAAAGGAGGGACTATTGTTAAAACCTGGAGTAATGAGCTGCTAAATCAAATGACTCAATTAGCTGCCTGAATAATAATGCATCAGATGTTGCACTATGGATCAGGAATCAAAGCAGAATGCTTCTATCCTGATCAGAAAATCAGCTTCCCCACCTAATTGCATGCACCCCAATTTTGGAAGGAAAGGTGCCTGTTGTTTGTGAGAAAATACAGTAATTCATATAGAACCTTGGAATTGCAAGGACTTTGCCTCAAGGGTTCTACATGGTGCCTTTCTTCTTATTTCTTTTGTATTACTGATTGACTTTAGGTTGCAAACAGAGTGCCATAAAAAAAAATTTATGGCAGCACAGAAAAAGCAAACAAATATCCATGTTCTTTGTCCCACCACAAATGCATAGACTTCTGCCTGTGACAAGGTAGTATTAATTTCTGCCACTATTTTGTGATGAACGCTTGTTTTAAGATGGGAGAGGGCAGGCAGCTCAAGGGGTTTGCCCTCCACTTCCAGAGGTTTGGGGGCCCAAGCCTGTATGCCCTAGGGATTTCCTTGCAGGGTATTTCAGCGCACACAGGATCCAGCCCTAGGAACGCCTTCTCAGGCTTCCCTGTTTGCAGAAGCACACCCCAAATTGGAATCTGTAGGCACATCTCTGCAGCAAGTAAGGAATCCCAGGGTTCCCCGTTTGCAGAGATGTGCCTGGGGAATTTATCTCTGCATCTCTGAAAATAGGGAAACCACAGTACCCAACTTGAGGCGCACCATGAATGTTGTCCTGCAGGATGCATGCAGGAGAACTGGTGATGCGTCTCCCCCAAAGAAGCAGATTAGCTGTGCTGGGTACATCCCATCACAGCTGATCTGCTTCACTTTGCAGTGTCTGTTTATAGGCTTACTTTCAACTACAGCAGAATCAAGAGAAGAGATGACTGATATCTGTATTTGATATCGCTGTTCCAAACAAAAGGTAATTGGAAGTGCCTTGGAAGCAATGCATTTAGAGATGCAATCTGATATTTTTCACCATTTGGTAAGAAATCAAACCCTGAAAAGGTTTTGTTATGAAATTAAGTACAAAATACACAGAATCATTTAAGAATAATTTTAATTAAATACACTAAATGTTTAGAAATAAAGACTATTCAGTAGATAAAAGTTATTTCAATTAACTGGAAAGAGTCTCTTTCCAAAACTTAGAAAAATTATAAATTGGTGACCAAAACTGACAGTTTGCCCAATTTTACCTACAGGCGGAATTTCTTTTTCATCCTGGTATTTCACTTGAACTTTAAATAAAAATATCCTTCTTTTCTAGGATGTTCTTGAAGAGAGAATCTCCTTAGAAGTTCAACTGGAACAGCTTCGACCCTTTTCTCACCTATAAGCCAACTGCCGTTAACTGTGAACTTACTAATTTTGAAAGGGGGGTTGGGTTTAAAGCCTATTCAAAGATCCATGCGTTCAGCTCAATGCACTCTATTGAACATTACATTTTGTGGTTATGTTCTGTCTAGTTTGTTCACTAATGTATTTAATTTTCTTAATTTCAATACAAAAAGAATCACAATCTTTTCCTTGAATGTTGTGTATTTTGGCACTGCCTTCCCTGCCATTTTTCTTAACAATATGTTGGATTTATTTGCACAGTTTCAGTGGCCAAAACTTCAAACTGGAATTTCAGAATGGTTTCTATATTTCATGTCATAAAACACACTTAGAGAAGAGGATAACTAGCTAGTTAACTCTTAACATTAAAGCACATAATATACCATATATAAACTCTTAAAATGCAACATTGGTTTAATACAGGAAAAACCAGTAAGTTATCTTAAGGGATTTTAAAAGGGGGTTAAGGGAGTGGTGACCAGTATTGCAGGTGTGGGTGCAGCCCCTGCTCCCAGCTTCCTCACCCCTCCACTGCTGCCCAGGCAGTTAGACCACACCGTGGCTGCAGCAGCTTGAGACTTTTAGTTCTTCAATCAGGTAACAATCTTCTTTCCCTTCCCTTCCCCTCTGTGCAGAGACAGGACCCCTCCATCACCCATTGCGGCCACTGTCTCTGCTGTCCCCAGCTGACCCAAGGGGGATGGGGTAAGTGCCAGAGCCATCCCTCTCCTGTACATGAAGCCAGGCCCAGGCAGGGGTAGCAGTGGACAGGTTCCCTTCTCCCATGCCTGCTCCTGGACTGGCAGGAAACACCATGGGCTGTGCAAGGTCAGGAGAACTGCCTCTGCTGCTGTCCATAACTGAGCCTGACTTCCATTATGGCACAGCTGGAGCAGGCAGGAGTGGCTCTGGAGCCACTCCAAACCCTTGTTCCCAGGGTAACTGGAGATAACGGCAGCAAGGAGTGGGGAGAAGGAAGGGGAGGGAGCATGGAGGGGACAGGAGGAGAGTATTCTTACCCAATTGTGGGACTTAAGTGTCCCAGGCTTCTGCTTCTACAGTGTTGACTGAAGGAGGTGCATCTGTAGCACTGCACCCCCCTGGATCTACCCTGGTTATCATCAGTCAAAATTTACTGCCCAAGCCACCTTTCACAATTCGGCAAGTCATTCACAATTCCAGAAGGCCTGCTCTTGCAATAAACCAGATCCTTCTGGGTGCCAGAGTTCTCGCAGGCTACCTTGCCATATCAAATATATTTGGTTATTTCATGTTTTTCTTATGTACTCTACAATGTGACCCCAGATTGCCAGGTGTTCATTTGTCCATTCATGATCCTGATTCTGCCGCATGCATATAAATGACTTAATGGTACAATTGATACTATACCTAATGGATCTTTTTCAGTGATCCCTTTTGTGAAAGAATTGGGTGTTAATTCTTGGTATATTGATTGCACATTTCCTGAGCACCACCTGTAACTGCATGCTTCACACGTTACCTTTTATTAACAGATCACATCCACCAGTTCTTACTGTACCAGATTGTATTGTCAAGTAATGTGTCAATACCTCTATGAACTTCTAATTCCCAGCCAAAAAAATTAAAGTTTGCTTCTTAGGACTCCTGGGTTACCTTTTTGTCATCTTGTCTCCCGGCCTTATTCTTCTGGCACATACAGGCTTCACTATTAACAGAGTTCCCTGAGTGTATCCTGCTCTTCAGGTTGATGTACTGTATTAGGATTTGTATATTGTATGATACACAAATTTTGATCTCATATGTAAATTTGCATTAATTGCTGACTAACAGCAGATATTCTATTTAATAGCTTCTTCTGGCTGTGGGATCATAGATGTTAAACTGCATGGATGTATCTCAGCAGAATCAGAACTAGCAATTGTGTGATTTTTACACCAATAAAACAGCACAATATTTTAATATTGTTGATTCATCCTTAACTGAAATTTAACAACTCACACAAATAGGTTTCTCTTGCAAGTTAGCAGGAATATTTTAAATCTATTTTTGATGGCAAGTGCAATGAGCAATAAATCCTAATTTCTAGGCTGGTTTTTTTTTTTTTAACTTAGATTTTAGGCTTTTAGCTACCAGTGAGATTAGTTTGGTAGTCTGTGGCTATGCTCCATTTATGCTAATGGCCTTGTTTCTGTAGCTGAATTATTTCTATAGTACAAGATCACATTCATGATTAAGCTTATAAAGAAACAGATATTCTCTATTTAAAAAATGTAAGGTTTGGATCAAATGAGAGAGCTGATTAACTATGTTGTTAAACTACCTTTTTGATAGACTTCTGTGAAAGTACCTTCTAATGTAATCAAACTAAAATGGGTCATGGTTTAGAAATCCTTATCCTCTTTGTTTTGCTGTTTGGGTTTTAATTAGATTCTCTTACTTGTTCCTAATGAGTGACAACAAAATTTAAGTCAGTTTTCCACTTTGTATGCTGACTTTTGCTTGCATTTCTGTTTCGACAGGAAATAAGAGTTTTCTATTTAGGGTTGTTGTAGACTAACAAGGTAATTATAGTTGCTGAGTTAATATACTAGTCTAACTGTTCAAATTCATTTTTAAAAATGCCTTGAAAACATTTCTGTTAGCTTTTGTACATTCCATGCAAACCCGCATTCCTTGGGTATATGTCAGACTTCACAGCCACGTGAAAAACTGAATCGTTTTATTTGCTCATAGCATAGGTTGAAAAATCTATAGTGAAATAAAATTTTTAAAGATAAGTTGCCAATGTAATAGTACTTCCACAATATCTTTGTCAGTTGTTAGCCTGTGAAAGCAGATACAAGTCATAAGGAGAAATGCAAGGCAATCCAGGAAAGATGATGGCCAAAGATCACTTCAGTTATGTGACTAATTATTGCTGTAAAAAAAAAAAAAAAATGCTGTGCTTTGTAACTAGATACATTTAAGACTATGATTTTTTTTTAATTACAGCATGTAGCTGTCCATGCAATTTTAATTTTAAAAAATCCTTTTTAAAAATGGAGTGAAATATTTCCAAGTTAAAATAAAATAATTTTACTTCTGCTATCAGCGTTTGAGGAATAAGAATAAAACCTCTACTTGTATAAAAGTTAATATTTTTTTAAACATTCAAATTTTTAAATCAAATAAACTTTTACACTAAAATTTAAATATGTATATGCAGTGAAATTGACAAATTGTAAATAAATAACTCAAATTAAGAACTTATAGTAATAGTTGTAGCATATTTATGTCTAGCCAGTGGATCATCTATTTTTAAAAACCATATTGTGGTTCAGTTGAATGCATCATTCAGCAAATGCTTAAATCAAACTTTTCACTATATACTACGGAGTCTTGATGTCTTAAGTGTCTCTTGTCTTAAGGGCATCAGTTCAGGTGGTGTTCCTACAGAGCTACCTTATGTTGATGGAGTTAATTCCAATAAAAGAACATGTCGAAGGCAAAGAAAGGTCGATATAGCCTGAAAGACATTTTTTAAAATGTTACCTCACTTGTCTGTTCCAGCTACATGTTGCATTTTGTTATAAATCCAGATTTTAAACTCTCTTAAGCGCTGACTCTTTATGGGATACCTAGCACAATGTGTATGTAATCTCTGCTATTGTGTGTTCCTGGCATGTATTTACACTGGTAGTATAAATACTGTAGATAGGAGGGAATGATTACTGTACACATCAAAGAGGATGGTCAGTTGTCAACACAGTTCAAGCCAGCATTTTTCATCCAAAGTTTTCTTTAGGAAAAATGAACTTTTATTTCAAACACCAATAATTTCTTACATTTGCTGCTTTTATTTTATTTTATTTCCATCTTTTTTCCCCTTTGCTGTTTTGTTTGTCTGTTTTTGTTCCTTTCCTCCATCCCCACTGCTTAAACTGTTACCTTTTGCCCATCCAAAACCTTATTCATTGTCCATCCCTATGTCTGTTTAACAGATCTACAAAATGGAACAAAATACATGGAAAGCCATTCCTTTTTTCCAAAGGCAGTGCTGATATAAAACAACCATCATTGTATTTTAAGAATTATTCTAACGTGTTTTGTGCCTCTCAAATATTCCTCATTTTAGGCTTAAAACCATTTGTGCACTGCACAAACTAGATAACCCTTTAATGCTGAAAACTGTGTCCATAAGGATATTAAAGGAATTATTTGGCATTACAGTTCCTACCCAAATAAGCTGTGTTCCTTGTAGAAATTCTGTCACACATTTTTTCTCTCTTAACCATGCCTTTACAGGTTAAGGAATCCTTCTTTGTTCTACCCCCACTAAGAACTTGTATTCGCTTCAAGTAGCTAAGCAAAATAAATTGCACAAGAATGTCTGAATCTTCCTAGTAATACTCCACACTTTTTTCTGTTGTTCAGTTTTCTGTTGTTTAGCTTTCTAAAACAATATATCTAGCTTTTAATTGAACACAATTCTCATTCCATGAAACAAATACAAATTGCATAAAATTCCCAAAGAAATACAAACAGAACTATGTAATTTCAAGGCAAAGATAGAGCTGTTCTCTTGTTTGCATTTTAAATCACTTCTCTGTTTTTTCTTTAAGTACCTGCTACAGTAGTCTCTTTTGGGTAGGTGCTTCAGTTTCAACGAACCAATTGTCCCTGGAACCTTATATTATTATTTCATTTTACTTCCCAGAGCAATATGACTCTATGGTTTAGTATTCATGACTTAACGTTCATAATTTTTTGAGTAAAATTTTCACTCGAGGGTTTGTTCTCTAGTTTAAAAAGGGGGGAAATTGTATATCCTTAATGTTCTTGAAACAAGCAATTGACACAAGATGATGATGAACAGAGAGTACAGGGACATACCACTTAAAATCTTGTGCGTTTCAAATAACCAAACAATGGAGGAAAAAAAACAAGGTCCCTTCCTGGATAATTTGTGCATATGGCAGTTCTTTGTTATTTAGTTGTACAGTGTAAATTTTTATTAAGGCCCTTAGTCATAAGTATGAGAATTTTGCCTTGAATTCTATAGTCAAATGAATTGGTTTGATATTTTAAAAATACTATTCCCTCTTATCTACTGTGTAATGCTGTGTTAGTTCTGTTATATTTTTTAGTCTTACCTGTACATTCTAAAAGCGATAGATTTTTATTATATCAAATTTGAGCGAAAGTTCCTCAGATTGCACAAAATATCGTATCTTCTGTTCTTGCAGATAATTAGCACATACTAAAAGCTCTGAGATTCATTTTAAGAAGTTCAGCTTTTCTCAATGCTACAGTTGATTGCACTGTGTAGCACAGACAGCCATGTGAATTTACTGTCTTCATCCTCTGTAGAACAAGTCCATTGCTGTTTTGGCCCTTGTAGAATAAATGCATTCTTGATATCTGTTATATAGAAAAGTGGTTTAGTGTAGTGTGTTCCTGTTGATGGATAGGTTATTTAGAGGATGGGCACAGTTTTAATAGACTTGGAAATAGCTTACTCGATTGGAAATTGACTTCCAATAATAGTTCGTTAATGAATGCAACGGATTGCAAAAATAACATTTGTGGAAGCTTACTGATTAAGTGAGATGGGAATCGTATTTGTTACTTTGAAATGTAAGAATGCTGACTTTACATGTAAAAATAAACATAGCTCCAGCAACTTGGTTGACTTAGTAAACAGAGACTCAGCTAGTACAAGAACAATCTGGTTAATTAATCTCCTCAGCACTACTGGTGTAAAGTTGGTTTGTATAGAGCCAAATTAATTGTGTATAATTTTGTTATACTAACCAGATCTGTACTGCAGATGTTTTAGCAGTACAGGTCTGGCAAAGAAAGCTTGCTTGTGAGCACTTCAAATCTGTACAGTCTTAGGCTTGAGAAATCCTCTCTAAAATAGATGCACAAGGAACAGATCTGTTCTCATGCATTCATAAAAAACATTACAAACTCATTAGTGTTAATGAAATATGGGCATTCATCAAGTGGATTCCCTCTCCAGCTGTTTGCTCATTCAATAATTGAACACTTTTTCTGCTGTCTGTCACTTATTTGATAAACAATCTTTTCTTCAGGGTTTCCAGTAAAGCACTGATTAATATAGGTGTTCTATAATATGTAAAAAGTTGTTTTTGATAAACAGGCAGGAGGAATTGCCTTAAGAAATAATCAAGCTTTTCATTATGATTAAATATGGAAAGGCTATAACAACAGGTCAGGTGCAGGAGTAAAACTGAGACAAAAACATCTGACTATCATGGATATTACTCTAATGGTGAGAAGTAAGAGTTTTACGTAAGTTTTTGTTCCCCTGCTACTTAGCTCTGCTTCTTTCCCAGAGGCCTGAAGAAGGGTACTGAGATAAGCTTACCCAAAACCTGGTCTATCCCAATCAAGCTGGTCCAATAGAAGATATCACCTACAAAAATTGCCTCTTGCATATTTTCTGGACCATCACAGGTACAACATTATGTCAACATGTTCCCATCCCCCGCCCCGATCCATCCAGTATCCGGTCAGGCAGCTGACCACCATTTGTATGCAGGAACACCAACCCAATGTATTCATTAATGAGTTCAGCTTTCTCCTGACTTTCTTATCAGCTGTCCCATTCTGCAAGGGCCCCACATTTCCCTTGGTCTTTCTGTTCTCTATATGCCTAAAGAAGGACTTCTTATTGTCCTAGACTTCAGTCACCAACCTGATCTCAGTCCCCACTCTTGTCAAAGGGCAATCGAAATATCTACAACCGAAGCATGAATCCAACTACAACTAGTCAAAACACTCACAAGAGGGTGTCTCTGAGCTCCCACACCACACAGAGTTTAGGCATCTGAGTCAGGCCTGCAAGCAGGCACCTCCATCTACTTTCAATCCAGAGTCCCTTTAAAGTTTGGTGTCTACAAGTATTATTGGAAATGAACAGTTTGATAAGTGTGCATCATATATGTAATAAGCCAGTGGTTAGAGCATTTGCCCAGAAAGTGAGTCCTGGATTCTAAGCCTCAGCTTGAGGATATTCTGACTGCTATTTCCCACCTGCTAAGAGAGTGACTGCTGGGCTATAAACGAAGGTGAATGGGGAAATCTTTTACTGGGATACTGGGCAGAAAGGAATGCTAGATTTATAAAGCCATGTCTGTAGATTAGTGTTTAGGAATTTCACTTACAGAAGAGACGTCTTATTTTTGGTACATGCTGCCAGATTTTTTTTTTTTTTTTTTTTTAACCAACAACCATTTAGTACAAAATGCATACAATTCTGGGAGCAACCACCTAGTTGAGACCTAGGCCTAGAGTCAGCTTCTTCATACTCTCCTTTTTGCCTGAAGAATCTCGAGGGTTTTTTCTACATAGTGGTACACCTTAAACAGCCTTTAGGCTGTTCTGGGGGGGGGGGGTCTCCTGGCAGGTAATCTTAAAGTTTCTTTTGACCATTGTACTAATATTACAAAACATACATTTTGAGTCTGGAATGTCTTCTACAAGGAGCCTGTGAAGTGCCACTGATGCCAAGAATTGGTATGATGTGTTTGGGATCCGTTCAAAAGGCTTGTAAGAGATGTTACAACTTGAAATAACAAGTGCATCATTGAAAAGAAAAAGACTAAGATCACTGACGTGTTCATAGAGTCTGTAAAAGAACAAAAAAAAATGTAGGATTACTGTAAACTCTGAAAGACACAAATCTGTCAAGGCCTCTAAGAAATGAGCATGAATATTTCTGATGCATGTGAAAAATACATTTGAAGAATACATGAAGTTTCTTGTTTTGGGCATAGGAGTTTAAGTGCAAATAATAGGAAAGGAGCCATAACATTAAGAAAAGGACCTGAGCTTCAACAAGAAACTGGGGATGATTAGATAATTCTCCATGTTTTGTATTTGCACGTAGAGCTACAGTTCAAACTTTGGGTTTTAGTGACCCTGGAATACACGTTTTGTTATCCAGCTTGGTTATAATGATCCCTAAAACTCAAGCTATAGTTCGGGATACATCTATTTACATAATAGCCATTGGGTTCAGACATTTTAATGTACTTTTTTCCCTTTCAATTCAGCTTTATCTTATTTCCTAGCAACTTACAGATAAACTGTGAGTCCCTTATTGTGTATGCCTGAACTGCTATTTAGGGTTAACTGTGGCTTGTCCTCAACTTGTACAAGCTGCATGAGCAGTCCCTTCCTGTGTTGTATCTAAACGAGTAGCTGCTGTGAATTGTTTTACTGTTCCTCCAACAGAGTCCTTCTAGGAATCAGGCTGCCTGCTACCTGCACTTGGCTCTTATAGACAGTGAAAACTGGAAGTGGTGTAGAAAAGGGCCAAAAATCAGGAAGAGGAGGTTATGGAATTGCTGTGGTGGACTTCCTGTGCTTAGTGTGCAGTACCAATGAGTCCTAAACACTGCAGGAGGCCACCCAGCAGGAAGCTAGACTTCAGGCCCTTCTACTGAACAGAGCTTCCAGTCTTGATGATCAGTTTGCAGGGACTTGAAGGCAGCCCTAAGCTCAATGGTTCTTGACCTTTTTAGACTAAAGGCACTCCTCAGAAAATGCCAGCTCTAAGCTTTCACTGTTTTGTTTTGTTTTAAACTATGGAAAAATAATACAGCAATTCTTGTGTTGCAAAGCACTCAGGACCATAACAGTTCAGAATTTTTGACACTATAAATTCACATTTGAAATCTAGTTTTATCTTGTGAATCATCTGTAGATATTTGTGAACCTAACAGTGCTAACTGTGTGTCGTACCCTTAAAAGGATCTTGTGGAAACTTGGTTGAACATCACTGTTTTAGGTTGACTCTGAGAAACAAGGTAGATACAGCTACAGAGACAGAGAACATTTAACATATGGAGAAGTGGCTTCTATTTTTACTTCTAGTTTAGAGAAATTAAAACATTAAAGTACTCTAACTGATGTTATTAATAGTTCCAACTAGTAGTAGTGCAACCCCAATTCTATTGAAAAAAGCAAAGGACAACTTAAGTTCTACTTCCTCACTATTAATAGTACTGAAATGTTAGTTCTTCTAGTCTTTGCATAATTAATATAGGTGACTGGTGAGGGAAGGCACAGAGCAGCACATGTCCCCCTCCCCCTTGGCAGGGTTTTGTCCCTGCCGGCGGCATCTGTGGGTGCCCCCCCCAGGACTCAGGAGGCACCAGTTGCCCATGATAATTAGCATGTTACAAGTGTGCAAAAGTTGTCTTAAGAGAATTAACTTGTAGTAATAAATACCTCATTATATCCAATAGGTTCTCTCTCTTTAATTTCAGTGTATATTTTATGGCACCTCAGTTCTAGCAGTAAACTACTTAAACTCTTTTCCTCCCTCACCTACAGTCAACTTTGAATCTTCCTTTTAATTTCTTTTATTTGCACCCTAGTCTTAAATGTTGCAATATAAAAGTGTTGTGAACAGGAAAGCAATTCTTAAATCTTATACAGTCGGCCATAGCTGGAATATTGTGCATGTAACAGTTCAGTAGAAGTTGGTTTGTAAGGGAGGGGCTTAATGCAAAACTAAAATATCAGCAGAGGAAATGTAGAAAATGACTCCTGAAATAAAGTGGGTTTTGGACACATTTTCTTTTTTTTAGCTTTTACAGCTGATCCAAAGCTAACACATTCTGGTTCCTCTACCAGAGATGAACAACTGAATCTAGCAACATGATCACACCTGAATAGTGTGATGGTATCGCACAGATCAGTTGATTACAATCCCCACAGCCGAGAAATGAAGGAGAATCTGTCAAGGTAGGCGTACTAACAGAGTAAAAACTTGAAGTTAGTTAAATCATTAATTATTGTGGCCTTGCAGCTATGTATATATATTCTACACTGTGTATGAAACTGGTCATTTTCTCACACATTAGTTCAGTGTTGCCATATTTCCTTCATTAGGAGGAAACAAGGAAAATTTGCTACCCTTCCACCCTTCCCACACATCTCTGTCTCTAAGGGCCCCTCTAGACATTCAGGTGAAGGTATGGTAGCACCTGATACACAGTCTGCACAATCACACCTCCTGCCATGCCACACATGCATGACAGGAGGCATGATTGTGGGATGCAGCATCACGTCCTAATTGCACCTTACTACTGGTAGAGAGGGAGCCTTGGATTGCCATTCTGGGCTCCCCTTGTACCAGCAAGTAACAAGGTCCTGTAGCTGCAAGTCCCATAGCTGACAGGACTTGCAGCTGTGGCAGCACCCCACAGTTGCCAGGACTGAGAGTCTCACTGTTGTAGTCGCTCCCTCCCAGCAGTGCACCATGGCAGATCCCAGAGTCCCAGCATGGCCACTGGGACAGGAAGTCCAACAGCTAATGGGACTCTTCCCCCTGGCAGCACCCTGCATTTAAGGACTCTGAGTCCTAGCAGTGCCCCCACAGTACTGCCAGGACCCAGAGGCCACAGCTGCGGAGCACTGCCAGGAGAATAGAGTCCTGCCAGCTGTGGGATTCTCCATCTCAGCAGCCATGGGGAACTGCTGGGGCTGATAGTCCCCTCAGCTGCAGGATTCCCAGTCCCAGCTGCACCAAACCCTGCTACAAGTTAAAATTAAAGATGGATACAAAGAAGCTATAAAGTTATTACACATTTTCCAGCTATAACTTTATAGCTGGTTGGACCTTTTTATGGCATGATAATTAATTTGTACATGTAGCTGGTCTAAATTAATAGTGCAATTAACCCAGTATGCATGATACATATAACTTGTAGAGGGGGCCTGAAATGCCCATAGTTACTCATAGGTAATCATCACTTAACATCTATATCTTCCCTTCCTTCCACCCAAAATGTCTCTGTCTTTGCCAGTGTGACCTAATGAAAACCTCCTACCTCCAAATTAGCAACCAGTCACTTGAGGCCTTTTTATTTACCACTCGCCAATATTTTTATGATCTGTTTACCTGAGTGAGAGATGAATTTCCTCAGAACTGCAGCTAACCTGGGCTACATCTTGTACTTTGATCAGGTATCTGTTGGCTTCTAATAAATTCTGTGAATTAAATATTACAGGATTAAAAAGAAATTCAAACCAAACTTTGGATTTAGAGTTTGTCCTGATGTGTTAATTTTTTCACACATACTAGATAATTAGAAAATAGCTATTAGTCTTTAGCTTTTTATTAATTGGACCTGATCTTTGGACAAATTTTGTTTCTAATAACTCATTTTAATATATTCAGAAATACTTTGGTTATTAACCAGATAGGGAAAAAATATTTTCTGCAGACAGATTTTTTCCTGAAACACATCTCAAATAACAGAAGTATTAGATGCTGCCGTGGCTTAGTTAAATACAGTAGGCTTACACTTTTTAGCATATTTAATTAAATTACAAATTTAATTTGTAGGGCTAGTTGAAAATTTTCCTCCAAACTGTTTTTCACAGAAATAAGATGTATGACTAAGTAAAATGTTTAGTGGAAAGTTTCTGCTTTCTGCAGAAAATCCTGATTTTGATTGTGTCAAAAAACAAACAAAACACACACACCCTTTTCCGAAACTGAAATGTTTCATCGTTCTTTCTTCCATCATCAGGTCTCAGAGCCAAATTAACCAAAAATTCTTGATGGCCAAAAAAGGGAAAATATAACCCATGCATTTTCATTCTAGTACCCTCCATGAAAGCCCTTCTGGACTAAGGTGTTAGACTTCTGACTTTTAGAAATGTTTATTCCAGGGAGGGTGACAAATGGGGGGCAGTAAAGACACTACAGGTTGGCCCAAAGGTCTGGACCTCAAGGACAAAGCCTGGGCTTGTGATCTGCAAGGCCTACCTGCACAGTCTAGAGGTGAGGAACTATAGAAAAGCATCAGAGCAGAGCTTCCAACTACATCTGTAAGCAACACTGAAGGTTTTCTGCCCTGTTAGTAGTTTTTAGGATGAATCCCATCAAGCCCTGGTAAACATCCAACTAGTTTAAATAATCTGACCTGTTTTTTCCTATGCATGATTTATCATCATCTGTATGGTTGCTCTTAACTGTACCTGTCTTTAGATTAATATGGGTATAACTACCTTTGTATCTGAAGACAGACTTAAGTCCATTCATGACATCTGACAAAGTAGGCTGTCACCTAATTAGTAAGCATCTCTGAAAAAGTTAGTCTCCAAGTGTTTATACATGTGTTCTGAGAGTGGGGGCAGGGGGTGCTTTTAAATAGAGCAGCTCTGAGAGCTGCTCTAATTATGGAGCTAATTAAAGCTCCCAGAGTGTCTCGTGCATCAGGGTTCCTGTGCTGAAAAACAGCAGCAGGTTTGCTTTAGCTAAAGCACCCTCACTGCCATTTTTCAGCGCGGGGACGCTGATACACTTTACGCTAGAGTGCAGTAATTGCCACACTCCAGCAGTCTCGGTTAATCAAACCTGCTCCGATGCGCTGTAATTACAGCACATTGGGGAAGCTGTGCTGCACACATATAGGCATCCTAAGGTGCCACCCTGCCCTGATTTCTGCCTGACAGCTGATAACTGATCTTTTTTGTTATGGCTGAAGAAAAAGGCATTAAACGTTTTAGCCTTTTCTGTTTCATCCACTCCCCATTCAGTAGAGGACCTAATCTCTTCCCTGGGGCAGCAGAGTTCAGTATGAGTCCCCTTGAAAGAAGGAAGCTGGGGGAAAGGAGATAAAACAATCCACCCTTGGATGCTGGAGGACTTGGCTAAACACTTTCACTCAGTGTAATATGCCATACATTCAAATTAAAGCACAATACAAACAAACTACGAAGAGATTCCACATTTAACAAGGAACATCTTTGGGGCTGAATCTTTTTTTTGCAGCCTCCTACCAGGTGATACATTTTTTAATAGTGCGGCGTGTAACAATTTATTGTTCCATGAATGTATTAATAGCAACCTAAATGTAACATCCGCCAAGGGCTTTATAGAATACTTTTTTTTATTGCTTTTTATGTCTGTTGCTAGTTATATCTCAATTTGGGCTTTGACCGTCCTTATTTTTTTTCTCCCTACAAGTCTGTGCTATTCTCACTTATCCTTAGTAATGTAGCCAAGTTCCCACTTCCTGTGAGATTCCTAAGATTGCCCCAAAACTTGGAAGTTTTGAGCATACAGTTATTTGAATCATCTGTCCTGAAAAAGCTACAAAGTGGTTGGGGAAATCTAATTTAAAATAGATTTTAAGTACAGGACTTTTGAAGAGGGTTTGAATATATTCACATTAGCCTTACAGGTACCAAGAAACTGTGCAGCTCAGGACTAAGGTTGCTGTATCCAGGTTCCAGGCTGCATGATCTTCCCCTGTCTGCGCATGGCAGGAATACTTCCTTGGTCCTTTATTGTGCAGGTAAAACTTTCAGTCTTTCCATGAAAGTAGGTTTTAATAGAGAAATCACACACTTACAAACCAGGTAAGGAAGAACTGCACAACTTTTTCCACTTTGCAGGTATCTTTTTTTTAATTTTCTAAATCAATAAGTACTGATGAATTTCATGAAACCCAGTCATGCTTTATTCTGAGATGCTTAGTTGAGTCTCAGTTATCTCACTCAAACTTTCAGCTTTAGATCTCCTTATCTTTAGAGGACCTAGAAGACAAGTTTCCTTTTCATGGAATACATATTTTACGTTCTCTCTAAGAAGGAAGGGGAGATGCCTGGAAATGGGAAGGGAAGAGGTGATCAGTTCACCTGTCAGGGAAGCGTGTCTGAACCTTGAGTGAGAATTTACCCTTATGCGTGCTGCCCCTGACTGACTGGGGACTGACAGACCATACAAAATAATGAGAAAGAGAGAACGACTTCAGAAACAAATGCCTCATTGTTTTCTGCTGGAACTTGTCATGGTAGGTGAGGCCTCTCAGGTAAAACAGTTCACAAGGGGGAATTTCTTTGTAGCCTTCTCAGCCATTTCAATAAAGACCTCACTTTCTGTGCTGGCTGGAAGCAAGCACTTCCTTTCCCTGGTTGTTGTGTTCCCTTCAGAGTTGTGAGGCTCTAGTCTTTTTTTTTTCTTGTGAATTCTGCAAACTATGGGAATAAGTGTCTAAAGCCTAGGGGAGGAAAGGGACTTTGAAAAATTTAACCCCAAGCCAGATCACTTATTATTTTGGCATGCTGTCAGTGAAGGGTGCTTCAAGAAGGGTCTGAAGCCCATGCTGGCTGAGAGCTGCATTTCCTGCAGCCTGCTCAACTATCTCAGTGGTCCTTATCCACACTCTGACCGGGAGCCTGTTCTGTCCCCTAGTGCTGAAGGCAGAGAATGAGAGATGCTGTCTTTCAAGCCCTTCTCAGAAAGCCAGAAAAACTTTGAATTTAGGGCTTTTTAGGCTGAAGGAGAAAAACATTCAAGCCAGAGGAGAAAATACCTTTATCCAGAACTTTTAGAAATCCTATGATCACATTCTGTCTCAAAGGGAGCTGTGATTTCTGCCTCGTTCGCTGCCAGGAGACAGAACTTTACGGAGATCTTCCTGAAGGGCAGCCCTCAGCAAAGATGTGGTCTGCCTCCAACAGTCACATTCATTGTGAAGACTGTCTGACAGCAAGAGTTGCAAATTAGAGGCCTCGGGCTTTTCCACCTTCTCCTGCATAACCAGCTTTCAGCAGGTCTGCTGGCCCAGCTTCTCCTAATGTTCTCACACTTCCTATTTCTTTGCTTTGTCCTCATGACCATGCTGTAAGGAATTTGAGAACTTTGAATATGGTTTGTGAAAAGTACTTAACAGAACACCTCTGGCCCCATACTCATAAGGATTTATTAATGGCATGACTCAGAAGCCCTGTCCAGTGTCAAGTTCTGAACAAGAGGAGCATGTCCTTCTATCCAGAAATGTCTGTTGAGACAAAACACATCTGGAGCTTTTATATTTTTATTCTCTTCTGATTTTCAGGAAGTCAAGGGGATTTTATCCTATTTTCTCCTTAGTAGGTGGGTCTGCACAAATTAGTTACAGATGGAGATAGTCAACCCCATCCTGAATGCCTGTGCTCAAAAAATCCAAAGAACGCCTACTTTCCTAATTTCCTGATTGATCCTATGGCAACTATATCATTTTCCTGGAAAGTATAATCTCCTGCTATATTTATAAATAGTTCATGGAAGGTTAACAAAGTCAATACTTGTCTTATAAAGTATAGCTTCCTTCTATTGGTCTGGAAAGCATCAACACTTTCATTTCTACCTCCTAACTTTTAGGTCAGCCACATTCCCTACAGAAAGTTTACCAAATTCTTAGTGGTCCCTATGTGCCAGATAAGAGCACTGTTTTTCTCTCACTTAGATGTCAGAGACAAGTTCTTCATTCATCTTCATGGTGACCAAGGCCAGAGAGAGGGTTAATATTTGATCAAGTTGGAAAACTCCTGGTGTAATGTCATCATGTGATCTCTCCATATGAATGTATTAATCACTGTATCTGAACACACTGGCTTCTCCTACCCTTAGTCATAGGATAATTTACAACAAAATTTGAAGTAAAGTTCTGTATTTCCTAGATTCTGTGTAGTGCTGCTGAAGTCTGAGAACTGGCTTGCTTTGCAGGATGCCAAAAGATGCCAGTCAGCAAAGGACAGAAAATGTTTGCAAGTAAAGGAAAGTTGCCAGTAAAGCTGCATTTGCACTGTAAACAAGCTTTTCTCCTAAATGGCACCCTCAGATATACTGTACCTATCAAAATGAACCATCTTGTAAGCTGTAAGCAGGATAGCTGCACCCACATGGCACAGGAAATCATGTTAATCAGCCCACTTAAAGCATGACTTAGATATAGATGGGTTGCTTCCTAAAACCAAAACCATCACAACACAGCATGAACACGCCACTGCAGAAAATGGCACAGCAAGTTTTATTCTGTAGGTATCACCTTAATTCTGTTTCCAATATTTTTATCTTCTTCCACAGCTTCACCACAGAAGGGTTGATAACTGTGGCTTTGTCATTCCTTTTCTTTATTATCTCTTAGCTATGCTAGACTGCAGCATTAAATAAAGGTTTGGCTGAAGAAAAGAGGGAATGTTTCTGCTTTTCTCTCTCAGCTAGGTGGAGCTATACTGCAGGCTCTCTTTTAGCCTTAGGGTAAATTATGACAAAAAGCTTTAGCAGAAAGTAATTTTTTTTTTATGTGTAAACAAAGGTTGATTAGGATCTTGTGAGAATCTTTGTAATAACCTCAGAAAATGCCCCAGTTTAAACACTCATTTGGAAGTAGATTGTGCATACAGGTG
The DNA here is from genome assembly GCF_001723895.1 of Crocodylus porosus. NCBI lineage: Eukaryota > Metazoa > Chordata > Crocodylia > Crocodylidae > Crocodylus > Crocodylus porosus. The sequence continues at coordinate 128,715,243 of NW_017728943.1, forward strand.
AAATTTTCACCCCAGTAAAATCAATATTTTTGCTATTAACTAAATTTGAGTCAACAATGAAAAAAAAAAAACACACAAGGCTTATGCTGGAAGAGCTATAACACTGAACGGCAGCACTGCAAGTGCTACCTTGAAACAGAGTTAAAAATACAATCCAATAAAATAATTTATCTTTAAAAAGATGGAAATACTTACAGGGCATCCCTGGATGATTCTTTGTGCATTTAGCATTTGCTCATCCCTGCTGATGTTCAGCTGTAGCTGGAAAATAAAGTAATTTTAGAGAACAAGTAATTTAATTCTGATTTGACTGGGAGAAGAATGTGTGCTGTACAAAGACCTTCATCCAACTCATGCTTAAATAGGTATGTTCCCATATATTTTAATAGGCTCTGAGTGGGAATCTGATTCATGTGTGGGCAATTCTAGGTGGTTTGATATAGGAGTTAGTGTCATTAAACAACATTTGGTGCTGAAAGTTTGGATTAAGAAAATTACTTGTGTTTCAGATTCTCAAGGAAAAATAAGCCAAGGGTTTGACAAGACTAAAGTTTTGTATTCCTTGGCAGTGTGTGTAGATATTTTTGGAGCTCTTCTACAGGATAAACCAGCTGCTAGGTATTTTCTTATGCCTGATAACCTATCTGAGCTTCTATTTTCATAAAATATAGAAGGCAAAGAGAATATTTAGTTGTCAGTGGAGTTAAACACATTCAGTTCAGAACAGCTAGAGCCCAGCGTCCCATAACCCTGACCAAAGCACTACTCCATCTAGGAAACCTCTCTCTACTGAAGTTATTCCTGGGGTCTGTTTGTCCATTTTATGATCTTTTTATACTGCTGCATCAAAGTATTTAATAAAGGACAGCCACTAAGAACTATTAAGGAAACTTGGTAGACAGGACTGCTGTCTCCCCTGCTCTGGCATATGGACTAGAGAGGGAAGGAGTTCTCCCCGGTGAGAAGGACTGGGTGAGGAAGGCAGCTCATATCCCATCTCCTCATGACACTTCCTGGCTTCTTGTGATGACCTCATAAGACAAGAAGAGAACACAGACTTCTGAGATGACAGACCTGATCCACATAGTCCTTGTATTGTTTCATCTTCTTGATTGCAGCTGTCAAGTTTTCCCAGTCAGCATGGTCTGGTGGTGTGTGAAGTCTCAGAGCATAAAGAAGGTTAATATACTCCTCAAATCTTCTACAAGGGCATAAGAGCAGTTCCTGTAAGCTACATTACATGCACACAATCCATAAATTAGCTGGGACCATGATTAATTCAGTAGTGTTTGCAGAGTGTTTTTATATTGAGAGCCTGTGCTTCTCATAAGGGGTCTAGTTTCAATCCCAGAACTGACACCGTGCAACTGTGCTGCAGAACTTACCTCCTCATGTTAGTAGCAATTGTCTTATCGTGTCTTTTCAAGAAGGCCCAGAATAAAGGAATAGTTTGTCTGCACTGTGAAAGGTAAAAATGTGACTGTAAATAGAACTGAATTAACAGATATCAATTTGCTGGAGACTTTGCTACTTTAAATTATGCTATCATCAAAATTACTTTTATTAAAGGCATGGTCTATAAATATAGTATAGGATAAATATATATAGTATTTCCTATAAATATAGTATAGTACAATTACTGTACTACAAATGTACCTTTAAAGGCATATGTGGCCTATCAAGATGAGTAAACCTAAAGTTTAACATGTACAATACCTCTCCTCATATAATACTTTTTTTTTTCTTTTTACTAACAAACCTTCAGAACAGGGACTGCAAGTACTGAAGTCCAGCTGGTTGTCGGTCCCAGCCCTAGGGACTGCACTGGGGAAAACCAAGTCATACAAGGAGAGGCTGAAAGAGTTGGACATGTTTGGCTTGCAGAAAAGATGCTTAAAAGGGGATGTGAAAGCAGTCTTCAAACGCCTGAAGAGCTGCCATGAAGAAGAGGGAGAAAACCTCTCTTGCAGCAGAGAGCAGAACTCAGACCAGTGATTTTGAAGTTGCTGCAAAGTACATTTAAATTGGGTATCAGGAAATAAGTTTTTCATGGTTAGAATTTCTTTCAGAATGTCTAAGGAAGTTAGACTCTCCACCAATCTCAAGAAGAGGGCAAACAGCCACTGGTAGGGGGATGATCTGGGCATACCTATGCTATGTTCTAGTATGGGTGTTTGCCATGCTTCTGGGTTTTGCTGGCTGTCCCTGCTTCCCTCCTTCCCCTTTCTGTTATAGGTGTCAGGGTGTTTTTAAGTCTTCCTCAGAGGCATTGAGTTTTGACTGCAACCAAAGCTAGAAATTTTGGCTGGGGTGTGCCAGTTATCCTGGGACTTAAAGCCACATGTTCCTGGCTAGAGGGCCTTGCCCCTCTACTCAGGGTCAGACCGATCATGGTATTTGGGGTCAAGATGGAATTTTACCTCATGGTTGGATTGGTATAGGCAGTGGGAGCATTTGCCTTCCTGTCTTGTGTAGGCATGGTCCTCTACCTGGGGTATCTTGTAGGGTTGTTCGGTCCCTGATTTGATTCAGCAGAGATGCAGCCTGATTCAGTGGCTGAATCTCTGAATCCATATCGAATCAGAGGACCCTTTAATCACTCCATATCGAATTGGAACCCTCCAAATTGATTTGGAGAGATTCAAAAAGATTCAGCGATTCGGATATATTCACAGCTTTAAATGTTTTTTCTACATACCTCTGGGTAGCGGAGGCTCACGAGTGCTGCGACGGTGGGGTGGATGGAGCATCCCATAGGAGCATGGGAGGCTCCCCAGCATGCTCAGCAGCAGACCCGGAAGTGGACCAGAAGCACTTCCAGTCCACTTACAGATCTGCTGGGGAGCATGCTGGGGGCCCCCCCATGCCACCCTGGCTTGGCAACTGGTGCCTCCTGGGCCTGGGCGGGGGGCACCTGGGGTCCCCCCATGGCCAATCACTGAGCCAGGGGGATGCGGTGGGGGCCATCCAATGCACTCTCCGGCAGACCTGGAAGTGAACTGTAAGTACTTCCGGTCCACTTCTGGGTTTGCCGCCAAGCACATGGAGGGCCCCCCACCCCCCCGCACTCCTGTGGGACGCTTCACCTGCCCCAGCATTGCAGCATTCATGAGCTGTGCTAGGTACCACGAGGTATTTAGAAAAAAACATTTAGAGCTGTGTCTACGTCCGAATCACTGATTCTCCAAATCATCATTTGAATCTTCAGATTGGAATCAACTAATCGAATCATTGTCACTGATTCAGGCCAAATCCGAATAGAATAGGGCTCGCTTTGCATGCCCCCAGTATCTTGAGCATGCACAAATATTCTTTTTACAGAAGCAGAACAATGGCTGTTTTGGTTCCCCTGCTTTATCTGTGCCAGTTTAGAGTGTTATATCTTGTGTTGTGTTGGGGCTGAGAGTTTAGATAATGGATTTGTATAGGATGGTCTGGATCACAATGATCCTGCCTCGGGCAGGGGGTTGGACAAGAAGACCTTTCAACCCTGCTTCTCCATGATTCTGGTGGAACAGATTCTGTGGAATGAAGGATTAATTAAATGCTCTACTCAATTCTTCTTAAGGTTGAAGAAGAAGTTGTTTACATTTTCAGCAAAATAAATTAAGATTGGGGCTACATAATGCATGTTCACAGTTGTTACAGTACTTACTTTATCAATTGTTTTCAGAACGACAGTGTAATTGTTGAAGAAGTTGGTGTATGTTTGCAACTGCAGGCCAAATTTAATAAATATGTCACCCAGGCACTGGGCTGGACTCCATTCTTCAAGTCTTTCTGTCAGGTCATCTAAAATCTCCCTGCATTTAAAAGAAGAGGACAAAGATCTCTTTTTTTACTAGCAATACCCTGGCCACATTACTGTTTAGATATATAACTATGTCGTTCCTAATTTAAAAATAGTTCTCAGTTCTTTTAACTGGTGTCTGTTATTCCAGATCCTATATTTCATTCTACTTAGCAGCACCCCAATGGCTGAAGTAATTTTTGTATATTGAATAAAGTTCTTCAGAATTATTCTAGAAGAAAGCCAGTTTATAAGTATAAATTCTCTCTCATTAAACCTTAACTATTTGGGTAACTTGGAAATGGAACTTCAGTACTTAGGAAGAGAAACATACATGCAATTTCTTCCATAAATTTTATATAATTTAAAGATGTTAGCTGTAGAAATCTTTCAAAGCAATAACAAAAGGCTGATTTGTATAAGTTACCCAAATAGAGGTTTCTAAGTAGGTACTGTTGCACCAATGAATGACAGAAGTTAAGCACCAGATTGGATTCTATTTCTGGTCAACTGAGTTGCACCTTTTAAAGACTTATATATATATAATCTTGTCTAAATTCCTAGCATACAGTTATTAACAGAAATTTTTTATAACTGTATCTCTGAACATCTTATGAACATGAGCGAACATTTTCAATTGAAGATCATAAAACTTATATTAGTATTCTTCCTTCATTCTACCAGTTCAGTTTTTTTTCCTTTTTTATTAATACCTCCCTCTACTCAGGTGCTTTAATAAACACATGTCAGGAATGAAAGCTCCACTTGTCTGCTGTTTTTAGTAGCTTTGTTCTTAGGTCTTTTAGATGTTAGTTGTGAAAGGATTTAAAATACTTTTAACTACTTTGGGCTCCCAAGTCTCTGGGTTTACATTCTTACTTCTATTATGGTAACAGTTTGCTTCCTAAATTCATAGTTTCCTTGAAGTCTATTCCAAATCATCTTGGAAGGAAGAGACTAAGAGGAATAGTGACTTAAGTACTTAATGTGTCTCAGTCTTTTCATTTCTATTTGTAAACTTGCAGTGGCCATAGAAACTGGGTTTTTTAAAAAGGGGAAAAAAGTACTCCTGCAGTTGGATATGAACCAGAACCATGGATCTGAGTGCCTATCCCATACTGGATCTTCATATTTATGTTGTAACCCCGCCCCCCCCAAATTATACAGTATGATATTAATGAGCTTCAGGCTTAGAACCCAAATCCAAAGTTTGGCCCATCTGAGAGAGGTGTGACCTTTGATCCAGACTTAGGACCCAGGCCCTCTTTAAACTATGATTCTACCTTCAGATGTATGCACCAAACAACTGCCTCTCTACAAGAATACACTTCACTGGGGCCTGGGCAGGTACAAAGATCTGCCTATTCAGATCTGTTTCCACAAGTGGACCCTTAGTTCTTACACTTCTGAGTTCTTCAAATTAACATGGCTGAATTAAGATTCTACTTTCTTTCTTCCAGTATCTAACAATCGCATTCAGACTGCCAAAGACCTAGTTTATACGTGTAAAAAGTTAAATGGTAACTACAGCAAAACCATGATTTTTCACTGGTTTGAGTTCCTTAGAACTGCAAAACTGGAGATTTACAGACTAACCAGAGGTTTATACAGCTGTAGTAAGCAGCTGGGCCAGACTACAGTACAAGGAGATAATTTGCTTAACTAGTTGTATGAGAAATCCTTAATGAACTTAAAGATTATATACCTATTGAGTTGTAAGACTCCTAAGATATCAGAGAAGATGATTTGAACATTAGCATGACTCAGGATGGCTCGATTTGAAGCTAGTGCTGCTTTCAGTGGAGTAGAATAAACATCCCTCACAATTTCTAGCATTTGCACATAGTTTCTCTCACTTCTCAGGAGCTCTCTGGCAAATCTTGTTCGTTGGTCATCAGAGTCCTTTAGATGTCTCTTACCCTACCACCAAAATATGGAGAGTAGGTTAGTGGCACTTACCTTGAAAACTTGGAGCTATTAGAGTTTCAGAAAAAAATATTGAAGAAACAAACCAGAAAACTTACCTGCATCACTAAAAAATAAGGCCTAAGGATATTAACATATTCCACAAGAAAAACTATTGAAAGTTCCTTTTGCAACTGCACATGTTCAAAATTCAACATGCACAAGCATGAAACCTTCACACCTGAACCATCACCCTTAAATCTACAAATGTACACATATAGCTACATCTTCAAATGGTCTTGCTATTTCCCCGCACCTCCCCCAATCCTGAATAGGGCCATCCTGGGTGGGGAGTCGGGAAAATATCCTTCTGCAGTGGCTCCTGTTTAAAACTATATCCTGTCTGAACTACAGGCTGAACACACTTTCACACACGTTTTCAAACACAGTTCAAACTGGTTTAAGAGGGAGCATATATTTGAATGCAGACCAGGCAGTGTGTACACTACTTTTCCCCCACCTCATTTTAATGACAGCCCAGTATACCACCTGGATCAACGTTCCCTTTTCATTCAGGTGGAGCTTAGGAGAGAAATCTTGGTCCTACAAAGTCAATGAGAGTATTGTCATTGACTTCAGAAGTAGAATTACATGTTACAGCTGATTTGGGAATTCAAACCCAGACCACATGCCTTGACTACAGCACCACTTTCAGGGTCACAAGTGGAACAGGGATCCTTGTTTTGTGTCTAAATGTCATGATAGAAATTTCTGTTCTCCTTTCCCCCTGGTTTTTGTCTACAAGTACAGTAATTCTCTCTTGACAACAGAGTAAACTCAAGACTAAGATTTAACTTGGAGAGAAAGGATTAACTGTTACACACATCACCAAAACAGTAATATGAGGTGCTACATCCAGTTCTGAGATCTGCTTGCAAATTACATTCCAACAAAATCATAGGCTTCTAAACCTCTGCCTAGCAAAAAATAATAATATATTTTAATACTAGAAATATCACTTTCTTAGTTTTGTTCACTTTCCTCAAATTACCCATAGGAAAAAAAACATTAAAAAAAACAAAAAAAACCCCAACCTACTACTAAAAATGTACGTCAAGTATACTAAGATATTTAACTGCTATCAGAGTTGATTGTCTTATGACCTAAACTAATACTTTAAATTTTAACTCCTTTTCTTTGGCCTATGGGCTTAGTCTCTTTTGCACCATCTTCCTGATTATTATATGGGAATCTTTTTAGAACAAAATATGAATAATTTCCATTCTTCTCTACTCCACCCAGAAGACTGATTTTTATATATAATAATACTGTAGAATTAGTACAGTATTAGTAATTAGCTATAGTAGCATTATTTATTATGTTTACATTGTCAACACTATTTATTTGAGGGTTACTTATCTGCTCCAGAGAAGAATGATCCCCAAACAAAAACTGACTCTGTTCTTGTAGTCTCATAAGCATTCTGAAATGTAGAATAATCTTGTTGAAATCAATAGGATTACTTACATACTTTAAATTAGGCAGACGTGTAAATCTTTGCAGGATCACTACATAGGGTGACCCATATGCTGGGATCCTGTGACCCCAGCTGACTTCCTGCCCCTGGGGCAGGAGGCTGGACTCGATCTTCTGAGGTCCCTTCCAGCCCTAATGTCTATGAATATAGAACTACAAGAGTGTCAGCAAAGCCATTTAACAACCCAGTATTGCAGTAGGTGTTCACAAGCTCTGGTGTTCTGACCTTGTTCTATGGTAGGACTTGGTTGTAGTGGGAGTTCGCTTGCAACAGTTACAAATCACTGGAACGTTGTGACAAGGTTAGTAAATGTCAGGAGACATATGACCTGATACTGTAATCTCAAAAAAATCCTCACCTGAAAGGGAGAAACTAATGCCAAGATGTCACTTAACACATGATCTAAGGTGCATTTGCTCGTGTTTTAATAGCACTCAGCAAGTGCTGTTTGCTTGTTTGCATATACTACGTGTTGACGCAGATTCTGCCTGTTTCCAGTAGCCTTTTAAAAATCATAGAATGATAGAAAATTGGAGTTGGAAGTCATCTAGTCTAGTGGTTCTCAACCTTTTTTGTACCAGGACCCAATTGTAAACATTGGTGGCCAGTCCTGACCTAGTAAATAGTTTAAGTACAAAACAGCTGCCTGGCCCAGCCAGTGCCCCTTGTTCCCAACCCTCTGCCCCTTGTCTCCAGCCCCACGGTATGTGGGGTGAGGGGGTCCCAAGTAGCCCCTTGTAAGCTGGAACTGTACCAGCTGTACCACAGCGTCCCACTTTTTTTCTCTTTTAATTTAAAAGTGGATTCTCTTTTATGTTCACAATCCTTTCATATATTCTTCTGACCCACTTTTGGGTCAGGACCCATGGGCTGAGAAACACTGATCTAGCCAACCTCCTGCTTGAAGCAGGACCACTCACAACTAGATAATCCCAAGCAAGGCTTTGTCTAGCCAGGTCTTAACCTTCAAGGATGGAGAGTCCACAACCTCTCTGGGTAGCCTTTTCCAATATTTTACTACCCTCCTAATGAGAAAGTTATTCCTAATATCTAACCTAAATTTCCCTTGCTGCAACTTGAGACCATTGCACCTTATTCTGTCATCTGCCACCACTGAAAACAGTCCAGCTCCATCCTCTTTCAAACCCCACTTCAGGTAGTTGAAGTTTGCTATTAAATCCCCTCTAGGTCTTCTCTTCTGTAAACTAAATGGACGCTTACACACATGCAGGGAGCCTGTTTTGACATGCTGGAAAACCAGTGTCAGAGCAGACACAATTAATCGAGTCTGCTTGAGCACATAAATAGATGCACTCTGGCAGCCTTGCACATCACATATCAGCAGCGCAGCATGTCTCTGCTCTGAGAAAATGGCAGTGATGTGCTTTGAAATAAAACACGTTTGATGTGCTTTAGTTCAAAGTGCACCGCTGCCATTTTTTCAGCGTGGGGACACGCTGTGCTGCTGATACATGCAACATACAGGCACTTTTAACTAGCACAGCTCTCTAATTAAAAGCACCTGCTGCCATATTGGGAACACATGTAAAAATGCCCATCGAGCCTGGTTGCCTCAGCCTTTCCTCATAAGTCATATCCCCCAGCCCCCTCACCATCTTCACTGCCCTCCACTGGGCTCTCTCCAATTTGTCCACATCCTTTCTGCAGTGGGGGCCCAAAACTAAACATAGTATTCCAGATGTGGCCTCGCTAGTGCTGAATAGAGAGGAATAATCACTTCCCTTGATCTGTAACACTCCTATCAATGCAGCCTAATATGTTGTTAGCCTTCCTGGCAGCAAGGGCACACTGTTGGTTCATATTCAGCTTCTTGTCCACTGTAACCTCCCAGGTCCTTTTCTGCAGAGCTGCTGCCCAGCCACTCAGCCCCCAGCCCGTACCAATCCATGGGATTGTTCCATCCTAAGTGCAGGACTTTGCATTTGTCCTTGTTGAACTTCGTGAGATTTCTTTTGGCCCAGTCCTCCAATTTGCCTAGGTCTCTCCGAATCCTAACCCTACCTTCCAATATATCTACTACTCCCCCCAGCTTGGTGTAATCTGCAAACTTGCTGGGGGTGCACCCTATGCCAAATCTCTTATATTTTACTGCATATTTATTTTTACTGTGCTAAATGCTATCAGATAAAAATATCCATAACTTCAATTTTGGTAGAAGGCGAGAGAGAGTGGCATCTTCAAGACAAACTCATTCAGAAAGGCATAAGCTTTCATAGGCATTAGTTTTCCTACTTCTTCAGATGCTATTATATACTCTTGATACTTCAGTGTGCTAGGAGGCACCTGAAGTAGTAAGTCTGTAGTCTATAAAAGTTGATGCCTTTCTGAATGTTAAGTCTTTGCGCCACCATTCTGGCTGACTTCAGAGTAACACAGCTAACTACCTTTTGTTAAATGCTGATGTTAGCAAAAACAGCTTTGAAAAGAGGAAATGTATTGATATTTACAATGTTTACTTGTTTTGCAAGATTTTTAAAGCAATATAAAAATTGCTCTCCTCTTACTTTTTAAACAATTAATTGAACTCCCAGGCAGGCCAGAAAGGGAGATATGTGAGGCAAGGAAGAAGCAAACAAGCTGGAGTGAGTGTGGATTACTGAGATGTCTGCTGCTCTGGAAGGGACTAAGCCTTTAGTCTCATTTCCAATGGGGCAGAAACTTCTCCTCTGTTCTCAATCCATTGTATCCAATGGCTATTAAATGCAAGGTGCAGAGACTTCATTTTAAAAGGAAGACTGGAGAGGCACCTGTAAGTTCAAGTCCCATTTGGGTGGGAGTAGCCTAAAACCTAGGTCTTCCACTGGCTACGTGAGTGCCTTAAAACATTAGGCTAAAACATGGGGTGGCCGCCCCCTTCTTCCAAATCCATGTAAGTCATGGATTTTTACCTGGCTACAGTTTCAGACCTGGGTATATGTGAATGGTGCCATGTAGTTGCCTGCCCAAAGTGTGCATGGGTGCTTGCATGTACTGCACATGAAATAAAATCACAAACTGAATATAACCACTTCTGGGGCAAGTTAAGTTAAATGGGATTCTGCCCCAGGTGTCTAACTTCTGCCTGACAAGTTCTAGCAAATTTGAGAAGCAAATTTGTCTCCCAGTGCTCTCTCTCTTCTTCAAAGAGTCCAAGGGGTCTGCTTTTATCTCATCTGGTTCACAGAGAGATTAGGCACTACTTCAAACTGAGCAGTAGATTTCCAATGCAGACAAATGCCCCTTAGAGACTAGAATGAGATCACAAAATGTATATATATTTGATCTAAAACAGAAACGGAAGCCTACATCTTCAGAAATGAAAGGTAGCTGCATTAATCCATAGTACAAGCTAGCCTCCAGCTAGTAAACCATACTGAAAGAGGTCACTGTACCTAATGTATTCACCAAGGCTTGTTTGCAAGTCACATTTTGTCAAGATAATCTGTATTCTGAACATTTTGTATAGTATTTCCTCAGTGTGAAAATATCTTTGGAACTGTTTTTTTACATAAACAAAAGTAAAACTAAGATGATCATTATCCAAGACCAAGGGAGTACGAGTAAAACTAAACTGGGTTATGCATGAGGGCTTTTGTTTTTGGTTTGTTTTTTTTTCAAGGTGCTGTGTTCAGTGACTGCATCCTTGTAAAAATAAATGTGTCCTCATAAATATGTATTTACATTGGTTCCAAAGCTTAGACTGGTTGGCAGTTAGGCCACTGTGGAGGGAAGGAGGAATTCTGAATTCAATCCTTATGCCAATAGAGACTGACAATTTTGTAACTCTAAGCCTGACAGATAAACGGGAGAAAAAGGGGGATTGTAGTTATGTTGATTAATCGTGTGGACTCCCCTTGATAGAAGTTATTGCTTCCATGCAGATGAAAAATCTTACCATATTGCTTGCTTGCAGAGATTAAAAAGTATGCCTGCAGTAGTTTTAAAAGCTGTAGATAAGATTTTATTAACTTGCACTTCTCAGAATTTTAAAAATTGAAATTGGTAAAGCAAGCTGAAATGTTGAGTTATAACAAGAACTATTCAGATTTTCTTTGGCAAAAATATCACTTTTTTTTTTTTTTTTTTACAATTCTTTGGTTAAAATTAATCACTGTTTCTTTTTCATTGAAACTTCAAAAACTGAACATTTTCAACTACTTTTCAGATGAAAACACAAATATAGCACACTTTAGTTTTCTGTCAATTAAAAAGTTGTCAACATTTTGAAAAACATCCATCAGCTCCAAGAGGACCTCATTTGTTAATAATTATATTCAAGTTTGTTATCTGAATACAGTAAAACCAGACCTGAAAACAGACCTGTCCGCAGACAATTTCTTCAATTAACAAAATGTTCTGAAGTCCCTCAAAAAAACAGCTGAAAAGAGCTGATAGGAATAATTTTGGTTTCAAACTTTAGGTCATGAAATATTGCCAGTTTGCACTTCACTAACATTCAAGATGCAAGCATGGATTTATTCCAATAACATTATTATCAACATTATTATAGAGACCTGTGCCAAAGTTTGGCAAAATGTTTAATATTCTATTTGAGGTAACCACATTTGATTTAACCTTCTTTGCCTCAGCTCCTGAGTACTGCAGAAGACTATTTTCCTCATAAAATAGTTTAATTTCTTCATATGAAATAAAGCTAAAGATTCTTTTAATGGGAATCCAGTACCCTCCTACATAATGTGTTTTCTGTCTCTACGTATTAATCAACATGCGTTCCAGTCCTTCAAGAATTTTGATCATAATACTTAAACTTGTCTAAGCTTGCTGTGGATGGGCCGAATGACTAGAGAAGCTTGTGAAACAGCAGCAAGCAATCCATGCAAGTAGTTTTTGCATTCAGCTTCTGCTCTTAGAGGACATATTGCTAACTGGGACTTGAAACCAGAAAGAAAAATGATATGACCTGACATTAGAGAAATGGAGAGGTACATATCTATGTATTTATAAGCTGGCACACTATTTCTTTGTAAAGTGAAAACAGCATTAGATAAATATTCATAAACCCTTGCACAACAGTCATTAAAAGCTTAACAATTTTACTTACGTAGCTTCTTTTTGACAGTTCAGTTAATCCGTCAGCTGTGGTCTGGGCTACTTCTTGATCAGTGCTTATTCTGCCTGTGCTAATGGCATCAAACATAAAGTGACCTGAATACAGAAGATCAAGAATTATGCAAGTCACAATGGATGTGATAAATTTTCCATCTTAATGGAAAATGTTCACCATAGTTATTATATTCTAGTGAGGGGGATTTAGCAGGCTGATATTTTGGGGATTCACAACAACTGCCAGCCCTTCAAACTCAACTGGAGACCAAAGTCTACTGGAAACATTTCCTTAGGATTGTTTTAAAATAGAGACCTCAGCACTACATCCACTTTGGAAGTTTTCTACAGAAAGGTTTCTATTGCGGACATGTGAAAGGTGGCTTTTTGGAGCTCTTCACAATCTTTGAACCAATGCTGTTTAAGTATAGATGTTAGGTTAGAAAACTTTGAGAGAAGTTTTGTAGGCTCATTTTAGATAAACTCTCTGGCTCCTGAGAATTACAACTGGGATCTTACGGTGTGGTGTGCCAATACTCAGTGGTGTAACTAGGACGAGGCCAAGGAGACAACTACCCCAGGTGCCTATTTGGGAGGCAAAAAAAGTCAGCTGCTACCAGCAAATGTGCAATCTCAATTCCAAAAGTTGCTGGTGACCCTGTGCCCTGGGTGCCCAGCTGCATCCCTGCCTCACTGTCTTGGTACCAGGAGTGTAACTGCAGTAACAGAGGGCACTGCCCAGGATAATTTTGTCCCCAGCCTAATATGGCTGTCTCTGCACAGTTCTGTGTACACATCATCTAACTGCAGCACGGTACATTTATTCATATAGAAAGGGCCCTGAGCTAGCCAAACTGCATGCGATGGTTCCTAATCTGAGAATTTTAGGCTGAAAACCCAGATTACTACCAAGCAAGCTAGCATACTGAACAATATAGTTTAGAGGTATTTTTATTAAAATGTTTATTTTTTAGCACTATCATTTTTATGATTGTGCAGGTCAAAAATCTCTCTCCCCCATGGATTTGCTCTTTTGTGTAAGTTGATGTATGGATACATTGGAAATATTAATTTTATTATAGGTAATATTTAATAGCCATCTTATGCTGTACAGAAGATTATTCTCGCCAAGCTAATAAACATACATGTGATGTATGGGTGGGAAATGGCAATCAAATTCAAAATATGACAGTTCCATGAACTGTGTTTCTTGTTGAATGTTCTTGTGCTTTTTGAGTGTATCCTAGTTTTATATCTATTACAAAATGGCAGTGAGAAGTCTTACCAATAAGCCTGTCACTAATGTTCCTCTGCAGCTCTCTGAAATACGGTCTCATTTGCTTGCGGATGGGTTTCATTGCATCCTCCATGAGCTCTGTCAGTCTGAGCCACATCTGTAGTTTTACTTCAGTGAAGTAAATGGAAGTAGGAGATCCATCCTTCTGCTTTCCTAGCCATTCGCTAAGAACTGAGGATATTATTATGCTGAGGGGTCATTGAATCTGGTGGAGGTAACCATTACTCTTCCATCCATATGAACATAAGACATATGCAAGCCCCTTTATGATAACAGATAGCCGTAATGGGCAACACAGGTGCGTTGAGAAGGCTTGAGTGGAAGATGAACCATATTGTCCTAATCCCAAATTCCAAGGATTTCCCTAGAATCTGATATCAAATGCTGGGGATGGGGCACAGGTCAGATTTATTTGTCTGTTTGGATAAGCAGCAGAAGCAAAGATGAACAAAGAGAAACAGTAAAATCAGAGAAGCACTGGCAGCATGACTGAGAAGAAAGCTAAGTGAGAGCATTTGTATGTGAGCAAAGAGACTCAGTCTGCTGCTGTTTGATTGCTATTGTGCCCAGGGAAATGGAACTCAATACATTATTTATAAATGCACAAAAGGACTTCAAAGAAATACTTAACTCCACCCCCACCACCTCCTCGTAGTAGGACCCACTAGACTCCAAAAGTTGGGTAGCTGCTCAGGTCAAACTGTAGGAACAGTGTCACAACAAATTAATGTTTTTTCTAGTTCATGCTGTGGTAAATATCAGACAGGTTTTGGAAAATTCAGACTTCTGCCTGTGTAACAATCATATCACCTAACCCTATAGTAGAGCCTATGACGCCACTTCAACAGGAGACTGGTTGAGCTTTAAATGCTTAGTCTGAAGATCACATTGAGCATAGACTTGTACTCCACTGAGACAGAATAGTAAATACATTCCCTTTTGGAAATAATGGATGCAACCAGAGGTGACCTGAGCAGGGTGTGGGGCCCGGGGCAAAATCAGCCTGTGCAGGGCTCTGCCCCCAGACGTGAGGAAGCCGGCAGCAGATTCAGTGGCAGAGGGGCTGAGTGGCTGGACATGAAGCGGGCAGCAGCTTGGAGTCTCCGCGGCTGCTCCACCCAGCTCTGCGGGGCCCCACAAAGTGCGGGGCCTGGGGTGGTCACCCCGATTTGCTCCCTGCCCCCAGAATGGCCCTGGATGCAACTATGTTTTATTCAGGAACTGACACTATTTTTAATTACATTTTAAAATGCATCAGGCACTGCATGCAAAATACAAAGACCCAAGTGGCTGAATTTATACATGGGTGTAGCAGACTACCTTCTCCTCCATTTTTTCCTGTCTGATGAACAGGGATCCTGGTTTTCTCCGATTTAAAAAAATCCCCAATTTTTGGTTAAAAAAAGGTAACTCTGAATCCACACTGTTCTGTGCTTTAAATGAAACGCTTTAATATATATAGTGGTCTTTCATTTTAATCATGGAAACATATGGACTTGGGGTTTTGTTTTGTTTTTTTTAACTGAAAATTGGGGATTTTTTTAAATCAGAGAAAACCAGGATCCCTGCTGATCAAAATATACTGGAAGACTATTTGGTCTACCACGCCTTCATCATGTTAAATTGACATTTAAGCAAATAGCACTACATCAAAAAGGAATTTACCCGATATGGGATATTAAAATTATTGTAGAGGTAGTAAAAGAAAATAGCTTTAAGCCTAAATATTTTGTAAATGTAGAGGATCACTCTAGGATTTAATAAACTTATTGAGCTATTTAAAGCTGATCAACCTACAAATTTACAACTCCCTCTCTATCGTATATTGACCTTCAGCCCTCATGTTACAAAGGTAGAATTAAACTAATTTTTCTTTGTTTTTTTTCCATAAACTAACACTTAAATTATTTATTGGAAAAACAAGTTTCTCTCTAATGTAATTAACATTTTCAAAAAATGGTTTAACTGAAATTCTACATGGAAAGAAGCCTATACAGTTTCCTTTACAAAGTTATGTAATAACTTTCTGTACTTACTGTGCTGGTAGGATCCAGTTGCTATTCCTGTAGGAGCTCTGAAGAACACACCAGTTAGATGAGACAGGTGGGAGAGGACTTCCATCCCTGTCTCTGCAAAGTTATAATTTTGCTTGCTTTAGTTCATGAAATAGTTACCTCCATCAGTAAAATATTTCAGCCAACAGAATCCACTAGCCATTTCCTTTTTCTCCACACTACTATTAATGACATCAAAATGAATATTAGCTTTGTCCAGGGCTAGAGAATGAAAAAAGATGCAACATCAGTGCTAAAACTGGTTAGAAAATATTGGTTGTCTTCCCTGCAGATAGTCAGTAGTTCTCCCCCATAACATAATTGGTAGGCAGGAGGGGATTGGGCATCAGCCCCAGGCACCAATGTGGGGGGAGAGGGGTCCTGGAAGGACAGGCCCCCCTGGTAATCTGCCATGGAAGAAAAGAATCATGGAATCATGCAGGAGTAGGACTGGAAAGAACCTCCAGAGGTCATCTAGTCCAACCTCCTGCCTGAGGCAGCATCATCCCCATCCAAACTATCCTGTGCAAACCATAATCTAAACTCTACATAAAACTACAGTCAACCCTGACACAACAAAGACTGCATCCTAACCTGCCACAGGTAAAGCAGGGGAGCCATGGCAGTCAATGTCCTGCTTCTATGAAATGTCAATAAATGCTCAAGAGATCCCAGGTAGAGGACCACACCTCCTGCTACAGAGGAAGGCAAAAACTCCATGGGGTAAAATTCCTTCCTGACCCCAAGTATGGTAATCAATCTGACCCTGAGTGGAGGGGGCACAACCCTTGCTAGAAACCTGTGGCTTTTGTCCATTGGCACACCCCAGTCAAAGTCCCCTGAAAAAGGCTTAAAAACACCCTCACATGTAGCAGATCTACTATGATGTCCAGATCCTTCTCCATAGTGCTGCCATGCAGCAGGTGTCACCCATTTTCTGATGGTATTTTTGCTGCTTCTTCCTGTGGTGTAGCACCCTGCAGTTGTCCTCCTTGAACTTTATCCTGTTAGATTCAGCCCAGCTTTTCAATCTGTTGAGATCCTTCTGAACTGTGTTCCCATCTTCCGCTGTGTTCGCAGTCTTCCCCAGTTTCGTGTCATCTGCAGATTTGCTCATGAAGCTTTCAATGCCAGCACCCAAATCATTAATAAACACACTGAAGGACACTGGGCCCAGGACAGATCCCAGTGGGACTCCACTCAAAACCTCCTGCCACTCTAACATGGATCTGTTAATAATTAATTAGGCATTGTTTGTGCCTATTGAGCCAGTTTTCTATTCACCTTGTAGTGGTTTTGTCCAGCCTACATTTCTCCAGTTTCTTTATGAGAAGGTCACGTGGGTCCTCATCAAAAGCCTTGTTGAAGTCCAGATACACTATGTCCACAGCATTTCCTTCATCCACCCAAGTAGCTACTCTGTTAAAAAAAGGAGTCTATTCCACTGCCTCGCTATTCTAATAGCTAAGAAGGTCTGGAAGGAACAGTTCTGTACTACCCAGTTGTAAGAGCTGGGTGCAGGTGCACCCTAGGCAGGTAACACCCTCTTCTCTCCCTGCCAGCTCTCCAGAGCTTGGCTCCTTGCCCCTGCAAGTCAGGGAGCAGTAGACAATTGGCCAGCATGCAAAGCCTGTTAGATAAGCCTCTGATTTTCCCCCAGAAGTCCATAACTCAGTACAAACCTAAAAATTTAAATTCTAAAAATGAAAAAAAAAAAAGGATTGTGGAACTAAACTGGTATGTTTGGGTTGTTAGCTATTAAACAATGCTATGGCAGCTCATGAGAATTGTTGCTTAGCTGTTGTATGCCCTCATTCTCCTCTATGAACCATGCTCCCAGGCCAGAATACAAAATGTATAATGTATCATGGTCACCCCTGCTGGTAAGTCTGCAGCCCATGTAAGAGGATTCCCATGCATGATAAAAGATATAGTCCAGCTCTGTAGCTGAGGACCCAAATTCTTAACTTCCACAAAGCTTTCTGGTGTTCAGATTATTCAACTAAAATTTTGTTTTCTACAAAACAAAAAGATGACACTTTTTGTAGAAACCATTGTTTTAACTCCCAATATTCTTCCAAAATACATTTCATTGGAGATGTTCCAAGGAACTCCACAATGAGCAGGATCATTCTCCACTCTTATCCAAATTCAAACAATACTGACCTGATGCTGCCAAAGGAACAAAGATGTCCACATGGCCTCCTTCCTCAGGAGAAGTGACACAACCTCCTAGCTTCTCCCAAAATTCTCTAATTTCAGAGCTCAAAATGTTCTCAATACTAATTCGGCAGCCTGAAACAGATTAAAATGAAAGTCAGTGAAAGAAGAGAAATAGCATTTGAGTTTTAATCTGCTCAGAGATCCATCTCATCTGCACTTTGGATTACTATCCCCTCAACTCTCTTAGGGCAATATAATAAAAGTAGCAAGTATGAATAAGTGCAATGTTCCATAACTTGCAAACTGTGAGATTACTTCCCTTATCTTTTTTTTAATTACTTCTAACTCTAAATTCATTTCTTTGTATGATATTCCACCCCTCTCCTCACACACACCTTCTCCTCTGACCACCATTTTCTATTTATGAGGCTGCTTTTTAATTCTCCTCTTTTGCTTCATTTTCTCATCTTCCTTGAATCCCTTGTTTAAGTTCCTGGTCAGACTTTTAGTTCTATGGATTGTCTTCAGGGTCTCCATACCCTTATAAGGATAATATCAGAAATGACTCTGCAGTCTCCTTGTTTTTAACTGATTATTAACCCCTTGTCCTGTAAGCTTTTACATCTAGGTAACCCTTTCTTCCCAGGTAACTACAATGGAAGGTGCAGATCCTCCTGCTAGAAACTCATTATAGTGGGATTAACTTTTCAGATTTATACCACTGTCCCTTTTGGGAAAGCTCAGCATGTGATAGCATGTGAAATGTTACCAATTATTTTGTTTCTGCTCTTTAATCTAACCATTACCTTGAAGCAAACTGATTTCTCTGGAGTCACCATCACTGAAAATTCCAATACTCCTTGCTTTTCGGCCATCTAGGGCCTTTTCTATGTAAAAAAAGAGACTTTCCAATGTCATTCCACTATGCTCATATACCATGGGAACTACTTCTGGCTTAGTGCTGTCCAGAACCATCTGCAGGAAGGAATTATTTAAGAATGACAATAAACAATTTATGTATTTCTCAAGAAGGTGATTCCTTGATAAGTATAATTTCTAAATCAGTTACACGTTGTAGATCAGGGTGTCAAGCGTATAACTTAGAGGCAAGATCTGGCCTGTGAAGCTAAAGGATTCAGCCCATGAGCATGCAGAGCCAGTCTGGTGTACGGGTGGGACTTGATGCTGTGGGTGCCACTCACCGCCAGGGGTTTGGTCTGGGGTGACAGCTGGCTCTGGCACAGTTGGATCTCACCACTGAATGGTACAGAGACCATCATCTGGCCCTGTGGGCTGGATAAGTTTGACACCCCTGTTGTAAACATTACCACATTATGTATCATATGTAATATTAGGCACTATATCAAGAAGTGACTTTATAATTCCAATGGATCTCTTTCCAAAAGCCTTCATGTAAGGTTAACAATAACCATGCCCTTCACTATGACACTTATTGGGCATGGGATTGAAGTTAATGGTATTTTGTAGAGGTGCAGCAGGTTGCCTACATGCAGTGGATGGAAGGACCAGGTCTTTATCAGGGAACAAAATAATGCTGCTTGGTGGGTCAACTCTGTGTTCTGCATTTCCCCCTCACTGTTACTTTTTGAAGCTGAGATTAGAGACACATTTTAAATAAATATGTAGTATGGGCTGCTTTTAACATGACACTACATATATTTGTATAGCAACTTTCACAAATTATTACTTAAAACACAGGAGCTTTCTTCCTGCCTAGAGTGGGGGCAGGGCTAGACCTGATGATTTGCAAGGTCCCATCCAGCCCCTAACAATCTATGAATCTATGAATCTTTAAATCATATGTGTATCAGTACATTTGAAAATCTCATCTTGAGCAAGCAGCATTTTTAAATCAATTTCACGTTAAACTCTGAATTTCTGTCAGTAAGAGTCATTTGGACCCAAAGACTTACTTTACAGATGTTACTGTAATTTTCTGCTGCTTTCTTTTAAAGTAAAGTAATTTTCTGCTGCACTCATTAAGTATAGTGCATTTCTTCAAGGAAGGAAGAAAAGTCTGTTGTAAAGCGCTGCAATATTGAGCAGTCTGGGCACACAGAAACCCAGTCACCCCAAAAAAAGAAGCCTTTAAAAAACTCATACCTCATATGCAGGAATCTGAGTTGATATCAAGAGCAGGCATGGCTGAAGTGGATATATACAATTGCTGTATTTTTGGTAGATGTTCTGACGATGTTTGTAGGGTAGCTGAGAGTAAGATCTGATTCCAGCCACATTTCTTCTATGTGAAGATAAGTTAAAAATAATAATAATAATTAAAAATCAGTATTAAAACGACTATAACCATTCTTTTTTGCTTAAATCTGTGAAGGTGCATAAACAATAAAACTTGAGAAAAATCAAAAATCCCAGATAACCTCTGTTATCCTCAATACACATGCATTTTGATTTCCAACATTACTGCCTCTTGTACATAGTACTTTGGAAAATATCCCAGTGTTCCATATGCATAGTTGTGAAACCTCTTTGCATTTGGGAGAGGAATGTGAAGAGTAAAAAGTTCTGGCTTTTATAAATGACTAGTGTGTATGAGTTCCTTAACGCTCCAATGTCTGAAAACATTAGAACGTTTCTGAAATTCCATCCTATCTCTGTAGCTCTGTAAATTGATAAATCCTTAAAATACTGGACTGAACCACCTACCAGTCACTTTGACAAATACATTTGTAGCCATGTCTATTATTCTAGTCTATTCTTGCTGAACGATACTATTTCTAGCAGAAAATAAACTTTAATAGTCTAGTGAATACCGGAATTCTTGATTTCCAAACACCTATAGTTCACCTACTTGAAGTCTTCATATTTATTTTTAGGTCATGTCTTTGACAAGAATAGGCTTTAATGCAACAAAAGAGAACGCACTTTTTGGAGCCTCTCCCTAAGTGGCAGAGGCATAACTGGCCAGTAATACACCTAATGTGTGTGGCGAGTGGCCATTTAACCACCAATTTTCAGTGGCAAAAAAGGTGACACCTCACCCTCATAGGAGCAAACCTCCAGATGCTGCTCCTATAATTTGCACTGCTGCTGCTGCTTTGCCCTCCCTACTGTCAGAGAAGGTGCAAAGTGGCAGCGGAGGGGAGAATCAGGGAATGGGAAGGAGAGGGGCAACACCTGGGGCTCATGCTGTGCTCACCCACCCATTGTTACACTACTGCTCCTTAGCCAATACAGCTCTGGCTTGGCCCATGGAAAGTACAACCTTCTGGATTTACTGGTAGTCCCCCATCCAAGTGGCACTTTTCCTGGTTCAAGTTAAATGATAGCCCCCAAGCATCCCAGCATGCTTTCCAGCCCTGGGCTGGGTTGGGCTGTGCTGTGCTGTCTGCCCCAGCAGAGAAGGGTTGGTGCAGGGGGAGGGAAAACCCCAGCTGGGGTCTGGGCCAGGGAGGGGAGTTAAACTTTCCTTCCACAGAAGCTGCCCTGTCCTGCTAAAAAATTACTGCTGGCTGCAACTGTGGACTACAAATCCCAGAGGAACCTGGAAGCAGGAAGAGGAAGTGATAAGCAACTCTGCAGAGTCCTGTTGCTGTAATTCTAAACTGCAAATCCCAGAGACCTTGGGGGCAGCAGGAAGAGGAAGCAAACACACAGCTCATGCTGACTACGTGCTAGAGAGCTGTGCTCTAGCACTCCCCAGCTTCTGGCCTGAGCCACTACAAGCATGTGGCTGCATTTCCTGAATCAAAAGTGAATGTCTATCCAGTTGTTTAATCTCTGCAGTTTAGATTAACTTGCAAAGACTGAATTGATTCAACCTTAGGCTTTTTAACTGTCTGTACTTAACAAAAATGACTATACAGTAGATTCTTCAAACCCAGGTGGTTCACAATCTGCTTGATTGGGTGCTTTTGCACAGGATGCTTTTGATGAGTCTGGCAGCTGTTTCCTGAGGGTTTTCCTTCAAAGAGTACTGTTTCTCCAGCCATCTGGAGATTTCTCAGCAGTCCCAAACAGCTGACTGGAGAAGGAGCACCATTTGAAGTAGAAGAAGCCTAAGCAATCATTAGGAGCAACTCAGTGGTTGCATACACTGTTTGCTATGGCTATAAATAGCACCCAACTGGTTCACAAACCCACATTTGATCCAACAGATTATCCAGATTCTACTATATAATTTTCCTATTTTGGATGAACAACCTGTTGCACTGTGGGAGAGCTGTGGGTCTTAAAATCTGCTGATTTAAGCCCATATATTTCTGGTACTGGCTACTTCATGTCAAATCAGACCTTGGGGTTTACAGTATGAAGCTAGTGTCTCTGGCCAACCCTCACACAACACCACACTTCTGCCCAATATCAAATGATGCTAGCCTTAGAACTAGATGCGCCTGGTTTCAGTTAACTGGAGGACCTGATATGACAGACATGTCTCCTGTAAGTTGGTTCCCAGTGTTGCTACTTTCAGCTTGAAGATCAAGCACCAATTGTAGAGGAACTATATGGGCTTTATTGAGAATGAACCCCATCAAGGTGCCTGTATTTCAAAAGTGTATGACATAACAACAGAGACTTGCATTTTTGTGTTGCTTCTCATTTGTCCTGTGTTCTGTGACTGTTACTAATCAATACATTGTGGGACCATTTTATATTTCATGTTGAGAGAATTTCCAGTGCTTTGAAAATTTTGAGCATTGCTTACCTGTTGGGAAAAGATTTTAAGGAGGCTAAAACCAACTGCTTCTCTGCTGCCAGACTAAAACTTGACATAGATTTCATTTCTTCAGAGAGCAAAGTTGAAAGAGTATGATTTGGGATAGCATTTCTTTCCTGTAAGCATTTGAAGAAAAATACAAAAGATAAATGCATTTGACACAGTATAATAATATATATTCCCTATATTATTGTACCAGTCAATAAATACTAGCAAACTTTGGCAGCAAACTGGAGATGATTGAGTTCAGGATCCTGAGGAAAAGGAGGAAGGAGACAAGCAGAGTAAGGTTGCTGGACTTCAGGAAAGCAGACTTCAACTCACTCAGGGAACTGATGGGCAGGATCCCCTGGGAGGCCAGTCTAAAAGGGGAAAGAGCCTAAGAGAGATAGTTGTACTTAAAACAATTCTTACTGAGGACACAGGAACAAACCATCCAAATGTGCAGAAAGACTAACAAGTATGAGCAGAAGACCATCTCTTCAGTGAGATAAAACACAAAAAGGAAGCTTATAAGTAGAAACATGGACAAACAACTAGGGAGAAGTATATGAGTATTGCTCAGGTATGCACAAATTAAATTAGGAAGGCCAAAATGCAACTGGAGTTGCAGCTAGCAAGGGATGTGATGGGTAACAAAAAGAGTTTCTACAAGTATGTCTTCAACGAGAGGAAGACCAGGGAAAGTGTGAGTCCCTAACTGAATGGGGGAGGCAGCTTAGTGACAGAGGATGCAGAAAAGGCCGAAATACTCAATGTTTTTTTACCACAGTCTTCACAAGCAGGGTCAGCTCCCAGATTACTGCACCTGGCAGCACAGTCTGAGGAGCAGGTGGGAAGCCAACAGTAGCAAAAGAACAGGTTTGGGACTATTTAAAAAAGATGGATGTGTACAAGTCAATGGAACTGGATGCAATGCACCTGAGGTGGCTGAGGGAGTTGGCTGATGTGATTGCAGGGCCATTGGCCATCATCTTCAAAAACTCATGAAGACTGGGGGAGGTCCTAAACAATTGGAAAAGGGCAAATATAGTGCTCATCTTTAAGAAAGGGGAAAAGGAAGGTCCAGGGAACTACAGCCTAGTCACCCTCACCTCAGTCCCAAGAAAAAACATGGAGCAGATCTTCAAGGAATCTATTTCTAAGCACTTAGAGGAGAAGAAGGTGCTCAGGAACAGTTAGCATGGATTTACCAAGGGCAAGTCATGCCTAAACATCCTTCCTTCTTTGACAAGATGACCAGCTCTGTGGACGTGCGGAAAAGCAGCTGACGTGATATACCTTGACATTAGCAAAGCTTTTGATACAGTCTCCTACAACATTCTCACAGGCAAGCTAAGAAAGTACGGGTTCTATGAATGGACTGGAAGGTGGATAAAAAACAGGCTGGATTGTCAGGCTCAGAGGGTAGTAAGCAATGGCTAAATGTCTAGTTGGCAGCTGGTCTCAAGTGAAGTGCCCCAGCAGCCAGTCCTGGGCCAGTTTTGTTCACTAGCTTCATCAACGACCTGGAAGATGGCAGAGAGTGCACCCTCAGCAAATTTGCAGATGACACCAAGCTGGGGGGAATAGTAGAGAAGCTGGAGGGTAGGACTAGGGTTCAGAAAGACCTCAACAAATTGAATGACTGGATCAAAAGAAATCTCATTAAATGCAATAAGGACAAATGCAAAGCCATCTACTCAGGACAGAACAATCCCATGCACCAGTACAGACAAGAATTGACTGACTAGGCAGCAGCTCAGGACCCTCAGGTTACAGTGGAACCTCAGTGCAGAAAAGGACCCTCAGGTTACAGTGGACATTAAGCTGAATATGAGCCAACAATGTGCCTTTGTTGCGAAAAAGGCTAACATACTGGGCTGCATTAGTAGGGCTGTTTTCAAAAGATTGAGGGAAGTAATTTTTTACCCCAATTCAGCACTGGGGAGGGCCATATCTGGAGTACTGTGTCCAGTTTTGGGCCCCCCAAAAGGTTGTGGATAAAGGAGGTGAACAAACTGGAAAGTCCAGTAGAAGGCAATGAAAATGGTTAGGGGGCTGAGGCATACGACTTCTGAGGAGAGGCTGAGGGAACTGGGCTTCTTTAGTCTGGAGAAGAGGGGCACCTGTACATATCATGCGGTTTAATCCTCCATTGAATGAAATAGGTTTATAAAATTTAAAACCTGTTTATTTTGAAGTGTCACATCAGTGTTTGCACACACTTGGTTTTCAAACAGTTTAAGCCTGGTCCCCGGCTGGCACCATAGGAGAGCAGGATGGTCCTGCACCAGAAAAACTTCTAAAGCATCTGGAAAACCCTCTCGTGCAAACAGTCATACTGTTGCAGCACAAGAAAGGGCAAAAAATGTGGCATGTACAAAGGCCCCAGAAGACTGAGTGGGGATTTAACAGTGGCCTTCAACTACCTAAAGTATTGTTAGAAAGAGGATGGAACTAGACTGTTACCTGTGGTACCAGATAACAGAACAAAGAAAAATGGTCTGAAGTTACTGCAAGAGAAATTTTGGTTAGATACAAGAAAAAGCTCTCACTAGAAAGGTAGTAAAGCACTGGAACAGATGACCCAGGGGGGCTGTGGAATCTCCATCCTTGAGGTTTTTAAAACCCAGTTAGACAAAACATTGGTTGGGATGATCTAGTTGGGGATGGTTCTGCTTTGAGCAGGGGTGCTGCCCCTTTCCTTCCCATTAGGTTGGACTAGACGACCTCCTGAGGTCCTTTCCAACCCTCATTTTCTATGATTCTATGATTGAAAGAGACAAACAAAATCAGAGGCAGACAAGGTTTTTGGTAAATGTGATGTCTTATATTAGACCAACTAAATAGTTGGAAAACTGTTGGAAATTTTTATTTAGTTGGTCTAATAAAAGATATCACATTTACCCAAAGAACCGTGTCTGCCTATGTCCTTAGACCAACACAGCCATAACCACCACCCCTAAAACAAAAGCAGATGTATTTAAATGTGTTTCTCAGGGCCACTCTACACATGCAGGTAAAGGTACAATGGGATCTAATGTGTGATCCATACATTCACACTTCCTACCATGCCACACATGCATGGCAGGAAACAGGATTGTGGGATCACACATTAGATCCCATCACATCTTCCTGCCAGTGTGTGAAGCCTCATTGTGCATGGAGCCCCTGGGGCTGGGAGCTCATGGCTGCTACAGTCTCCCAGCCTCAGCAGTTTCATGCACCCCTAAGGCTGGGAGACTGTCACAGCACCATGATCTTCCAGCTCTGAAGGTTTCACATACCCCTGAGGCTCCATGCAGCCCTGGGGCTGGGAGATCATAGTCATGCCCCAGCTGGTTCCTAGCATCTGTGTGGTGCTACGAAGACCCAGAGCCCACAGCTGCCTGAGCTGTGAATCCCCTCAGTTGTGGGACTCCTGGCCCCGGCTGGGCCTGGTGCACTCCTGCAGCTGAGAGCCTGGTCAGCTCACAATGCTCACAGCTTCATGGAGGACCCTGCTATACATGCAAATCAAAGCTGGATACCAACCATAAAGTTAGTATACAATTTTGAGGTCTAACTTTATAGCTGGTTGGAGATTTTTATGGCGTGATTGCTACTTTGCAGGTGTATCTGGTTTCAGTTAACTACACAATTAACCAGCTAATTACATAATATCTATAATATGTAGAAGGAGCCTCTGAAGAACAGAAGAACAGTAGTAAAAAATACAGCTGGGCAACTTTGGTTTTTTGGCTAAAACTGTTCAACTGAAAAAATGCAGTTAGGTCAACTGAAACTTTTCACAAATTATTATTTTTTTGATTGTTTCAATAAAAATGGTTTCAGTAAAAAGCATTTAGAAACTCAAAATATGAAAATGTTCATGTCCTATCCCATTTAGAATGAAATACTTAGGGTTTTTTATTTGATACAATGTTTCATTCCAAAATTTCCTTCAATTGTATTGCAAAAAATTAAACCTCAAGAACAAACAAAACAAAACATTTCATTTTGCCAAATGAGACCAGACTGTTTTCTGACTTCTTAGATTACAGAAGATTTTGAAATTTCAGATCAGTCTGAAATTATTTTTTCAGCTTTTCAGAACTACCAGTAGATCAGTTTTTGCAGATTTCTAGTTCAAACAGAATTCTGTAAATTGCACAACACAGATGAAACCTCAAGCATCACTTCAGCAATGTGCAAAGGCTAGCATATATAATTCAGTGGCAAGGGGAATCAATGGTGGCAGCTGCCATGGGGCTCCCCACATGCACCACAGTTCGAGAAATGCTACTTTATAAAACCAGGACCCTAAATATTGATTTATATATGTAAAATAGGGCTACCCTAGAAACTGTTTTCCTGCTTTATGAGAATTATTCTGATTTTAAAATTTTTCCCATCCCAAACCAGAACAAAAAGTCAATCTTATTGACTCAATTTGTAAATAAATTGTTCAGGTCATACCTTGATTACCCGATTGAGGCATGGGGCTGGGAAAAAATCTGCAGGGCTCGGACTTGACCCAGACCAGAACAGTTCCTAGCCAGACCCAGGCTGTGCAAGGAAGTCTATACATGCAGCTCTGAGCTAGCTGGGGACTGCTCAAAACAGGACAGTTCCTAGGCCGCATGTGTAGACCTCTCCACATAATTGGGGCTGGCCAGGAACTGTCCTAGTCCCAGGAAAGATCCCATCCAGCTCCAGGCTGGGCGGAGAACTCCCCATGCAGTGAACTCCTGGCCCCAGCTCTGCAGTCATGGAGTGGGGGCTGGGTGTTCCCTGCTCCTGGGGCAGAGGGACATTGTCCCCATCTAGATTCTGCTGCAGAGGCTGCCCCAGCAGCAGGCAGCTCCAGGGGGCAGGATGCAATCTCCTGCCCCCTGCTGCCCAGCTGACAGGGAGCAAATTTGCTCCAGTCTCTCACCTACACATCCTGTGGAGTAAGGGTCTGCACTGGTAGATGGTGATGCTTACTACATACTAATTTGCTATACAGCACAGTAAAGTGTCTTAGGTAGACGCGCCCAGTGTCTCGTCAACCACCCTCAACTCCTGCTGAAGTCTGAAGAACCCCAAGGCACTCAATACCTCAGAGGAATAGTTGTAAATAAGGTCCTGTAATGCATTAAGACTGATTTTATGAAGAGAGTCAGAAGCCAAGGTAGATATGCACCATTGTTGGCTAACTAAATAAGATATGTATAGATGCTGATGAAGTGAACTTTGGTTCACAAAAGCTGTGCTCTCATATATATCTTATTTAGTTAGTCTACGAAGGTACATATCTATCCTGCCTTCTGACTGACTTCAGACTAACATGGTTAATCACTTTTCTCTTTCATACAGAGTTGGATATGTAATGGAGGATTTTCTTCTTTCTGTATTCATTGTCCATTGTTATAAATACTTGACTTTGTTGTGTTGTTTGGGTGTACACATTCAAAAACCTTAATTTATTTTTAAATTATGTATTTTAGATGTATATCCCACCCTATCCAAACAGCTCAGAGTGTTTACAGTAAACAAATACCCACAAACAGTATTCCCCAATCAATACCAGTCATAGGAATGTAGGACCTGAAGGGACCTCAGGAGGTCATCTTGTCCAGACACTGCTCAAGGCAGGATAATCATTAGGGCTGTGAGAAGCTTCAGTCCCTGATTTGATTTGGCAGAGATCTGGCCCAATTCAGTGGCTGAATCTCCGAATTGAACCAGAGGACCCTTTAATCTCTCTGAATCAAATCAGGACCCTCCAAATCGATTCAGAGAGATTTGAAAAAATTAAGACATTTGGACATAGACACAGCTTTAAATGCATTTTCTACATGCCTCTAGGTAGCAGGGGCTCATAAATGCTGCAATGCTGGGGCACATGGAGTCCCACAGAAGCATGGGGGGCTCCCCAGTGTCCTTGTCAGAAGACCCAGAAGTAGACTAGAAGCACTTCTGTTCTACTTTTGGGTCCACTGGGGAGTGTGCTGGGGGACCCCCACATCTCCCCCCCAGCTTGGTGACTGGTGCCTCCTGCATCTGGGGTCCCCCTGCAGGTGATTGCCGAGGGGGGGGGCAGCATGTTCCCCAGCAGACCTGGAAGTGGACTGGAAGTACTTCCGGTCTACTTCTGGGTTTGCTGCTGAGCACATGGAGAGACCCCCCCCACTCCTGTGGGATGCTCCACATGCTCCAGCATTGCAGCATTCACAAGCCACACCTGCTACTTCAAGGTACGTAGAAAAAACTTTTAAAGGTGCGTCTGTGTCCAAATCAGCATCGAATCTTCAGATTCAGATTCGGCCAAATCAAATCAGGGACAGTGATCCGAATCAATTAATTAAATCACTGAATCCATATATAATAGGACCCGCTTCGCACACCCATAATAATCATACATTAAACTATCCCAGCCAAGTTTCCTTCTAAACTGGTCCTGAAAATATCCAGGGATGGAGATGTCATAACTTTTGCAGGTAGCCTGTCTCAATGTTTCACTACCCTCATAGTTAGAAAGTTACTCCTAATCTTCAGCCTACATTTTCTCTGCTGCAGTTTGAGGTCATTGCTCCTAGTTCTGTTCCCTACAGTCGCACACAAAAAAATCTATTTTCATCCTCCTTATAAATTGCCCTTCAGGTATTTGAAGCTTGTTATCAAGTCCACTCTCAGTTTATGATGTTAAATGTTTGCAGGATTTGCCCTTTCTTTGTTAAAATATACAAGTCGCAGCCTTTGTAGCACTTACCAGCATATCCTGAATGCTTGCCACATTCTGTCATGACAGAGCTTGGATATCAGAACCTGGTTAGTCCCAGTTCTCGTCCAAACTAATTAACCATAATGGGCAGTAGAGCATGGTAGCCCCAGGCAAAGCACTGTGGTATTCTGCTTCTCAAAACCAAACTAATTTGTTCAGAGCCTACTTAGGTATCTCTACACAGTACTGCACTATCTTATGTATTCATACCATGGGAGCCATTCTGAACCCAGCATTATTAGATAAGCAAAGGCCCACTATACTTTATCATCAGGTGCATTTCAGACAGAAAACAATTCCATAGAATTTTCACTTACAGCATAACTATTATTGGTCTTATTTTCCCAGCCTTATCCATGGTACAGGGTACTTTACTCCACTAGTACACAGTAGGCGTGCCTACACATGTTCCTAGGTCACCTTTGTTACTGCTCCATCATTTAGTATTTCCTTTTGAAAGTGCTAAATGATGGCACGGTAAGAGTCCGTATTGTGCCATGCATGCTGTACATGGTTAGTTTCAGCTGCTACATTGCCATACCAACGTAGTATAACGAGGGAGCACATTGCTACAGCCATGTAGTGTCATGTGTAAAAGCATCCAGTGGGTGCCTCTACATGTGCTATTCATTCACAGTATTTTACCACGCAGTAAGCCTTCCTGGGAACAGATTTGCTCCCAATGGAAGCACTTCAGTACAGGGATGCTCCCATTCTGCTCT
This sequence comes from Crocodylus porosus, assembly GCF_001723895.1. Lineage (NCBI taxonomy): Eukaryota > Metazoa > Chordata > Crocodylia > Crocodylidae > Crocodylus > Crocodylus porosus. The sequence goes on from NW_017728943.1 coordinate 128,745,201, forward strand.
GCCCACCTGCAGCAGCCAGGGGTAGCTCCAGGCTGCCCCTTGCACTAGCCTGGGAGTTTCATAGATTTCATAGACATTTGGGCTGGAAGGGAGCCCGGAGGATCATCGAGTCCAGTCCCATGCCCCAGGGGCAGGAAGTCAGCAGGGATCATAGGATCCCAGCAAGATAAGCATCCAAATGTGTCTTGAAGGTGAGTTAGCAAGGGACATGCCAGTCCCAGTGAGCATGGAGCCAGGAGAGGCCAGTCCCAGTGGGCATGAAGTCAGGAGAGCTCTGCCAACAGCAGCAGCAGCAGCTGTGTCCTTCTCCCATGTATATTGGGAGAGGACCTGATGCACACAGGGCCAGGAGAGAGCTCCCCTGCAGCAGTCAGAGCTCTCCTAGCCCTGTGCCCGTTGGGGGACACAGCTGCCAGCAAGCTCCCTGCCAGACAGGGAGTTGCCAAGAGCTGTCCTGGGTGTGGGGCAGCTGCCAGCAAGCCTCTTGCCAGGTGTGGGGGAACACGGGACTCTCAGGCAGCTGCCGGCTGCTCTGGGGAGCAGGCAGGGCCTGAGAATCTGCTTGTCCTCTGGAGCTGCCATTTCCACACCAGGCACTGGGACAGGGGGCAGAGAGCTCCCCAGTCCTGGTGCTGATTGGTTCCCAGCACCTGTGTGTAGCTGGGGAGCTGAGTAGCACCGGGACTGGGACAAAGAGCTCCCTGTCTCCTGTGGCCCCCTGCTGGTTAGGCCAACTGGGAGCAGATTTGTTCCCAGTATTCACAGGTGGCAGCTAACTACACAGTAGACTAATTTACTGTACAGTAAATGTGTGCACATATAGACAGTGATGCTTTACTGTGCAGTAAATTAGTCTACTGTGTAGTAAAGCATCTCGTGTAGACACACCCAGCGAGTAAGGTACTACTCAGTCTGTAAAGATGGCAGAAACAGGTCCTCAATAAATAAAGGCTATAAACTGTGCTGACTTAAATAGCATTACATAGACATAAATAAACAAACTGAAGTACTTTCAATAACTGCATTTCCATTAGTTCAGATTCAAACAGAATCTCTCTCTTAACACTGACAACCAACTTCAGCATCCTGCACTAAATGTTGGTACATGAAAAGAGTTGTCTGATCAGAAAATGATGTGTGACAAGATAGATGCCTCACCTGGTAATGCTAGTAACAGAACAATGAGTCTGACTGATCTACAAAGGATCAAATGAAAGCAGGTTTTTGTGGGGAGGGAACCCAGTACCTTAATTATTAGCAAAGCTGCCTGAAGTCTGGTGCAGTCCTGAATAGTCTGGGCCGGGCATGGCTGTAATGATGATTTTAAAAACCTTGAGCTCCATGTCCTGCTTCCCCAGGGTGGTCGTGCCTTGAATAAAGCCTCTAAAAAAGGAGCACAATCGCAGCTGTTTAATCCTTTGCATCTCCAATGCAATTTAAGCAAACGCTGTTAGAAGCAACGAGGCAGTAATTAGAGAAATGATGAAGTGAAAAAAGCAAGATAGTGTTACATGGCAAACATTGTATTTTATCTAAATAGAATAATTCCACCTGAAGATCCCGATTATGCTAGACTAGGAATTGGTCACTGTACTAATTGAATGCATGAAAAAAGGTGCAGTGTTGACAACTGCAAGCATTCAAAAATAACAACCTGGTTTTAAAAAAATACAGAATTAAAAAAAATACTGAGTTCTTTTTATAGAACTTGGGACTTGTTCTTTTTAAGTGTTATCCCCCCAGGAAGCCTAGAAACCTTCTTTAGAAAGGAAAAAAAAAAGAGAATGGAGATGAATATGACTCCAGGAACTGGGATCTTGGACTAAAGAATAAATATGACATTGGTGAGAGTGGACACTAAGGTGTGCTTTCCAGAATATCTTTAATACCAGAATACTGCATTAATAGATAAATCCTTTCCAACATAGAATGAAAAAATGGAGGAATCACATATGGTGAATAAAAATTAACAATCTATGTCTAATATCAAATATCCATGATTATTAGATTTGGTAGTCAAAAATCTCAATACACTGTGGAATGTTTGTAAGTCTCTAATTTCATGAAATTCCATGGAAATATTTTTGGTTGTCTTAGATTTTATCCAAATAATTTAAAAAAACCCCAACAACAAGAGTCCCTAACTTCTGGCTCAAATTTGATTTTATCCATAACAGTAACTAAATATTCTCCCGGATGCACAGCTATTTAACGTTTTCCTCTCCAACCTTCATTGTTCTAAATTTGTACAACAGTGTATACTGAAATGCAACTGCTGACAATTTTATATTTTTCATAGCTTTTACAACTGACATATTTTAAAAACTATAATGCATGTTACATGGTTTAGCAACTGTTACTGAAGAAAAATAATAATTTTTGTATTTCCAATTTTTAGAACGTAACCTTTTTATATTGAAAAGGATTTGAACTATAAAAATTAGTTTTCCTAAGCAAATGGTCTTTGAATATTTGAATAGTTAAGATAACTAGTTTATTAATTTTAAAAGAAAAATATAGTTATTTAATGCCACTGACTCTTGTGTAATGCCAATCTTTCCTGAATCATTTTTCTCAGCTGTTTTTCTCGCAGCCTTTCTTCCTGCTCCTCATTTTGAGATTTTGGTTCATTGAGGGTCCCATAGATTTTACTGGCTTCCCTTGGAGTGAGGTAATCCAATGTAGTTGCACAGGTGATATAATGTCGCTTCCAAGCACTGTGTTCATTGTCTGTTGGAGTGTATGGCAGGAACCATCCAAACTTGATGCATTTTGGCATCCACAAACAATCCTTAAGACAAGATGACAACAAAAGAGGGAAGGCAAGCTGTAAGGTAGGGAAAAAAGAGTTCCTACTTAAAACCCTAAGATAAATTATATTGCTACTGGTTAAAACTTGCAGGTATTTTTCGATGAATTATCTAAAAATGTGGTAGGGGCTTAGAGCCTGCTATGGCATTTTCTTATGTACTCCTAAGAAGGAATACTTAAATCATATTAATGAATTCAAATACAAGCATTGCATTTGTTGTCTTAAAAATTCTTCATTTGGAAATACTGTGCTGTCTCCTTGATTGTCATATTTCATCTAAAAAGAATGCAGAAAAGAAAGAGAAGATTAACTATTGAGCTATTATGAGCAATTTTTTAAGACCCATATTTATCTGTGTATGTTGTATAGCACTTATGTTTTATACTGGGCATGTCTACACATGCATTTACTCCAGCCTAGATTTACTGTGCATCTACAAAAAGAAGCACTGCGCTGTGCCAGTGGTGCACGGTTATTTTTAGCTGCTACACACTGTAGCAACGCGCTATAATGGAGCGTGTTGCTATAAGTGGCCCTCCTCTGGACCCTCTGAAGGTTATCCACATCCTTCTTGAAGTGCGGCGCTCAAAACCGAACATAGTACTCCAGCTGTGGCCTTACCAATGCTGCATAGAGGGGAAGTATCACTTCACTAGACTGTTCGTGATGCACTTGCTAATGCACGATAGACTGTGGTTAGCTTTACTGATCACTTTGTCACATTAACGACTCATGTTCAGCTTGGAGTCTACTATGACTCCAAGTTCCCTTTCTGCCACTGTGCTACTTAGAAGGTCATCTCCCAATCTGCATATATGTTTGTGATTCTCTCTTTCCTAGGTGCAGCACTTTGCACTTATCGTTGTTAAACTGCATCCTGTTCTGTTCTACCCACTTTTCCAACCTATCCAAACCTGCCTGAATCTGTTCCCTCCCCCCCTGTGTGCAGGGCCATCCCTACAGGGGGTGAATCAGGGCAAACACCCTATGCTTTGGGGGCTCCGCAGAGCCGGGCGGAGCAGCAGCAGTGTGGAGTCACGTGGCTCCGTATCCAGCTGCTTGCTACCACCCCCACCCGCCACCAACATTGCTGCTGCCAATGCTGGTGGCATCTTCTTCGGATCAGGAGCCATGGGATCGGAGTTGGGGCAGGGCCCCACATGGACTGATTTGCCCTGGGCCCCACACCCTGCTCAGGTCGCTCCTGCCCATGTGTTTACTTTGCCCCATAATTTGGTCTTGTCCACAAATTTGGACAGAGTGCTCTCCACACCCTCATCTGAGTCACTGATGAAGATACTGAACAGCACTGGTCCAAGGACTGAACCTTGAGGAACCCCACTGCCCACATCTTTCCACATCAATACCGACCCATCCGCCACCACTCCCTGGGTTCATCCCACAAGCCAATTTGCCACCCACCTGTCCATGTAGTCATCTACATCACAGACACTTAGCTTATCTGTAAGAATGGGATGAGACACCATATCGAAAGTCTTTTTAAAATCCAAGTAAATGACACTGACCTCAACTCCTGTATTTAAGCATTTTGTAACCTGGTTGTAAAAAGAAGAAAGGTTAGCCAGGCAGGATCCACCTGCTATGAATCCATGCTGATTGCCCTTCAGCATTATTTTTTCTGCTGGACTCCAACAAATGTGTTCCTTAATTTTTTCAAAGGTTTTCCCAAGGATAGAGGTGAGACTAACCAACCTGTAGTGACCCAGATCCTCCTTCCTCCCATTCTTGAAAATAGGAACCACATTGGCCCTTTTCCAGTCATCTGGGACCTGTCCTGAGCACCAGGAGTGCTCAAACAGTCTTGCCAGTGGTTTTGCTATGACACTGGCTAATTCCCTCAGCATCCTTGGATGAAGATAGTCTGGGGCTGCTGACTTAAACATGTTCAGCTCCTCCAAGTGTCCTTTCACTAGGTTGGGACTAACTGTTGGTGGGCTGGGGTCCCTCTTGTGCCTGCCTATAATCCAGCTGGGAGATGTGTCTTTATCTGTGTTCAGGAATACAGATGAGAAAAACTCATTGAAGAGCTCAGCTTTGTCACTCCTATCTGTCACCAATTGCCCTAGTCTGTCCTGTAGATGTCCTATGTTGCCATGTGCCTTCTTTTTTGCTCCCTATATACCTGAAGGACTTTTGTTGTCTTAAATTTTTTATGCCAGTCTAAGTTCCATTGCTGCTTTGACCTTTCTGACAGACTCCCTGCAAATGCGAGCCAAGTAGGTTTACTCCTTCTTGGTGGCTACTCCCTTGCTCCTAGGAGTAAGTATATTCCTTCTTCGTGACTACTCCCGCGTATGCACAGCCCAGAGCTGGCTGGGCAACTGACCAAAACAGGATAGTCCGTAGCTACCTTCAGGCTGCAAATGATTCCCCACACAGCTGGTGGCTGGCTGGGAACTGTCCAGGTCAGGGGTAGGTCCCAGCCAGCTCCAGGCTGGGTGAGGAACTGTCCCCACACAAGGAGCTCCCAGCCAGCCGCTGCTCCACAATCAGAATTGCAATCATGCAGTGGAAGTTGGGAAACTTGTTCCCAGCCCCACCCCACAATTTCAGAGCGGGGTCTGGGAGGAAGCACGCAGCCCCTAACTCCATGATTGGGGCTTGGGCTGGGAAATAAGAGTCTTCTACCCTGAGGCCCATGACTGCGGGGCTCGGGCTGGAAGGGTCTCCCAATCCTCTGTACCCCGACTGCGATGGCAGAGCAGAGGCTGGGTGATAAGTATCTTATCTCCCAGTCCCCACTACCTAATCGCAGCTCCCTGCTGCCAGGGCAGGGGGATATAGTCCTTGCCCAGGCTTCTGTGGCAGAGCCTGCCCTCACAGTAGGCAGTTCTCAGGAGCAGGGAGCAATCTCCCACCCCCTACTGGATGGCTGACTGGGAACAGATTTTACTTCTAGTCAGGCGTCTACACAGGCACTACAGTGCCGTTACTAATGGCGAGTAAATGCGTTACTTGCATTTGCAGGTAGCAAATTTACTTGGTATTAAGGAGGTTTACTGCAAAGCAAGAATGTGCATGTGTAAACACACATGCTTACTTCGCAAGTTAAGCATCTTGTGTAGACATGCCCACTATGTATTTATATGGATAATAACAAACAGTAGCACTGTGGATATTCCTAGCGACTAAACCTTAGCCTTATCAGTTTAAGTATGTTCCACAGCAACCACTAGAGAAAGTTACAGGTTTCAAAATGTCTAGCTGACCACACAGCTATAAATTATTTACTCTGTTATGTTACTTGATCCATACGTTTAAAGTCATAAGCCAAAGCAGGTTTAACTATACAGTCAAATCATAAAAAATGAAATGATAGGATAGAAGTCTTCTGGTCAGAGAGAAGAAAAATACCTTCATGTGTAATTTAAAAAACTTGCTAGAATTGCGCTATACCTATACTCAGATTGCTCTGTCAGAAAACAATGGCTAAATGGTTTTCTGTGAACAAACCATAATGGCAAAGTTGTGCCTTTTCCTGATAAGAAAAAACACCTCATACAACTGAAGCAGAAAAAGCACAATTTTGCTCTTAGACTTGCATATCCATTGGGGTTTTACAGGGTCAGAGATCATAGTTCTTTACACCCCTGCCTGACATGGCATTGCTGCATAGACCTGGCCCCTGGATAAGATTCCAATAATTCAGAGTTAGTGAATTAAGTAAAGCAAAGTTTAAAGGTTCACTCTATCAGGTATCATAGGAATAACAGTCTGGTGCAAATCTTTCCTATTGTTTATAATATTTCATTACATATCTAATTCCTTAGAAGTGTGGTATATGGACACATGATAAGACTTTCATTGATAAGAATATATCTGACATATCTAGGAAAATATGAAATTCCCTTGAATAACTATGCTATATACAAAGAATAATGCAGATTTCCCATTTCATAGAATGATAAAATGAGAAAAGAAATATCAGGAACCACCCGCCTAAAATATACCATCCCAATGTTTGTCTAACCCGCACTTAAGAACTTCGAATGACAGATTCCACAACCTTTCTAGATAAAAGGTTGCTCAACCACCCTCATTGCTCAACCACCCTCATAGTTAAAAAGTTCATCCTACTATCCTACCTAAATTTCTGTTATCCCAATTCAAACAAATTACTCCTTGTCCTGCCCTCTTTGGATCAGAAAACAGCTAATCATCAATCTCTTTATAACAACCATTTTTGTATTTAGAGAAGACTATCAAATTTCATCCCAGTCTTTTCTTCTCCAGACTAAATAATTCCCTATCTTCCAAGCTTTCCTTATAGGTCATGTTTTCTAGGCTTCTCATCATTTGTGTTGCTTTCTTCTGGGTATTTTTTCAAAGTGTTGACCCAAGCCAGAGCTCCAAGAAAGCAGACGCTGTGGCTGGAGCCCATGCTGCTCAGTACATGTGGAGCTCCAACAGGAGCTGAGCTAACATGCTGGTGAGCTGTGACAGTTCACTACTCATGTATACTCCACAGCTGAATGGAGGGTACAACCATGCCATTGCACCCCTGCTTAACCTTTAGCCCTTCTTATTAGCCCCTCCTGCCCCTTCAAATCTAGCTTCCCTTCAGCCTAGCCACCTCAGATGCTTATCCACCTTGGATGCTTATCAGCCTAGCCACCCACTTATCTGATGTCTGAGGGTATGTAACAAGCACCTCATATATATCAGAAGCATTCCTCCATCTGGCAGTTTTTGGCAAGGACATGCAGGTTGCATTCCTCATAAAGTCAGACCAGGACCTAAATAGAAGCATCTGGGGTCAGAGGCTAGCTGAACAGAGCCTATTACAGGTAGAGGCAGAGGAACAAGCAGTGGTAGTTTTGGTATTACCAAGTTGTCTAGCAACTGCAATGTTTCTTTTGGTACCTCTACCTCTCTTACACTACTGATAACCCAGCAAGTTGACACTAAAAGACCTCACCACATAGAGAGGATACTCCCTCTGCAAACCCCCACTCAAATTCCTCTTTTAGTTGGCCTACTTGCTGATACCTGAAAATGTCCAGTTACTGTTCCTATTGATATCAGAAAGTTTTACAGCCTGCAGAGGAAGCAGGGTTATAGATCTATGATGACCAGACCTGTTCAGTTAAAAATTTCCAGTGCCAGCTGACTTGGGCAGCTGCACAGAGCTCCTTGGGGCTCAGAAAAGAGAAGATGTACAAAGATATGAAACGTGGTAGCACGCTAGTGAAGTCCACTTTGGTCACTGGAATCCTCTCTGCAAACCAATTTTGGGTAAACCTGTGAAGAGATAGATATTCAGATACTTTTATGCCACCTCGTCCTTCTCTTCCAGAAAGCCTGACTTGTCTATGAAGAATACTGTTAGGATTGACATGACTCTGATGTGACCACTGCAGTGCAAAGCCCTCAAGCGCTTATGAGGAAGAAATGAAAGCTGCTATATACACTATTTATTAATCTAATTACCAGTAGTTGGCTATTACTCTAAAGATGATCACATGACAGTGATATGATGCAACATTCAGGGAACAAGTCCAGGCTTATATATAAAGAGAAGCACTAGTTTTCTATAGTACATTCTGCAGTAAACTGGACATGTTGCAAAGCACTGGGCCAAAAGTAAATTAAACTGAGTCTGTTGTGTGGTATTCTGGGCATTTAAATCACTGAGGTTGGTTTCACTGTTCTGAAAAGAATTGAAAATGTAACCTTATGTTTTTGCAAGCTGCTTTATGTGATAACTAGTAGGTCAGAAGTTTAAGAAAGACAACTGCTATGAATAAAAGAGACAACTTCATCATTTTCTTAGGCCCACTTGAGGCCAACAAAAAAGGAAGCAGTCATTTCAGATGTTTGGATTGGAAAGGATTAAGATGTTCATAAAAAGGTAAAAAGGAGCACATCTACACATGCAATTAATGTCCCTCAATAAACTCCAGTGCAGTTTGCACCTGAGTCAGCTGCTTCTGGGCACAATGTCTGCATGTGCACCTAGGACAACAGTAGTTTGAGCCAGGGCAGAGCAGCCCTGGGTAGGCTGCAGGCTTGGGTGGCAGCGGGGCTGTCTGGGGCACGAGAGTGCACAAATTGAGAAGTCGTGTGGCTGACCCCCACAAGCCTACTATCAGTCTGGGTCTGCTCTGCTCCACCTCAAACTGCTCTGGTCCCAGTCACTGTCCACACATGCTTTCTGTACAGTAAATGACTACGCTGTAAGATAGCACTGCCCCCAACAGTACTATCTTATGGCAGTTAGTTAATTTACTGTGCCCTAATGCCAGCACACATGTAGACAGTTAACACTCTACTGTGGAGCTAATTAGTCAACTCTGCAATACAGTGCATATATAGATGCACCTGAGGAGACCCATCTTTAATAATCAATGGCTAGGCCTCAAGTGTGCAAACCCTTCCACAGACACCCACCCAAACTGAAGTTAGTTAGACTACAGGTAAAGAGATTTCATGACTAGACCCTTAGCTTGTAAAATTTGGGAACTTTAGATGTTCAGTACTTTAGAAGGTTCCACATTTTATGACCTACTACATATATACTGGCTTGACCCTAGCAACCTGCCTACATTAAAAATTGCAGGATCAGGGTACTAATCAGTGAGATCCCTGTGGCAGGGAATCTTAGTTCTTTTTACAGTACTGATCAAAATGCCAGTACTACCCAAATAGTACCTACTGCTTATTTTTCTAGGCAAAAAGGCTGTATATTTTTTATTTCCCCTTTAATACAAGAAGAGGGAATCTGGATCTTCAAGTCTATATTAGGTAAATTTTAATAAAAACACATCATTTCAGTTCAACATTAATGTAGATCTTAATCTATGCTGGTGTCTTTAATAAAACAGACTAAGTAGAACTTCTGAGGGGGGGGAAAAGGAAATATTTAAAGGTCCCAGGGTTGCAATGCAATCCATGCAGAAAGTGATTTCATGCAGAATCAGTGACTTGCATCATAATCTGATGTACCTGTTTAGAAGAAAACATTAACCAAGTCCTTTTAATTAACTTACCTTAGTTGTGATTTACTGCATTTCATCAATATTGTGTGCAGGAATTGTTTGCGCTGCTTGTCTGTCCACAGATCAAACCAGTGGCTTATAAGTCCAATTCTTTCCTGAAAGAGCTACGAGGAAACATAGTATTTTCATACACAATTCAGCATGTCATATAACCCTGTGTAATTCTGCTGCATGTCTAACAAAGCTTGTAGATTGTATGATCCTACAAAGAGAAATGGAACTGAGATCCAGGTTGTTTCAGTGATACTGGTCACTGATCTGCTCTATAAAATGAGCCAAGCCATTTCACATGTCTGCCTGTTCCCTTTTATATCTTTTTATCTGTCTTCTCTGTTGAATACATGAGCTCTTCAGGGACAGTGTATAGGGGCTGGGTTCCCTGCTGGGACCTCGAGCTCCTACTGGCACACAACAAAGACCAGCACTAATGAGTAGATTATTATGGAGAATTGTGCCCATTGTTCTTATTCCTTTCCTGCCTGGATAAATCAGCTCTTTCATGTATTTACAGAGGATCCCTAGCTGTATATCTGCCTACGATGATCTTTGACAGTAGGGATCTTGATGGAGACCAGACATTAATTTTTGTCCTCCTTAGCACTAGGTTTTGTGGGGGGTGGCATTCCCTCCAAGTCATTGGTTTTCAATCTGTGGCCTGCAGACCCTTAGAGGTCCACAATAGATAGCAATGACCAAAAATATGCGAATACCCACACTTACAATTCAAAGGGGTCCGCACATCCATTTGAAATTTCCAAAGGAGTCCACAAAGAAAAAAGGTTGAAAACCACTGCTTTAGGTTAAAAGGAGGACCTCAGCTTACCTGCCCCCTGAAGGTACAGTCTACTTCCTCTCACTCCCTCTCTTCCAACTGCTGTTCAGCAAAGATCTCATTCCTTACACCTCATTTTCCCAGCAGGCATGAACATAGACACAGAAGTGCATTTAGAAGCAGGCTTTGGGGAAATATACCCATTTAATTAAGAACAGTTTCTAATCTGATTAAAGAAAAAGAACCATTTACTTTTTAAAGTGCCAATGTTTCAATGCATACATTAGTTTTTAAAAAGAAAACACATCATAACAATTAATGAAATAGGATGTTCTCATCTTACTTCTCTACTGTGTTAGAGACAAATGTGAACCCACTGATGCCATGGCCTCCAACATTTTAAGTAGAAAATCACCTTTGGCATTTAAAAGCAACCAAACATCTACTGTGCACCACCGCCACCCCACCCAGCAGGTAAGTCTGTGGGGAGGCAAGGAGGGGGCAGATAGAGGCAGGGGGAGAAAAAATTATTTGGGGGCATGCCTCCCCAACAGGTAAGTCCCACCCAACCAGGGCCCCACTCAGCTTACCTCTGGTCCTGCCTCTGCGGCACTGTCCCTCACCACAGGGGCCTCAATCTAGCCCCTGCCCCTTCCCTCCCCACAAACTGACCTGCTGGGCTGGGGCACACGTGTGCATGCACACAGGCACTCCGCCCCCCACACCAGCCTCGGATCAATTCCAAGAGGCTCCAAGATCTATTGGTGGATTGAAATCCATTGGTTGGTGACCACTGCACTAATGGATACAGTAGGTGTACTGTAAACAAGTCTCAAGCCTAATGGGGACAATGCCTGTTGGTGACAGAAATCATGGTGGTAGTATTCTTTGTTATTTATCTGTATTACAGTGGTACCTGAACCCAGAGCCCTAATTTCTTAGGCCAATGGCTCTTAACCCTGGTGCCATAAGATCCTTACAAGAGTGCCATGGGGTGCCTCACAATGTTAGCACATTTAGTTTTACAAACAATTCAGAAGATAAACCCAGAGATTTCAAATAAAAATCCATAGTTGTGGTCTTTCTGAGTTCTCTGCAACAGAAAAGCTGTACTATTTTTTTTATGTAGGCAAAAAGAGAGTGAAAACTAAAAACTGGCATTTTTCAAGGGGTGTCCTGAGTCTATCCAAGGATGCCTCAGATCTAAAAAGATTGAGAACTGTTTTATGTTCAAACATATAAAAGGAGTCCCTACCACATTTTTATTAAAGGATCAAATAAAATAAATTTGCAGCAATTCAAAGGCAAGACATTTTTATAACTTTCTTTCATATGAGATTGTTTCCAATATATCTACCCATTTACTTTTACCACACATACCTCAGTGTGCATACTGTAAAATCTCCCCCTGCCACTGTGTTGTTAAATACGAGTACAGTATTTTTAAGATGCATGGCAATTTCTACCAGTGCATTTCATGCAAATCAGGACAATAATTTCTACCTGAATTTAACTTACATGCTTGTTGAATGATTTGTTTGCAATAGGTGTCCAAGCACTGAGTCTTGTATGCGAGCTCCCAGTGGCCTGGATTTGACCAGATGACTCCCTGATGGACTTTTCTGTACCTTCAGCAAGGAGCCCTAAGCTCCGTTGTTTAACGGCGTGTGGGGTAGGTGTTACAGAAGCTGCTGTCATCATCACTGCAACAATAGTTCCATCAGTTATAGACTCACTACACAGTTCAGACCTTTGCTAGAAACCACCTAGACATTTCAATGAATTAAATATGTTGATTTCTAGAAGAGACAAGAGTACAAATCTGGATTCAGATCTGAATTTCAGTCCCAGCACTCCACAGCTGACATTCTATTTGAAGCTGAAGCATGAGGTCAGAGTATTATATAAAGAAAATGTTAAAAATAACTTGGGACCTGGACATACAACAGTTGAACACCAGTGCAGTTTTGTACGCTGATGTAAAATGCACCAGGACCTGGAACAGACAGACCACCTGTTATCCTTGGGTAGTTATTATGGCACCTCACCATTACATAGCATGGGAGCTGTTGCTTTGAACAGCTACCCTAGGAAACTACAGCCACATACACCACGTATGTTGGTGTAACTTACACTGGTGCATATTTACTGCTATTTTTTCCTGAAGAAACTCTACACAAACTTCTAATGAGTTACCTTAAGGTAGGGACTTAGTCATTTTTGTCCCCACTTCTTTTTTTACTAGTGTGAAAGCAGCTTACATCAGCACAAACATGTCCTGTGTCTAGGCATTTGATGTTAATCTTACATTTTACAATCTTATTTATGAGTGGAATAAATGTATCCAAACATAATCCCTTCACTTGAACTATGACATTCATAAGTGAGGCTAGGACTGGTTAGTGAGTACTGTACCTAGATAACAGGCTCCCCAAGAAACCCAAGGTGCCACCAGAAATGGCACTCAGGAAGGACTGATTTGTAACAGGGCTGTCAAGCAGAACTTTGAGCTAGAATTCTCAGCTTCACAAGAAACAATATTATCTTTTTCTTTTAAATGAAAACTGATACAGAAATAAAAATGTAATTAATTATAACACAATTCAAATGGGGATAAAGTGCCTTCTTATCAATGAGTTCTTCAATATAAGGACTAGCATCAGATCCAGGAAATCTCCTAGTGCCAGCCCTGTGACCATGGAGCTGGCACTGCCCCCACTCCCTGATCATAATCTCGGAGCAGGGTGGGGGCTTGGAGCAAGCAGCTCACACAAGCAGGAACCAGTCTCCCGTTCCCTGGTGGCCAGCTGACTGGGAGCTAGCAGATTTGCTCCCAGTCAGGCACCTATACAAGCACTACTGCACAGTAAAGTAATTGCAAGTAAATTTGCTACTTACACTTGCAGGTAGAACATTTACTCACAATTAGCGAGGTTTAGTATGCAGTAAACATACATATGCATGTGTAGATGCACACACTTCCTGGGCGAGTCTACATGAGATGCTACATCACTGGAGTGACGAGCTATGGCAATGTAGTTTGTTGCTACAGCAATGTAGCATTGGCAGGCACAAATTGTAATGCCAACGCTACTGCACAGTAGTGACAAGCTATGTTGCTGTAGCTTGTCACTACAGTGACATAGCATCTAAAAATAATCATGCACTACGAGGATGTGCATTAGCAAGTACTAAATGACTGCGCAGTACCAAATGAACAGTCAGGGCACATGTTGACATGCCCTCTGCATAGTAAGCTATGCTACTACACAGTAAAGCGTCTCGTGTAGATGCACCCTGAGACAACTGTTCCCTTTGTTATCAATTAGAGCAAGTACTGAACAGGTAGAAAGAATAAACTGTGCTTGCTAACACAGAAAACCTTCCTATTTCCAGCTGAAATACAATGGTGGGAAGGCCTGGGAAACATACATTATGACAAGTCCCTTCTATAGCTATTACATATTGAGTAAATATTTATTCTAAAGATAAAAGGTCTCCAGGATTTGTATTTTTCTAATAGTATAATGTCTTCATTTTAAAGGCATTAAAAGAGTAAAGTTATAAAGGGAACAGTAACCAGGACAGAGCATACTTACCCGACTTATAAACTGGCTGGAACAAAAGGGCATGGCACAAACACCCCATGAAATTTATAAAGACTAGAAATGGTCAGGACTTCCCCTGGCCCTTCACCTAGAAGGTTGTACTCTCTGCAATGGCTACTATACTGGAACCAGATCTCTACTGCACATAATAGACTGCCACCTGCTGGTACAAACCAATCATGCCCACTCTACCTGATTTATTAACCTCACAGCATAAAAAGATATCCAGTTCATTTTTTAGTTTTGAAATCTCCACTGGTGCTGTTCTTCAACCTGCATGATAGGCCTCCATTCTACTACATTCTGCATTTTCTAGTGACAGTAACAAGACTAGAATAAAAACAAAGGCTCTTCTCCCATAAAAAAGTTGTTCACAGTATATCGAATGCTTTACCTCTCGAAAGGGGTATGGCTTGCATCTCTTTCTCTCTCTCTCTGATGAAGCTGCTGAAAAGCTCCAGTGAAAGCTGGAATTACTGCTGTATTAGACAAGGGTCAGTGCTCCCAAATCTCCATAGGAACTGCACAACAAGCTACACCCTGGGCTCTCAGCCAGAGCTGGACTGAGCCATGTTTGCCTTAAATGTGCCTCACCCTTAAAGAGGAAATGAACAGGACCGGGGAGAAAGGAGTGGTTCAGATTCCAGTTGTGATGGACAACTTGCTGATGATGGTCACAGGGGGACTACAAGACACCACAGTGATGCAGCCATGGGGAAAAAAAAAGCAAATGCAAGTCAACAATGTAATCAGGCAAGCTATTTCTAATAGAGATATGGAAATATTAATGCCTTTGCACAACATACTAGTACATAATGCAGTACGTAATTCTGGCCTGCCACATTCAAAATAGAAAAATTAAAACTGGAACAGGTAGAGACAGTCTGTCAGGATGGTCAGGTGAATGGAGAACCTATCTTGGCAGAAGAAACTAAAAAAGCTTTGCTTATTTAAACCAGTAAAATGATGGCTAAGAGAAATATGATTGTTGTCTCTAAATATATTGGGAGGTAATCCCTAAGGAGCCAAGAGCTAGTTAAGAGACAACATTGGTGCAAGAACATGAACTGTTTAATTTCCAGCTGCATTTGTTTAATTTCAAACCATAAGAGCAGTGAGGTTCTGGAACAACTTTTCAATAGGAATAGTAGTGGGAATAAAATACCTAATATTAAAATAAGAGCTTAATCTGTTTATGAAAGGTTTATATGACATGGCAGGCTGCATTTCCAGGATACTGCATGCAATAATTCTAAGGCCCTTTCCAGAATTGTGCCTCCTAGATGCACAAACATGATATGAAGATATAGGCAAGACGCCCCTAAAGGCAAGACGCCCCTTACATTTTCATTCTAACTCTCTCAGTCACCCCAGATATTTTGGCTGAGTGGGAAGAGGAATGGTAAATAGAGATGGGTGTACAGGGTTGTAGTCCTGGGTGCTGCCTGAGGGTGGGAAAGGGCTCCCTCCTTCTCTATCCCCCCCTGCACCCTTCCTGAAGAGGCTCCAGCAGCCAGGGCAAACATGCAGTCACAAGATCAGTGCCAGCAAGAGCCTCACTTCTAAGGGAAGCCACAGCTACAGGGGACGAAAGTACCAGTGCAACAAGAAGTCAGAAAGCTAATGCTCTCATCCCCTCTTTGTCTATTTTTAAATCACCTCTACATATTTCTGTGGCAGTGCTCATCCCCCGCGCTGGGCACAACTTTTTTATTCATGTCTCTGATCATTGCAGCTCACAAGAACACCCATCCCAGCTGGTGAACAATGCTGCAAATAGGTCAGCAACCCTTACACAGGAAGAGGATTGTTTTTTTGTGAACACCTATTACAGAAGTAGGTAAGATTTTCCAAATAATAAAGCTTGAAAAATCAGGTTACAAAAGCAAACAATTTTCACAGGCACCCTAAGAAAAAGGAACCTGTTGTATTCCAATATCCTCAGTGATGTTTTTAAGAAATAGTAAAGCCTCTTAACATGCGTCTTTGATAGGTAATTTCACAAGAAATGGACTATTTCTAAGATACTGCCTAAATTTCCATAACAATGCTGATTAAAATATTTGCAACTATTTAAACAAACAAGGTGCCACCACACAATAAGCAGTTAGGTGTGGAATAAACCCAGAAATTTCAAATAGAAATCCATAGCACTGAAACATTCTGACCTGTTGTCAGAGTTCTTTGCAACAGAAAAACTGTTTTTTTCCAGAATCAAGAAATAAGAGAAAGCTAAGAACTAGCTTTTTCCAAGGGGTACCTTGAGTCTAAAAAGCTTGAAAAGCACCGATTTAGACAGCAGTAGGTTTGGCAAGATTTTATTCTTTATATTTGATTACTTTTTATCTAGAATGTTGCCCAGAAGACAGAAGCTTATTACCTCAATGGCAATAAATTGAGGTAATAAATGTCCTAGTAGAAACAAAATACATTCAGGTTTGGTGATAAGGTTTCCTTGACAGGGGGAATGAAGTAGGGAATACTAAGCATCTAGCTCAACAAGACATCAGTGGCTTGACATCTAGTTGAGAAAAAGATACTGACTTCAGCACCTTGCTTGAAGTTTCAGGCACTCTGGAGACTCAAAATGACCCCAATAAACTGGCAAAAGCATCATAAATCAACTGAATGCAGTTCTGTTTCTACTAGGATGCTTATTAGCTCAATTTATTGCCAGTGAGATTATAGTGAGAAAGTTCTTCTACTATCCAACCTAAAAAGCCCCTGCTGCAATTTAAGACCATTGCTCCTAAACCTGTTCCCTTTTCCACAGAGAATAGTTTGTTTCCATCCTCTTTATAATCTGCCTTCAGGTATTTGAAGACTTATCTAATCCCCATCTCAGTTTTCACTTCTCCCTACCACATAATCCTTGTTTTTTCAGTTTTTCCTCATAAGTCATGTTCCAAAGATCTCTAATCTTTTTTTTTTTTTTTTTTCCACTCTCTCTCTCTCCTGGATCCTTCCTCGTTTGTTTTTCTTGAAGTGTAGGGCTCAAAACTGAACTCAGTACTCCAAGTGAGGCCTCACAAGTGCTGAATGGAATGGAAGGTTCAGTAAAAGTCAGTATGCTATTGTAGAGTTGTACTGGTGGGGGGTTGCAACAGGAACAAACAATTGGCTCAAATTCAGTTTATGGTCCAGTCTAATCCCTACCTCATTTTCATCAATGTGGCAGCTTAGTCCAGTTTGTATTTGTGCATGCAATTGTTCTGTCCCAAGTACCAGATGTTGAACTACAACAAGGACAAGTTATAATGCAAATGATGTTTAGAATTCAAAACTGTGCGATTTAAATGATGCAGAGGGGTAGCTTGTATGCTAAATCTAGGTGGGTGATCTTTTAAAATGCTGATCTGGGAGAGAAAAGAAATCTAAGTTGCAGAAATCCACACCACACAAGAGCTGATTATGGAGAGAGAACTTTACTACATAAAATGTGGGTAGTGAATTTTAAAATGATTTGAATTAATAAATTCATTAACACTTTTAATGCCATCATTGATCAATAAAACACTGAAAAAGTATGCAGATTGTCCGCATATTGAGTAAGAAGGCAGCAACATCGCTGCCACCTTAGTTAAAATCACGGCAATGCGAGAGAACATACATACATAAGTGAATTCAGATATGAACAATGCTGAATAGGAAAATGTACTTTCAAGTTTTCCCAAATTTTATAAGGCAACAACGTACAGCATGGCAGCACAAGCACTGTAGTTAGATCTATAGATTCCAACCCGGATGCACTGCAGTGCTCAAATCAGCTAATACAAACAAAAAAAATTGCATTTGAACCATAATTCTTTGTTGTGCAAAAAAGGCTTCACTGGAAAAATAAAATACAGCTTCAACATTTCACTGGAAAAATAATATACAGCTTCATGGAGATGTCCCCAAATCAAGAAATCGACACTCTTAACTGGTGGTAGTATTTGGAATATCTTGAGCATCAGCCAAGTGTAGTTTTTGTCTAGAACAAAGTGTTAAGGAGTTATATTTTTCACATAATGAAGCACAACTACTTGCATATTTACTTTGTATATAGCTCTGATGCATTGGTATTTAATATTTATACAGAAAGTTAGACTTGAGGAACAATACATGGGGCTTGAGAAACTGGGATACTACTATGCATTACTGCATTTATACACAAAGCCAAAGTGTGCATGGCAAAGAGGAAACACACTGTCTGCATTTAAACAGCTCACTGTCCGTATCTTTTCTTTCACTGCAGAGACTAAATGGACTGAGGCAAGTTTTCCCATAAAAGTAATACACAATAAATGTTTATTATTTTTCTTGCTTAAGAAGATACTAATTCAGTCTCTAAATGTGAACTTAACAGTAAAACCTTAAAAATGGGAATAGTGACATTTAAAAACTGGAGGATGGAGGTATCTAGAAAAAGAACAGCCCTGGTTATGTACATTTATATTTAAAAAGTAGTAAACAGTCTGGCTCAGCATTTTGGTGTACATACCATTAACTGTTGGGTTGGTATGAGGTCATCTAAAATGTGTACCAGAATCTTTGTATTAAGATGCAACATTTCTTTTCATGCAAAAAATCTTTACCATAGTTAAATTAGATATTTAACCAAAAAAGGATACATAGAAGAATTCAATTCTTCCAGCTGCAATGTAAATGGACAAAGGATATGAAAAAGCACTGTAGTTCATTAATCAAATAAACATGTCAGAAGTATAATTACTAATGGTACCCAACATAAATTTCACCATTACAAAATGCAACACAAATTTTCATAAAAATACTTCAGATTACTAGTACTGATGGTCTAAAAGCAAAGATAAACCTACATGTTATAAGAAGTTCAAAGAAATTATGTTTATCAGATACTTAACTTCATTAATGTTTACAAAATAAGGTGCTGAATAAAGGAAAAAGTATTGAGTTTAAAAATAAAAGTCTAGAGTCTCTTCTACAGCTGCTCTTCACCAGCTGCAAGTAGAAGGATTACAACTGAGATGACTGCAGTCCCCTGATATTCAGAATAGCTTAAACAATCTTTAACTCGCACCAGTTTACACTTTAGGCTGCACTACAGTGTACTACCTAGCAAAATTGCTCTAAGGAGCAGTCTGTAACACAGGACATACATATTTTCTCAAACAGGGGGAACATCTTAGTTCATTAAACCACATTTTTTTCAATACACCTAACCCTGAATCCATATGTCTTAAAGTTGTACAGAAAATTGTAACCCTATTCACTGCTACATGTGTTCCTGAACTCAGATCTAGTTCTGAGGAACACTTTCCAAAGGAAGCCCCCTTCTTCCTTTACTTTACTTACATCTGATAGCAGCCTGTCCAAATTGGAGTCACTGGCTATTTTTCTCTTATCTTCAGGAAGTTCTTCCAACTCCCCATATAGTTCCAAGTTCAAGCGTGCCAGCTTCTCCTGCATACTCCGCACATGTTCCATCTGTTCTATGGAACATTCATTTCCTGGAAAAAGGGAAAAAAAAAGATTAATCAGACTTCTGAAAAAGTTTTACAGTAAGGAAGACAGCAAAGGCCAGATTACATGTCCATCTTAGGTTTCCATGCTACATGCGAGAAAGCATTTCAATATATTTTCCTTCCACATGATTCATTTGTGGCTTCTATATTCACATTTGATGTGATAATAAATTACTATGCATGTATTAATACCAGCCAGTTCAATGGCAAGAGAGGGACATTTTAACAAGGTGGGGCATTAATTACCCTGCTCTGAGTGAAGGATGTATATGCTAGTTTTAGTTCACACTTAACCCTTCTCTAGACCGGACCTTTATTTTTTAACTTAAAGAAGCTGGTCTGACTAATCTTCTTCCTATGCTAGGTTTAGGTTCAAGCACCTGAGGCCAGAAGAGCCTATCCAGAGTCCTATCATACAGGAAACTGTGACATCATTTCGTAATCAAGCAGAAGAGTAACTTGGGCCATGCAAGTTAAAAGCAAAATATCTTCAACTCCACTAGACTCAATCCAGCTCCTACTGAAATCAATGGTAAAGCTCCACATAATCCCAGTGCTTTATATACTACAAGATCAGGGTGCTAAATAAGAGCAAGCTTATTTCATGGCTACATATTAAGTACTGCAGTGCAAAAGTAGTTTTAAAACTGTTACTATACGCCAAAATAGCAAGTTTGATATGCTGTACCGATTACAATACCAAATCTTCGAACAATACATAGACACTTCAATTAATAGGGTCACTATCACAAAAAAAGGATTTGAAGTGAGAGATTATGTTCAACTGAGCTTTAATCAAACAAAGACCAACATGCTCATCTAAAACAAAATTAATCCGTCTGTAGCTACTGTAGTTAGAATATCTGCTTGCAAAAACTAGTATCTTATACCTGCGAAGGCAGCAGTAGTGCAAAGAAAACCCACGTATTTACCAAATGCTTGGAGTTTGCCAGAATGGAAGTCATTCAAAAGGCTCAGTAGTCCCTTTTCCATCTCCTGGACATCTGATACATCTGTGAGAAAGGAGTGCTGTATTGGAGCAGCCTGTGCTCCTTTTCCTTCTGTTGCAGGAGGTTTCGCTTTCTCTTTTGTTATTCTAAAAGGAAAAAGGATACATTTAATTTTATTTTACTTTTATTTAAAAGAAAAAGGGGGGCATAAGGCGGGAGGGAGCGAAGGAGGGGGAGAGAGAGAGACTATTTCTTCCTCTGGAGAGCTTAATCAAGTTATAAAAAAAGGATCTCAGATTTGCCTTAAGCACAAAGACTCATACCACTATCATAACAATAACAAAGGGATCCAAGAATCTGCTTTCCTGTTATCACTATAAAGTATAAGAGAATGTACAGATTTCCCTTTTAAAAGTATTAAGAAAAAGACTTTGGATTTCCCCAAAACTTCAGTTAAGCAGATTCTTGGGACTCCAGTTAGCATCAAACTGGGCCCCTGGGATGTTAAAATGGCAGCCCAATTCACAGAGTAGATACTAAAACAGTGGCAGTTATTTCTAAAAGCTGCTTTAAAATTCATAAAATATGCATTAATGGTTGGTGATTATTTATCTAAGCTTTTAACTCATCACTAGGGACCTATTTTCCCTTCAATAAAACCTCATGAAAATCAAATGTATTCTTGAATACTCTATAATATATAAAAGCATATAGAATGTTTAAGTAAATTCAGTGTTATTATTTAAATCCTCCTGACACAAATAGTTTTGTTGGCTGAATATAATCTGCAAACATGGATTTAAACTGTGGTAAATTGCCATATGACCAGTTGCGTTTGAGGCAAGTTAATAAAACTTGACCATCCAGAGACATGACCTGTACATAGAAAATATTTTAAGTCAAAATACAACAACTGGAGGCAAATCCTTCTTAAATCAATGCTGTTACTTTCCTGCCACATTTTGCCACATGAGGAATAATTCTACAATTTTCAAATGTTACTGAGTCCTATAACTGTAAATCACAAATCAATTGTAGGAATAATTCTACAATTTTCAAATGTTACTGAGTCCTATAACTGTTAATCACAAATCAAACAATATCAGCTGTAACTACAGTAGATGCTTTGCTTTTTGGTTAGTCTATTAATTATTTCCCTCAAAACACTGTATTTTTTCATGAAATGCAGGGGATAAAGACTATATACTGTAGCTCTGAATGACAGTCAACAAGCTTCCGCATTCTGCCAATACCGGTTCCTTTACACTAGTTTTCAATGTAGCATTAGCAGATTAGATAAACATCTGTAGTAGTTAATCTACTAGTGTTTTTAGAATTTTTGTTCTCATTCTTGGTCACTGGCAACTTGCAGTAGTTCACTGTTTAACAGTGAACTAATACTTTTCATTCAAACCCTACCACTTCCATCAAGCCTTTCACTTGCATATCACTGGCATATATACACATGCGAATAATGCGCGTGAAGGCTCCAGAGCTTATTGCTCCAGAGCTTTTTTCATGAGTAGCAGCATACATGTAGACACTGTCCTGGGCTGGGGCACAGGGTTTGCTAGTGTGGGGCAAGCTAGCAGGCAGCCCCTGCACCGAGAAACCCTGAGCTCCACACAGCCGCTTGGCAGCACATGGAGACAGAGGGAACAGTATGAATTATATGTATATAAGAGCACCTGGTGAAGGAAACTGGTTCATGATAGCTTGTGCTAGATACGCAAGCACACCCCGGTCTATATAGACAGATAGAGTCAAAGTGCTGTGGTCCTGGGCATATGCATAGATGCTGCTCCCAGGAGCGGTTGACTCCTGTGTGAGGTGCACCAGACTTTATTGCTCTGCCTTAATTGCATATGCAGATACACGCTTTGCATCTTGAGTTGGTCTATAAAAGGTGCATAGGCCTACCTGACCTTCTGATAGATGCAGACACATACAGGTTTTGTGAACAAAAGCTCACTCCATCAAATGCCAATATAGATCAGAAAGTCAGGCAGAGATGTACCTTTACTGACTAAACTACACTAAATATCAACTCTACTAACATTCATCTCTACCCATGGTGAGGGTGCATGTGTTCATCTCATCAGCCACTGATGTGTTACAGAGCTCCCAAATTCTTGAATTCCCATGCAGGGAAAGCAGGGATGACCCTCCCCCCTGACAGTGACCTGAAGTATATTTTGCCCCACAATCCTAGCCCAAACTCTTCTCCTTATGTAACTGCACTGCACCCAGGAATCAGCTGCTTCTCCCAATGCTGTTGCAGCACCCCGGGGACTTTCTCTCACCCTCACCGCACGGCCACAGTTCAGGACGCCTAGCCATCAGAACCTCCTACCCCCGGAAGACGCTTTCTCAGCCTGACAAAGGTATTTATACTCCAAAACCTGCAAAGAAGAATTTTTCCCAACTCTTTGAGATGCTCTAATACAAGGCATCACATTTACTCCAAGAACTTTGTCTGACGAAGACAGCCAGGCATTCATTCCAAAGTTGGCCCTACTCCATCCCAATCCGCGCTTGGCCCAATGAGAGGGATCTCCCCGCCTCACTCCCCTGAGAAATACCTGCCGCTCCCAGAATGCCAGAGGCCAGGGCTACAACCCTCCTCCTGGGCTACCCCTCATCGCCCAAGAAGCCCCAGGCCCATGGGGGGGGAATGAGGAGATGGGTCAGTATAAACCAGCGACGTTGCCCCCCCCGCCGCGGGCGTTCCAACGCCTCAGTGCCCCCGAACGCGTGTGCGCTCTCAGCCGTTGGCCTTGACTGTTGGCTTGGAACGGGCAGGTTACTTCCCCCCGCCACCCCCGCGAGCGCGAGGCCCGGCCCGGCCCGGCGGCGCCACCCACCGCTTCAGCTTGGGCCTCTGGGCCGCGGGCTGCGGTGCGGCGGGGGCAAAGGCCGTGCTCTTGCTGGCAGGCAGAGCGCCCTTCTTGGCGCCGGCGGCCGGGGCGGGGTGCGTGCTGGAGGCCTTGGGGCTCCGCCGCTTCATCTTCCGCTCCTCCATGGCGGCCGGCCAGCCCCAGCGTCCCGGAAGCGACCGCCCAGCGGGCGGCCCCGGTCCCGGCCCTAGCCCCAGCCCCAGGGTCACATCCCGCCCCGGCCCGGCCGGCTTGTTTAGGGAAGTGACGCTCCTGAGTCATGTGACCGAGAGTTCGGGGAAGGGCCCTAGCAGGGGGAGGGGGCAGCGCGGTGTATGCTGGGAGTTAGAGTACGAGTCCAGCGAGGCGCCTGGGAGTGAGCGAAAATGGGTTCCCAACATTCCCCGCGGTAGGAGGGCATCGAGCCCTGAGAGGGAGGAGGGGGCTGCACTTTCCTGGCCTCGCCCCCTCGCGGAGTCTGGCTAGAGCGGGCTTGGCTCCGCCCCCATCGTGCCCTCCCTCCAATTACAAGGCAGCTCCTGCCGGCCAGGCTCCCCCCCCCCCGCCCCCTCAGCTTGTGAAGCTCTGCCTGTGTGGGGGTAGGAGGCAGGATTGACTGCGAGGCGGCTCTGGCTGCAGCGCCGGTTGTGTGGCAGCCGCGGGGGGAGGGGTAGGCCACGCCCCCACGGTCCCCTCCCCCCTCTTCCTCATTGCCAGGGGCTGGTTGCCTTCCCCGAGCTGATCTTTATGCTGCAGAGCAAGCATGTCCTCGGTTATGGCTGTTCGCTCAGAAAAGGCCCAAATAGCAGCGTGTCAGGTCCGTAGCCCTCAACAAAGAGCTGAGGTTAGCCAAAGAAGAATTTTGGCTGAGGAAAATGGCCCGGCATTCACTTCAAGGCTTATGGGGCAAAACCCTTCTCGGGCCACCCCAAACCACACGTCTCCATGCTGTCGGAAGCTGGGCGCTGCCCACCTGAAGCTGGTGCTCGTGTGCCAGCCTGGCAACCAACAGCCCCCGAGAGGTGTTGCCCCTTGCCCAGAGTAAGGAGCTGAGTTTGAGCTAGGATTATAGGGTAAAACCCCCTTCAGATCATTGCAGACCATATGTCCCTGTGCCCAGGAGACTCTCCTGAAGAAGTACCAGCTCAACCCAAAGCTTGATTTTTGTATGCCAGCCTTCAAACAGGGGTTGCCAGCTCTTAGCTATTCTGAGAGATTTTTTTTCCCCCAACATGACATGTCACTAATTCAACCCATTCACAATATCAGTCTCCGAGACTGCTTTCAATAGCCACCGCTGATTCTGGTAGACTCCCAACCAAACTGGGAGAATTGGCAATCTACTGCCAACCAATGCCCACCCAGGCCTGTGTGCTGTTTACATAGCACTGAATAAGAAGCTGATTTTGGGCAGGGATTATGGGTGAAATTTTTTTCATGTCACCCCAAACCACAGGTCTCTGCCACCAAGAGACTCTTTTGAAGAAGCCTGGGCAGGATGGTGCCCAATCCAAAAGTCATTTTTTTGTATTGTAGCATGCCTACTGATAAGGAACTGGGAACTGGGAATAGGGAACCAACTTCAGCTCCATCCCTTTGGAGTACTTGGTGTCAACTTCTGACCCTCATGTCTGTCCCTGTTGTTGAGTCAGCACTTTTCAAAGTTGAGCTGAGCCCCCCTTTGTGTTACAATTTTGTCCATGCCCCCTTTCATCCAGATAAAAACACACATGCAAAATATGCTTTCATAAACATAACAGAGACTAACACAAATGACCTAATTATATTACCTATGCCCATCAATTTCAAATTCCCAAATACTGTACTTACCACTTACTGTGCAGGGTGTGCCTGTTTCTCTGCAGACAATTTACCAATTTGTGGCAAGATTTTTTTAAACCAATACTCTGAGGTTGTCCCACACTTCCAGTCTCCAATGATACTTTTCACAGAGACAGTATCTGTGTGAGATTCTGTACAGCTGCAGCATAAAGAACCAGAACTGAACAGGATCAGGAATCTCAGAGCCTGGAGAGCACTACTCAACAGCCTCCATTAATTTATTCTGAGAGCCTGTGGAGTGGGCTCTTGTTTTCCAACCCTACTTTTCAACCTGGAGGGATGTGACCAGTGGGGTTCCCCAGGGCTCGGTCCTCAGGCCCACACTGTTCAACATCTTCATCAGTGAATTGGACGAGGAGGTGAAAAGCTCCTTGTTCAAGTTTGCGGATGACACTAAGATGTGGGGAGAAGTGGGCATGTTAGAAGGGAGGGACAGGCTACTATTAGATCTAGACAGGTTACATGGGTGGGTGGATGAGAATAGAATGGGTTCAACACTGACAAGTGCAAGGTACTGCACCTGGGAAGGAAGAACCAGCAGCATACCTACAGGCTGGGGAACTCCCTTCTTGTCAGCACAGAGGCAGAAAAGGATCTTGGAGTCATTATTGATTCCAAGACAAACATGGGCTGCCAATGGGAGGACATAGTCAGGAAGGCTAACCACATCTTGTCATGCATCCACAGATGCATCATGACCAGGTCCAAGGAGGTGATCCTACCTCTCTGTGCGACATTGGTCAGGCTGCAGTTGGAGTACTGCGTCCAGTTCTGGGCACTGCACTTCAGGAGGGATGTGGCCAGCATTGACAGGGTCCAGAGGAGAGCCACTCACATGATCAGGGGGCAGCAGGGCAGGCCCTACAAAGAGAGGGTATGGGACCTGAACCTGTTCAGTCTTCACACGAGAAGGCTGAGAGGGGATCTGGTGGCCATCTATAAATTTACCAAGGAGGACCAGCGGAGAATAGGAGAGACCCTGTTCCCCTAAACACTACCAGGAGTAACTAGGAATAATAGCCATGAGTTGACTGAAAGTAGGTTCAGGCTGGACATCAGGAAGCACTACTTCACAGTCAGGGCGGCTAGGATCTGAAACTAACTTCCAAGGGAAGTGGTGCTCGCTCCTACCCTGGGGGTCTTCAGAAGGCAGCTAGATAATCACCTGGCCGGGGTCATTTGACCCCAGCATTCTTTCCTGCCCATGGCAGGGAGTCGGACTTGGTGATCTGCTTAGGTCCCTTCCGACCCTACCAACTATGAAACTGAGACAAAATAGAGATGAGGAAAGGTAGTTAGGGATTTGCTATACGTGGTCTTCAGTCTGCGGTATGGGAGTAATACCTAATTTATGTGACTATTATGTAAAATAGTCACTCCCTCTTCCAATACCAGTTACTTGAAATGTGAATTAGGGTTGATGACCATCACTGTCACAAGTGGCGTAAGCTCAGAGTGAAGGTTCTTTCTGTGCTCACAGCAGTTTCAGAAATCTCCAGAAAATGACGCTGTTTCTCTGGCTACTAAAGATGATAGTAAGTGATATTAGCTAAAAGTCACTGTTCATCTTTTGCTGTCCCAGTACATTCCATTTGTCACAGCATAAATGTATAGTGAGATACTCACTGTAGAGAATTGATCACCAGTGGTCAAAGATGGTAGAGTTGTAGCTTGCTATTCTTCTTTACTTAACTAAGCTCTCTTCTCTGCATCTCCTGCTGCAGGAGTGTCAAACTCATTTGGGTTGGACTAGGGACAAGAGTTACACTTAAACTGGTTTAAGTGATCAGAAACTGGTTTAAACCTGTAACAGAACAGAAGTTCAATGCACATGAGCCACTTTCAAAATGGCTGAAACTGGTTTAAGATGAAGTTGGTTGAATGTAGTATCAGACTTAATTAATTTAGGTAAAACTGGTTTATGAAACTTCTGTCCCAGACCCCTTCCTGGTTCAAGATAAATTGGAGTCACCCAGTATGCTTTGCAGCCCTGGGCTGGGCTGGGCTGTGCTGTCTGCTCCAGAGAGCAGAGCTGGCCCCACCCCTCTGCTTCCCTAGCTGGAGCAGTGAGAGTTGGCTCACTGGCTGGCTAATTGCCCCCCAATAGGCAAACCCCAGCTGGGGTCTAGGGCCAGGGATGGGGGTTAAACTCACCTTATCCTGAGTACAGAACTGCCCTGCCCTCCTGGCTTACTTAGTGCTAGCTATGACTGTGGACTACAAATCCCAGAGGCACCTGGAAGCAGGAAGAGAAAGTGCTGATAAGCAACCCTGTGGAGTCCTGCTGCAGTGATTGTGGGCTACAAATCCTAGAGAGCTCAGGGGCAGCACACAGCCCATGCTGACTAACAGTGCCAGAGAGCTGTGCCTTAGTGCCTTTCCCCCAGCTTCTGGCTTGAGGCACTACAGGCATGTGGCTGAATTTCCTGAATCAAAACTGAATGTCTGTTCATTTGCTTATTGGCACAATCTTTGCAGCTTAGATTAATGTGCAAAGACTAAATCAATTCAGCCTCAAGCTTTTTGACCGTGTGTACTTAGCCCAGGTGTACCATATCTAAATTTCAGGGTTTCACCTTCTCACAGGCCACACAACCCACCTCTATCACCGGCAGTAACACTTGCAGCTGACTGTACCAACAGCCGCTCAGGCATTAAACCTCACAGCTGCTTCAGCTGCTTTGTCAACATGAGGGTTATATAACTACTGCAAGGTGAACAACAACAGTGTTAACTGCCAGGTGCTGCCCCACTGACAGAATTTCTGGACCTATGGGCCAGACCTGAAGATGGGTCTGTAAGACTGCAAGAAGCCCCATTGGCTGTGATCTTTCAGGATAACTTCCTTCCAGATGAAAATTGTAGTAGTGCTTCCCATCCTGGTCCCAGGGTATTTTGAGTGGTCTGAAGCCAATCATTTTTACCACAGAGAAGCCAAGCACACCTCTGTCACATGTCTCTCATTCTCCCTGTTTGCCCTGGGAGGCAGGTAAATGTGTATTGTGAAAGATAAATGTAACCCTTCTTGCAGTGGGGTGCAGGTGTGTGGCAGTGGTGACTCAAGTTTCACCCAACAGTACTTCAGTTTAACAGGAAGGGACAAACAAGCATGATTTATATACACACATAAGTATTCAAACCTGTAACCCAGCATGGAAACCTGATAACACAGTTATCTCTTTGAATAATGCAACTTATTATTCCAACAGTCTCACAAGGACCCTCCCAGCTGAGAATCTTCACCTTGTGCACAGCCTAACCTGTTGGAGAAGGCAAAAGGATTTCCACTGCCTGCACTAACTTCTGCGGCCTTTTCTTTGCTACTTGCTGGGGTCTTCTTCATGCAAAAGTTCATCTTTCTCCCAGCGGCACTCAGACCAGGCTCATCCATGGTCTTCCTACTGCCTCTTTCAATGGTGCTTGGAGCATATGTGGGAGCAAGAGGTCTTACTCTAACCACACTGGTTCCAGGCAAAATGAACCCTATATTGCAGTTCCTCTTTCTCTCTTCTCTACCTGCTAGCCCTCAAGGCAGGTTGGGAGCCTTAGTTCAATCCAGCTCCCTAGGTGTCGTTTTCCTGGGCTTTGGGTGGCCTCACCTCTCTTTGCTTAACTACTTGCAACCTAGATACAGTCAGTGCAAATTTCAGAATTTGTCTGACATTCAAGGGTTTCTATTCAAAGCACAGCTGGAGGTGGTCATAGGAGTTTTGATTGAGAATAAAAGCCTAACGCAAAGGTAATTGTGCAACTGAGATCATCCTCAGTGCTTCATGAGTGCTAGTTATATCACTTTTTAAGGAGAAACTGTTTATTTTGGAACAAAATATTTCCAACGTTCTTAAAAGTTTTCCAGCCTAATAAATTTCAATGAATTTTAAGCCTTATTTTCTTCCCCAGGTGTCTGCAGTAAAATTGTACTGTCAATTTTAGACAATTTCAGAGAAAGATGTTAAATAAATTTCAGGTACTAACATGCTTTTGGGTCCCTCTCATCAGCCATAAACACTTACAGTTTACAGTCATTTGTTCCCATTTGGAAGTGTTTTACTTTTCTTTGCTGCTGCTTAAAAGACCCAAACAAAAAGGGAAATATGGAGTTATGCATATGGAGATATTTACCAGCATAATTACATCACTAAAACTACACAACTATAGGTATATCAGTATAACTATGTATGGAGATACAATATCAGAATAAGCATTCATGCAAGGCATTATAGCGTTATATCACTGTAAATATACTAGCAAATTTTCTTGTGTAGACATAAAAAGTATGATCCTGCAAGTTTCTCTACAGAGTTGTATCTCCATATTTAGGTGATTTCAGAAGGGCGCTCTCTCTGGGTTTAAAGTTACATCCATGGCAAACAGCTTATAGATTTAGGATGTGATCAAAAGTGAAACTGACTATATTTAAAAAACCATCAAGTGGCCAAAATCCGAGCCACAAAGGCATATGTTATCTAAGGTTCATAGGATTTTGGGGGGTGTTATCTTTTATTGGATCAACTGTATGGACAAGCTTTTTAATGCAAGATATTCTTCATCAAGATTGAGGTGGTTGTGGATTCTCCATCATAAGAAGTAGACTTCAATATCTTTTGTGTGTTGGTAGTGTTAAAGTGAGGTAGCCATGATAGTCCAGCAATTATGCGAGAGGCAAGGACACTTTTGGCTTGACACCCAGTTGCATGTTTGAAATAAAGTTAGGCAAGCTTTCAAATGCAATACATTCTTCATCAGGTCTAAGGTTCATAGCAAACTTTAGATGTTACTTCTGATTACATTCTGTTAAAAATGTTCAGACATCGGGGTGATTGTTCAGTGAATGGCATGTTTTTAATACCTGAGGTGTTTCATGTTTCACAGTACCTGCAGGGCCCTGCCTTATATTGAGTGCAGCTCTGCTTTGGGAGTCCTCCCAATTGTCTCTGGGAGTGACACCCACAATTCCTTTCAGTACCTTCATCTGTTCTCCAGGTGGCAGCATGAGTTCACCCAATAGATCTGTTAATAACTTTATATTCTATCTTTCATATCCACAAAGCAGTGGCTTAACTGTTCTTATTTAAACAAAGTTATTTGCTTGGGAATAACAAATGCTGTTGTAGTACTATTATAACAAATACATTTCCAGCATTTCTATTGTGTTTTCTCAAATAGTACAAGATGAGAAGATGGGAGAATAAGTGTCTGGTGGTATTATTTCTTAATTTAATTATAAATTAAGTCCTCAAATTATATTTAAAAAGTGTTAATGCATGCAGCAACTTTGTACTATCATGCTTGGATAACCAGTAATGTCAGCTTCAATTTCTAAGATAGAAAGTCAAGGCACCAAAGAATATAGTCTCATTTTATTTCTTCAAATGACTTTTCTGTGACCTCAGAAAACAATTTGAACAATTCAAAGCTGGCCCTAAGAAGCTGTTGTAACAAGTTTTAATCTTAAACGGGAATGCAAAGAAACGTGCACATTAAAACAACTCTTCCAAAATGCTAGTAATTGCATTTTTTGAGAAAGCCCTGGGAATCCAATTTTGGATAATGTGTGTCATGAGAGAAGGCAGGAAAACAGATGTTTACTCTTAACTATTTTAATGGTATTCATATTTCCTATTTCTTCATGCCCGCAAATAATTGTTCAGTTTTAAATGAAATCTTCTTGAAGCCCAGCACTAGAGAAAGCAGTAGACTGGTCAGGTTTTGCAGTGAATCTGTGAAAAGGGCCAAAAAAGCGCATTAGATTTGGCAACCCTACTCCTTATTAATTTTTTCTTTTCCCATTTGAGATACTTTCTGTTCACATGGTCTGGAAGTTAAAACAAAGCTCTCTGTGTCATGACTCCTAAGTTTTATTTTCATCTGTTACTGATTTGACCTTGAGCAATGAATAAACCCCCAATCTCACAAACATTCATGCACATCTAAGTTTAAGCAGGTAAGAAGTTCGTTCCCTTGTAGGCAATAGTGCTGTTCACTTACTTGAAGTGAAGAATATGAATAAGTTTTTGTAGATCAGAGCTATTCTCTCAGCAGGTGTGTCTACATGTGCAATTAATGCAACTGAATATACTCTAATGCAGTTTGAGCTGGAGTAAACTAATCCTGACCTCACATTCTACCTGTGCTTTTAAGCATAGTACTTTATTGCACAGTACCTGTGTTTGATGGGACTATCCTACAATGGAGTAAATTTATCTACCATGCACTAGTTGTGGCACAAGTGTTGACAGTGACACTTTACTGCACATTAAATTAGTCTAATGCTCAGTAAAGTGCATGTGTAGATGCACCCAGTATATTCCACCATTTTATTCCACTTAAATGAGAAGTATTTATATCTTGGGGCAAACGTGATCTATGCAAGTACAAATGTGACTATTTCCTGTATTTCTTAATGAGCTAGTCCTTCACATGGTAATTTCATTATTTTATCTTTTATAGCTCTGAGGCACAATGCTCCTCACTTCTTTATTTCACATGCCTTCTGGAGTGGTCCATAAACCTTAATTATTTCTGAATTACCATTTAAAAACCCTCTGGCACTCACAAAAAAACCTTTTAGAAGTCCCACTGTTCCACAAAGTGTCCCAAGGATAAAAATATTGTGTTGTATTTTTTTCCTCAAACCTTCTTGTCTTGTTTTTTTTTATACTGTTAGACTGTAAGCCCTTCAAGGCAAAATTTGTGCATTTTTATTCAACTTCTTCAATTTGCTAAAAAATAGCTTGTGTGCAGTCACGCCACTGTGCAAAAATAATTTGTATCATCAGCACAGATCTAGGAATTTGATTCTTAATTAACTCATTCTTTCTCTTCTGGCTCCTAAACAGTGATTCAGGCCTTATCATGCCCGTTGCCATCAGATTCCACAAGAATTAATCATATTTGACACCCTACAGAAAACACTAACTCTTGCACTTGAATGGCCTTATTTAAAACTAAGGATTTTCAAGACTTTGTGTTGGATTCTCAATTTATAAATAGAGGACAGTTTACTTTGTTTATTCTGACATCTGAACAGCGTCCATTTGTTGAAGCAGGTAAATGTTCTTCTCTGCCACCCACAAAAGCTGAAAAGTGGGAAGAGTCAAACAAAATGTGTGAAGTGTAGTTGTGCATTATGCAATGAGTATGCAATGCTTGCATACCAAAAGTATATTAACAAAATTAACTCAATCTTCTTAGGAGTTCAATGTTAAGCAACTTTCATTGGTCCCCTGGAAACTTTTGTGATGGAGGAAAATATACTGTCTCATTGACTTGCTATTTACCTAAGATACTTAAAAAACTCAGAAATCAGTTTGGTATGTGAGTTTTTTAGAACAAGTTTGCCCTTTTGGCAAAATTACTTTTACACAGCCTTGATTCTCAGGTCACCTTTTCATCTCCATTCATTCAAATGTTCCAAATGCCAACTATTGTTCTTATTCACTGCTAACAATATGTAATTTCTCTCTTACACTGACCAACTTCTTGCCTTGAAGTTTTTAAACCATGTTAGTGTCTGCATATTTAATATTGATTTTTGTAAGAAGATTTTACCCAAACTCTGCTTTATGCCCATCTCTTAATATTCACAAAATAGCATCACATTTTCATGTCCATAAACGTGGAACAGAGCCACTTTAAATCTTTAATCAGGTCATCATTAACGTTCTTGTTTTTCAGTGTTAATAACCTTTGGTTCCTCAGTCTTTCCTCTTGATTCTCACCCCTTTCAAAATTGGTCAGCAATTTTCTCAGTGCTCTGGCAGTGTTACTATTGAAATCTTTCTTAAGGCTGGCATTGGGTCAACTTTCTAGATGAATTGGTCTTTCTTGGGAAGAGGGTGAGTTAGCCTAATGGGTGACTGGCCCTAGTATACATGAAAAGGAGAAAATAAGGGCAGGCACTATGTTAGAAATGTAAATTATGGGCTCATAGGGGAAGAGTGTGAAACGATATGTGAAATTCTGCTTATTATGGATGTATTTAGACAAAACTAGGTGATACTAGCATGTGACTTTTTTATACAGTATGTGAGAAGCCAGCAGTCATAGGCTTACAAATCATTAGGACGCTGAGAAATTTGTGCCAGTGTAAAAATATCATATGCACAAGTAAGCAACATATTAATTTCTTCATTATCATAATCAAGAAGATAATGTGTGGGCAACTAAATATTGTACCTGGGCTGGTAAATGCTCACAGCAATATGGAAAATCTGCAAGGAATCTTACCTAAAACTTTCATAGTGGCTTGGTTCACTGTGTTTTTTGGGATGACTTTATGTCTTGTTTGACTTAACTTTCCTTGAGACTCTATG
Source organism: Crocodylus porosus (assembly GCF_001723895.1). NCBI lineage: Eukaryota > Metazoa > Chordata > Crocodylia > Crocodylidae > Crocodylus > Crocodylus porosus. Next base: position 128,778,881 of record NW_017728943.1, read on the forward strand.
ACTTGAAATAATATGAATATGATTTGGCTACTTTGAATTAATTAACTGGATTTAAAGCTTTTTTGGTACTATTATTTAAACATGCTTGCAGCTCATACTTTTGAGATCAATAGAATTGCGTATGTGGGAAAGCACATTGAAAATGTCCATTCCTCAAATTGTACAGATAGGCAGATTGTACAGATATCATTATGAGTTTTGTTTGAAAAACAAGTTTTTAGCAAAATGTGTTTTCTTCAATGAATAATATTCTACAGTTTTCTAAACATTGTTATGTTAAAAACACAACCCACTTTAAAACGGTGAACATCAAGAGCCAAAATACAAGGATGGCCATTGTTGTTATATGTTTTAGAGTTTTTTCTTTAGTATAAACTGTGCCCTTGGCACAAGTAACCTCTATCAATTGTTGTGGGAACTACTTTTATGGTATATAGGTCCACCTGCATGTTACTTTTAGTGTTGAGCATTACTGTACATACATTCCTGCTATACTTATAAATCCTCAGTTTGTCCCTGGATATGACCAAACTAATCCAGCTGATTTTCAGAAATGTTGTACAACTGTCAGAGAAGAACTTGTTCCTAAATTTCATAGATTTCATAGACACTAGGGTCTGGAAGGGACCTCATGAGATCATTGCGTCCAGCCCCCTAGCCATAGGTGGGAAGTCAGCTGGAATCAAGTGACCCCAGCAAGAAATAAATACAGCTGTTTTTTGAAGGAGTCCAAAGTAGGTGCTTGCACCACCTCTGGGGAGAGTTTTTTCCAGACCTTGGACACATGCCCTGAAAATAACTTTTTTCTTATATCCAGTCTAAACCAGCCTTCCTGGAATTTGTGGCCGTTAGACCTTGTTATCCCTTGGGGAGCTCTGGTGAACAGATGTTCTCCCAGGTCCTGATGTGACCCTTTTATGAAATTGTTGGCTGCCATCAAGTCCCCCCTGAGGCTTCTCTTCTCCGGACTGAAGAGTCCCAAGTCCCCCAGTCTGTCCTCATACGTCCTGCCCTCCAGGCCTTGGATCATATGAGTGGCTCTCCTCTGGACTCTCTCAAGCTTCTTCACATCCTTTCTGGGGTGGGGGGCCAATACTGGATGCAGTACTCCAGCTGTGGTCTCATCAGGGCCAAATAAAGTGGGAGGATGACTTCCCTGGTGTTGCTTGAGATGTATCGGTGGATGCACGTCAGAGTTTTGTTAGCTTTGCCTGCCACCACATCACATTGGTGGCTCATATTCACCTTGTGGTCAATCAAGACCCCCAAGGCCCTTTTGGTTGTGGTGCTACCAAGTGTAGCACTGCCAATCCTGTAAGTGTGCTGAGGGTTTTTCCTACCACATGCAGCACCTTGCACTTTTCTGCAGTGATGGCCATCTGGGTTTGGTTGGCTCATCTTGAGAGTGTGTCCAAGTTGGCCTGTATTCTCAGCCTGTCCTGTGGTGTGACATCCCTCCCCCATAATTTGGTATTGTCCACGAACTTGGCCAGTTCACATCTGACTCCCGAATCTAGATCGTTGATGGAAATGTTAAAGCGTACTGACCCGAGTACTGAGCCCTGAGGGACTCCACTGGTAACCCTGCACCATGTTGATTTTCTCCCTTCAACTAGTACTCTTTGGGTCCAACCCCATAGCCATCGGACTGTATGATGATCAAGGCCACAATTCCCCAGCTTAACCATGAGGACATCATGGGGAACTAGGCCAAAGGCCTTGAAGTCCAGATAAATGACGTCCACATCATCTCCCTTGTCCAGGACATATGTTACCTGGTCATAGAAGAAGATGAGTTGGTTAGGCAAGACCTGCCAGTCACAGAGTCATGTTGGCTGGCATTCAGAAGCTTGCATTCCGTTAGTCTGGTGTTGATGGATCGCTTGACAATTTTCTCCAGGATTTTCCCAGGGACGGACGTCAGACTGATTGGTCTATAGTTCCCTGGGTCATCCCTCCTCCCTTTCTTGTAGATAGGGACCACATTGTTTCTTTTCCAGTCATCTGGACTTCACCCGAGCACCACAGTTTTTCAAATATTCCTGCTAAGGGGGATGCAATGATGTCTGCCAGCTCTGTCAAGACCCTTGGGTGAATTCTGGTCCCGTGGACTTGTAGATGTCCAGTGTCTCAAAGTGTTCCTTCACCTGGAAGGAGGAGGCCGCTGCCTAGTGCCAGGCCGGGTCAAGCCCCCGCCCAGGCCCCTACTTGGCCCAGCCCCCAGGGAGCCGCGCGACCAGGCTGCGTAAACAGGCGCTTGAGTTAGCGCAGAGTTTGCGCAGGAGAGGGCGTAGGAGGGCACGAGACCCTGCCTGCGACCCCCCCCAGCCATAGCCAGCCCCAGCCGTAGCCAGCCTACCAGAGGCATGACACGGATGGGCACGCGC
>NW_017728943.1:128781278-128813253 GCF_001723895.1 Crocodylus porosus
ATGACCCCAGCTGACTTCCTGCCCTTTGGGCAGGGGGCTGGACTCGATGATCTCCCGAGGTCCCTTCCAGCCCTAATGTCTATGAAATCTATGACATCTATGAAACCTGATCCACATCAATTTTTGGGCCTGTCACCCACTCCCAAATTGGTTTGTGCCATTCCTGGCAGTGTGATCCTCATGGAAAGGTGAAAAACGAATGCAAGAAAGTCATTTAGGAGATTGGCTTTTTCTTGGGCATCTGATGTCAGTTGCCCCATTGACTCTCTCAGAGGCCCAATACTGTCCTTGTTCTTTTTCCTACTTCCCACATATCTAAAGAAGGACTTCTTGTTGTCCTTGATTCCCATAGCTAGCCTGAGTTCAGTTTGTGCCTTGGCTTTTCTCAACCGCTGACTTCAGGTGTGGGCAAGTGCAGAATAATCCTCTTTGGTAATGCTCTCTGTTTTCCAGCTGGTATAGGCTATTCTTTTGAGTGTAATGAGGTCCAACAGTTCCTTATTCTGTCATAGGGGCTTCCTTGCTCATTGACTGCATTTCTTGCAAGAAGAAATGGCTTTTCCCTGTGCTTCAAGGATTGTGTTTTTTGAGCGATGACTCATTCCTCATGTACTCCTATTTCTGGGGGGGTACAGCCTCTGATTGCCTGACTGACCAGTTCTCTGTTTGCAGGAGTCAGCCTTCCCAAAGTTAAGGACTTCCTTTTTACTGAGGGGTTTGCCTGCTCTTCAGTGAACTAAGAAGGTGACCAATTCATGGTTGCTGTCACCAAGCTTCCCTTCGATCCTCAGATTGCTCACCAGATCCTCCCCTTTGGCCAGGACTAGATCCAGCAATGCCTCTCCCCTAGTCAGTCCACTGAAAATAAAATTCTTCCTTTTGAAGAAAAGATAATTTTTAAAAAAGCACAAATTTATTTTGACAGTAACAGATAGTCACACTGAACCCTTATAGTTTGAGAAATAAAAATTCTTCCCAGGTCCTTGCATATTTACACCTTTCCACATTTCCACCTCACAATGGAGATACTAAATTTAATGCACATCACCAAAAATACATTAATGAATGTGCCCCCACCAGGTGGCATAGGATCTGTCCCCTTGTAGGTAAGCGTTATGACACTTTAATTATATGATCACAAACTAATTTTTCCACATAATCTTTGTATGTGTAATGATGATGATGAGCAATCACTTGTGAACAAGTAAGACTGTCTTCCATGGATCTTAATAGTGAGTCTGCAGGTGGCTCCATAGCCCAATCTAGATCTACATATCTTGTCGCAGTGAGGACAGGTGTTTCCAGGAGGGATGGGCACTGTGTTGCTGAGTTGGATGTTCTGATGTTCTTTTCACCTGTTCCTCTTTTCCTCTTCTGCGCATCAGTGAGCTGTTTCAAAGTGTTGAGGCCCCTTCCAAAGAGCCTTCCTCCATTTGGTCAGTTCTCCCATGTGTTGATGTCAATGTTACACCTCTTCATGTTTGCCTTCAGGGTGTCTTCGAAGCTCTTTCTTTGCCCTCTGACCTTCTTTCAGCTTCAAGAAAAAGATTCTCTTTGGAAGGCAGGAGTCAGGCATGTGAACAATATGATCTGTCCAGTGAAGTTGGCTTTGGAAGATCGTGGCCTCAATGCTGTTGGAATTTGCTTTGGCCAAGACACTAATGTTTCTGTGCCTATCCTCCCAGCTAATCTGAAGGATCTTGCTAAAGCACCATCGGTGCTACTTTTCCAAACTTGTGAGATGTCTTCTGTGTGTGGTCCAAGTTTCTGAGGCATACAGTAGGGTCGAATGACAATGGCTCGATAAACCAAGAACTTTGTTTCAGCAAGGATGTCATGATTTAAGAAGACTCTCTTACTCAGACATCCAACAGCTGTGCTCACACATTTCAAGTGGTGTTGTATTTCCGCACCAGTGTCTGCCTCTGATGAAAGATGGCTTCTAAGATAGGCGAAGTGTTCCAAGTTCTCCAGCAATTCTCCATTGATTTGAATGGAGGGGGTGGGGTTGTTTCTCCATGTGGAGCAGGTTGGTAAAGGACTTGAATTTTCCTGATGTTTAGAGTTAGGCCAATACTCTTGTAGACTTCCAAGAACACATTAATAATGGTTTGGAGGTCCATTTCAGATTGAGCCATGACAGCATTGTCGTCTGCATACTGGAGCTCCGTTATGGATGTTGTCATGGTCTTTATTTTGGACTTGGGTCTGCTGAGGTTGAATAGTCTTCCATCCATCCTATACACAATTTCAATTCCAGGTGGAAGCTTTCTGACAATGAGGTGCATTATGGTGGAGATGAAGATGGAAAACAAAGTTGGCGTGATGATGCAACCTTGCTTTACTCCAGTTTTCACCTCAAATTGTTCTGTTTGATTTCTGTTGCTGAGAACCCTTGCTGACATGTTGTGAAAAAGTCTCAGAACACTGATGAACTTGTTTGGCCAGCCAATTTTGGACAGGATTTTCCATAGGACTTCGTGGTTTACAGAATTGAAGGCTTTAGAGAGGCCAAATAGAGAGGTTGATTTTGCTCACGACGCTTCTTCTGGATTTGGCGTGCTGTAAAGATCATGTCTGCAGTTACTTGAGATGGTCTGAAGCCACTTTGAGATTCTGGAAGAATTTCTTCTGCAAGTGGGAAAAGGCATTTAGAAAAGATACAGGCGATGACTTTCCCAGCAGTGGCCAACAATAAGATGCCTCAGTAGTTTCCGCAATCAGCTCTGTCCCCCTTCTGGAAGATGCAACAATCAAGCCATCCCTTAGGTTGGCTGCGATTTCTTCCTTGTTCCAAATTTTAAGGATGAGGACATGAAGCTGATACGTAAATTGTTCTCCTCCTGCTTTGAAAATCTCTGCAGGTATTCCGTCAACACCAGCTGCCTTGTTATTCTTCATTTTCCCAATGGCAGTCCCGACCTCTGCCAGGGTAGGCAGAAAACCAATATCTCTGATTTCTTTTTGTGAAAAGTTGTTGATCTTATCTTCATCAACAGTTAAGTCATGATTCAGAAGGTCCTGGAAATGTTCTTTCCAGCGAACATTGATGGATTTGCTGTCTTTCAGGAGTGTTGTTCTATCTTTTGATCTTAAAGGATTAGGGTCTTGAGTGCTAGGGCCATTGACAGCTTTGAAGAAGTCACATGTGTCATGGATGTCAGCAAAATGTTGGATTTCTTTTGATTTCTGAATCCATCACTCATTCTTCAGATCTCATGTTCTCCTCTGCACCTCTGATTTTTCTTGTTGTTGTGCATTTTTCTTGATGACAGAGTTGATGTCATTCTGCCAGGCACAGAAAGCTTTCTGTTTCCTGCTGAGACCTTAAATTTCAGTGTCATTTTTGTCAAACCAGTCTCGATGTTTCCAGGTCTTGTATCCTATTGTATTTTCACAGGATGAGAGAACAGCTGCCTTAAGTCCCATCCTGTGCTCCTCCACTCTTTCTGGGTGCTCTGTTGGTAGTGTCTCATTAAGGAGTAGCTGGAATTCCCTCTGCTTGAGTGAGTCCTTCAAGCACTCAATGTTTAGCTTGCGCCTGATCTACTTCCTTTGCATTCTTTGTTTAGGAGCAAGCCTGATGGACATGCAGGAATGGATGAGGTGGTGGTCAGTCCAACAGTCATCAGCGCTAGTCATGGCTCTTGTAATCAGGACATCCTGGTGATCACAAGTCTCAACAATCACGTACTCAATCAAATGCCAGTGTTTCGATCTAGGGTGTTTCCAAGATATCTTGAACGTGTTCCTTTGACAGAACAGGGTATTTGTGATGACAAGTCCATGTGCTGCACACCCTGTTAGCATTTGAATTCAAACCCTGTTAGCACTTGAATTTCCAATGCCTTCTTTTCCGATTGTACCATTCCAAAGTGTTGAGTCTCTTTCCACTGTGGCATTAAAATCTCCGAGAAGGATGATCTTGTCTTCCCTTGGGATATTTGAGAGGATGGTGTCAAGCTATGAGTAGAAGTTCTCCTTCATGATCTCATCGGCATCAAGAGTGGGGGCATATGGACTCATTGTTGCCTGTTGGTTTTTGGCAAGTTTTAGATGGAGAGTCATGAGGCATTCGTTGATGCCAGTTGGGAGTTCTGAGAGTTGGTTCACAAGTTTGTTTTTGATGGCAAAACCAACTCCAAGAGTCCGTGGCTCTTTGGTTCTCCCTCTCCAGAAGAAGGTGTATCCTCTGCCTTCTTTTTTCAGACGTCCTTCTCCAGCATGTTGAGTTTCAGATAGGGCAGCACTGTCGATATTGAACTTCCTCAGTTCATGAGAGTCAATTGCTGTCCTTCACTCAAGGCAATCACTACTTGCATAGTCGTATGTTCCAGATTCCAAAAATCATTTTTGTTTCTGTGTGACCTCATAGGGGTGATCCCACTGGACATGGTTATTAAGTCAGGAACTGATCGAGACAGACTGTGTTTGGGGCGCCTTTTCTACCCCCCCCCCCCATGTGGGGTGAGCAGAGTGGATCTTAAATAGGACTGCTTAGTCATGGGTGCAGCTGCTGAACTGCTCTTACTGCTTCTGTCCACAAACAAGATGACTGAAGCAAACACCTACTGTCTACATGCTGGTCCATGACTAGGAACTTCGAGATCTCACAGTCTTGTCCCTGTTGCCACTTTCCAGTCGCTGTAGGAGTTTCTTGTTGTGCAGAGGAGATGTACAGTTCCTATAAGGAAGCGGCCTGTGCATGACTTCTTGTACTGTAAGGATGTTGTCGCATGCCAACAAATGCACAGTTCTTGACAGATAGAGATCTAAATCCAATGGCATGGAATCCAAGACAATTGGAGATCCTTGATCTGCTGCAGCTTTCATCTGTCTTCACAGCTGCTGAAAAGGGGGTTACACTTTTCTTCCACTCGGTCCACCATTGAGGTCTTCTTCTCCTGTGTGTAATATTGTGATAGTATCCCAAGTCAGCCAATGCTTTGAGGGTACAAACTTCCTGCAAGGTAAGACACCCAATTAAAGGACAGCTAAGTTTAGGGATAACTTTTGCCCCTCCCCCCCAACTTCAATAATTAGGGAAAAATACAACAACAGAACTGGGGAAGACAGAACATAAAATTAAAGATTAAAATACATTATCTCCTCATACTTTTCATCTCACATTTGGCCAGTGAATATTTCTCAGTCCTTGGCTGGTTTCAATGGCAGACAGTAATTGTCACTGTTTATACAGTGACCTTCCTGCTCATCCCCAGAGGTTTCTGCTTTTCTTTTGCCCCTCAGTGTTTGCATCTGCGCATTCATTAATGCACTTTTGGTAACGTGCATTAAATTTAGTACCTCCATTGTGAGGTACTAGAAAAAAGTGCATTAGCCTATTTTAATGTGCATTAGTGAAAGGGCACTTTTTGTGATTCTTTAATGTGCAATGAAATAGGCTAATGTATATTAAAGCACATGTGTGCACACTCCCAGCAAGTTGCTTCTGCCCCACCACTCCAGCTTTTTCATTTGCAGTCCATGCATGATAGACTGCCTCTGTCTCCACTCTCTGGGGCTTCATACCAGCAGGCTTTCATGGGCTCCAAGCAGGCTGCCAGCTGGCAGGCACTCACACAGGCATACATAGGCATGTGCACTCTCCAGCTCCCCTGCTCATATCTTATCCCTTAGCTCTAGAAACAGCCATAGTTCTTGAGGAAAGGGGCCTTTCCAGCACCTTTCACATTAGCCAGGCCACATCCAGTCCCTCTGGAATCCAGCCATTAGTGCTTTGCCTGGCAGAACAAAACCCATTTGAAAAATCAGCTGTCAACATAAAACATCCAAACAAACAACACAACTACATAATCATTCTAAATATGCATGTAAATTACTTATCAGGATACATCATTATATTTATGGATTGTCATGAAGATCAACAAACCTGCGCTCTATGAGTTCCAGACAGATGGACTCTGCCTGAAAACACCTGAAACAAGGTGCCTCCTTGTACTTTATAGTTCAGAGTACATTTCCTGATGGAAACTTTGGCAGGTCACCTCAGGTCAGAATTATTCCAGGTATTTCCTTTGAGCTCATGTTTATTGGCTGCTCTTGGCAGCCACCTGCTCTTCCTCACTGAGCAATATTTTCCCATCCTTTTAAGCTAAAAGAAACCAAATATTGTCTATGATTAATTTAGTACAACAAGGGACAATAGCAAATAACCTAAGTACATCTTTTGTTGTTTCCATAGTCTACTTTTCTTTAAACTGTTTAATAATTTATCACAAAAGGCCATTATGGAATATGAGACCTGTGCAAAATAAAACAGCACTTAAGCTAGCAATTGGAAGAAAACATTTTCTTCTGTTCCTTTCAAATCCTGGCTAAATTCCAGTTCAAATTATTTCATTTTCTTGACCTAAGTTTATATTTTAATTTCAATGGCCTAAGCTATTCTTCACATTCCCTTCATAAAAGCACTAATGAATAGAGTTGGAAGCAAAGAATAAATGCAGAGCAGACTGTAGTGATCCAATATACACAGTGAGATTTTTCAAAGGAAATAGCTTAATTTCTAATACACACCCACATGCCATTCAGGAACATAATCATTTATACACACCTCTGAGTCCCAGTCATGGTTTACAACCTCTATTAGGCTAGGCACTGTGCCAACAAAAAGTTGGTTCCCACCCCAAAGATCCTATGATCAAAGATGAAACAACAGAAGGATACAGAAAGAATGGGACGTAACAGTGAAGTAGTGTAGGTCCACTTGTTCAGCAGAGCTATGGACAGACATTACACATAAACCGGTTTAAGTGATCAGAAACTGGTTTAAACCTGTAACAGAACAGACATTCAGTGCACATAAACCAGTTTGAAAGTGGCTGAAACTGTTTTGAGATAAACCTGGTTGAATGTAGTATATCAGACGTAACTAATTTGGCTTAAACTGGTTTATGCAATGTCTGTCCCAGACCCAGAGGTGTAGGTACATCAATAATGTAAGATTTATTGATTTTTTTATAAGCATTGCAGCAAAGAAGTGTATTAAGGAAGGATTTTTAGTGAAGCATTTGTAGGTTAATTAAGGATTTTTGGAGGTGATATCTTTTATTGAACCACCTGTATAGTAGGGAGACATCTTAGACAAATCTTTTGGGTGCCAGGTACCCTTCCTTAGATCTGGGAAAGAAGAAGACACAACTTGACTTAAGTAGTAGAGAGGACAATGATTTTTCTATAATTGTAAATGCACAGCCAACCCTAGAGTGGTGTGGGGCCCAGGGCAAATTAGCCTGTGCGGGGCCCCCTTTACACTGTGTGGGGCCATGGTACCCCCGCAAAGTGGGTGGGGGGGTTTCCGTGCTTCTTCCATGGTGTGAAGCTGAGCTGCCAGCTCCAGGTGGGCCCTATGAGAGGGGCCTCAGCCACTCTGCCCAGCTCCACGGGGCCCCCCCAAAGCACAGGGCGCAGGGCAGTCACCCTGATTCACCGTTCTCTAGGGATGGCTCTGTCTAAATGTAAATAAAACCTGTCTGCTTAAAAGAACGGAAAAGGCCTTTCTAATAGGAGTGAAGAGATGTTATCAGCCGTAGCTAAAAGACAAGAGGAGTGCAATAGAAAGGATAACCTGATTAGTGGAACGGGAACCCATAGATAAATGGTGTGCCTTTAAAAAGCTATAGAGTTGTTAAAATGTTCTGTTAAACCATACGTGACTTTTGATAAAAAATGCTAGTGTAAATTTTATCTGCAAAGTAGTTTGAATGAACTGTGCAAGTGCAAGTGCAAAATTAGAGGACCCCATTCCAAAACTTTTGTTGACCTCAGTAAAAGGTCTTTGAATTGTTCTGGATTGTTCTGGCCACCTTTACTGGCTGCATTAGAGACGTGAAATATTTGCATACTAGACTGTCTCCAGGTGTAATTTGCTACAGGTCACTTTGAATCATTCTGCAAAATTATTCCCTAGATTTTTTTTCTCCTTCTATGGTTCAGTAGCTCAATATAAATTAAACTGTTATGGTATTGCTAAGCATCAGGTTTTTCTGTTTTAGACTATGCTTAGTTGTTTGACTAGTACTAATGTTTGTGTGAAATCCTCTTTCAAACCCATAGATATTTCAAATCAAAATCAATCTAAGCCATAAACATGTTTGATGTTAGAATCAGCTTTATACATAAAAATGTTCTTAAAAAGGGGTGCAACCTCCGAATAAGGTCTTCTTAGGCCTCTAAAGCTGCAGTGGAGACCTAAGAAGGTAGAAGCTGAAGGTGGAAAGGACAGGAGACGGTTCAGTCTGGATAGGCAGAAATACTCTTCCCCTTAGCATCCGATCTCTGCCACTGAGAGAGACAGGTTATGTTAAGCAGGCACGATGTTATGTTAAGCAGGAACAATGGACTCAGGCCCACCAGGAAACTACAAGCCCACCCTCAGTGGTTAGAGGGAGGCCACTAATTGCATAACAACTGAATCCTTGGGACAAATCATGGAAAAAACAAGAATGGGAGTGCGGGTCATAGGTTAACAGCAAGAGTTCCACGGGAGGACACCAAGCAGAGAACAACGGGTAGCACTCACTGCCCCTCAAATGTATCTAAGGAATCTATGGATGCTGTCCAGTGAAACTGCCCAGAGAAGTGCATGGGTGAGTAAAAGGAAGACAGCCTCACAGTTGCCCAATTACTGGATTAGATGGACTTGTGATCTCATCTTGTATGGCATTTCTTATGTTCTTAATACAGGAAATAATATATAACCATTTTCTCTGTATTGGTTTTTCATGTTTGTGGTTTGAATTAGCAGAGAGAGTTAAATATTCAAAGATTTTTTTCTCCATACTTTTAATACTTACCAACCCCTTTTGCAATCAGTATGCTGTTGGTGCTAGTCATTGTACAACTATGCAATGAGAAGCACCATGACCAGAAGAGACTTGGGGGCATGAACGACACATGCCCCTGGAAGCTGGTGGGGCACAGCGGTGGCATGGTGGTAGCGAGCAGGGAGCTCCTGCAGGCAGCCGCTGCGGTGTTGGCGGGGAGGTGGGGGTGGCAAGTGGTGACTGCCTGCAGGCACCACTGACAACATTGGCTGTGCTTCTTGCGGGGGGATACACCACCAATCTCAGGGGGTGCACATGCACCTGTGTGCACCCCCTACTCATTGCCAGTGCTTGGGGGTCTTGATTGACCACAAGTTGAACATAAGCCACCAATGTAATGCTGTGGCCAGCAAAGCAAACCAAACTCTGGCATGCATCCACTGATACACCTCAAGCAAAATCAGGGACATCATCCTCCCACTTTACTTTACCTTAGTGAGGCTGCAGCTGGAGTACTGCATCCAGTTTTGGGCCGCCCACTTCAGGAGGGATGTGGATAAGCTTGAGAGAGTCCAAAAGAAAGCCACCTGTGTGATCAAAGGCGAAGAGAGCAAGCCCTATGAGGAGAGGCTGAGGGACATGGAACTCTTCAGCCTGGCAAAGAGAAGGCTCAGGGGGGAGTTGGTGGCTGCCTATAAATATATAAGGCGGGGTACACCAGGATATGGGAGAAGACTTGTTCTCCAGGGCTCCCCAAGGGATAACTAGGTCTAATGGCCACAAACTTCTAGAAGGTCACTTCGGATTCAATATAAGGAAAAACTGCTTTACAGTCTGAATGTCCAAGGTCTAGAACAGACTCCCCTCAGAGGTAGTGCAAGAACCTACTCTGGACTCATTCAAAAGGCATTTGGATGTTTATCTTGCTGGGATCATTTAATCCCTGTAGACTTCCTGCCTCTGGACTTGATGATCTCAAGACCATCTCTTGATGGTCCCTTCCAGCCCCTAATTTCTATGATATCTATGAAGATAATCTCTGTCCCAGAGAGCTAACAATATGAATATACGACAGAAATAATAAGCTGTCTTGCTCAACCTTTTTAGATTCCATTCTTCAGAAAATGCCAGCTCTTGGCTCCCATTCATTTCCTGACTACTGAAAAATAATAGAGCCATTTTTCTGTTGCAAAAAATTCAAAAAGACCACAACAGGGGAGAATGTTTTTGATATTATAGATGCCTATTTGATATCTCTGGATTTATGATGTGAATCATGTGTAGGAGTTTGCATGCTTAACAGTATTATTATTGCGTGGCACCCTGCAGCACCCTTAAAAGGATCTCACAGTGGCCCAGGATGCAGTGTCACCCTAACTGAGAATCACTGCAGTAGGGGAATACAACACATAGATGCAGAAAGAACCAGATAACAATGAGTCTGTTATACATAGCCTAAAATGCAGGATCTTGGTAGTGGTTCTGTAGGTATGGATGAGATGTTGCACAAATGCCAGTATCCTCACTGACACTAATACCACCAGTATGGAAGCATTGATTATTCAACAGCAGTTGTGGTGAACAGGGCATTGTGTGTGCACGTCTGATGTACATATATCAAAACAACTGCTATATTCCCAACTCAACCAAGGACGGAGGACACATAGGGGCCAGAAGAAATGTTTCAAGGATACTCTCAAAGCAAACATTAAGAAGTCTGGCATTGATATCACACATTGGGGAAAACTAGCCTGGGACGGGGCTACATGGCAACACCTTGTGAGAGAAGGCACATCTTACTTTGAGGAAAACCATCTCACCCTGGATGCAGAAAAATGACAGAATTGGAAGGAAAGGAAATGAGCCTGAGAACTCCATGGTCCACCTCTCCCTTTAACCATCACCTGTGGTGTTTGCCATTGAGCCTATGGCTCTAGGGTAAGCCTTCTTAGCTATCAACAGACTTATCTACAATCCTTTACTTGACCTTTACTTGACCCATGGGAATGATCATCCTCGACTGTGAGGGATTGCCACTGATGCTGCTGCCAATCCATTTTTTTTTTATATAATAATATACAGAAAGCTTTTCTCATCAGGTAATATCCCTTCCCCCCACAAAAATCAAAAACATAACAAAAAAGTAGCTACAAGCAAAGCTTTTATGTGTTGACTTCAATGGGAAGTAAGCACAAGCTTGAGTTTAACACACACTTAAACACTAAAGGATTATGATCATGGATAACAATAATTGTATTAGCAAACACAAGTTAAATCATCATCAAATATGCAGTATAAAAAGCCAACACATGAAAAAGCCAAACAAAGTGGGGTTGTTGTAAAAAGGATGGGGAAGATGGATCCTATGTATGTAAAAGCAGTGATTAAAATTGTAAATGTTTCTGAAAGTAACTACAAGAGGCTTGAGGAGGGAGATGCAAAAAGAGCCAGCTTTCTTATTTTGAAGAAAATTTATTGGGCTGAAATGTTTAATACTTATTCTCAGCCCACAGGATAAATGTATTAGAAAAGATTTAATAAAATCTATTCAGCTGTATTTCAATGTTTTTTAAATTACGTTTTTCATTATATTAAGAAAATTGTTTAGATGCTTTCTTCTCATAGAATAGCTCAAACATGTTTTTTTGACATGTTCATAACTTGGCACATTTACAGTCCTTTGAGGAATGCATACACTGCCAAGTTTAAAAACATTTGGATTAGAAATAAGGAAGGTCTAACTGAGTAAAACTTGTATTTCATGCTTCTACAGTTCTTTTTTTTTTTTTGCTGATTTATGAAGAATGTGCTGATGCTTAAGTCAAGTTGTATAGCATGTCTGGTCTGTGTAATGAAATAAACACAGCTGCAATTATTCCAGTCATTGCAGAGTGAAATATGTTGAACAGAACACTTTTGAGAATATTAATATACAAGAAAGTGTGTTAAAAGTTCTATTTTTCTTTCTTCTTACAGGCTTACCCTCCAATTTCTCAAATTTACTTGTATGCAACATTTTATATTATATATAGAAGTTAGGAAACTCACAGGTCATAGTTACATTTCTGCGGCAGTGGCAACTCAGCTAGCATGCACAAATATTATAAGACAGTAAAATTATCAGCATATATAATAATAGATAATAGTAATAGAAAATACACATCTGCAGATAAACACAGTTTTGATTCTTAACTTAGTATTTCCTGACTTGTCTGCATGTAGGTTCTCAACTGTAAAACTAATTTGGCATTTAATTATAATCTGTATTGGACCATAATATATCCTTTCCCCATTACTTCTCCGGGCCTCTTTTTTGGAATCTTGAGTACACTTCATCACTTAGACTTTATTTTACTAGGGATAGGCTAATCTCCAAGATTGATTATATGTATACACAAATATAATCAGATTATACTAGGTATACTACATCTCAGTCCAAAACTGCATGAATAGAACAAACATACATTTTTGACAGGTTAATAATGGCAGGCGTTGTGCTTAGTGCATTCCAAAGTTTGTTGAGCTGAACGAATAGCAAAATGAAACCAAACCAAACTCTTTCTGAAGCAAAGTAAAACTATCAAATTATAGACATTCAAAACTTGACAACTACATCCAAAATTTATTCAGGACACCCATTTATCAGAAGGTCCTAAGTTCTTGAATAACCGGGGATTCAGATGCATGGAAACTCCAGCCCTTTTAGATTCTCCTTTAGAGCTTTACTATTGAAAATTTAAATGGTCTTCAGGTGCTTCCACTACAGCAAATTTAGAGCCTTCAGAAAGACTGAAACTTAAGTAAACTGTGATGAGACACCAGTTCTAATGGAGCTGGCTCTGGGGAAAGTTTTGTCTTCATGGGATGTGCTTCCATGTTTTCTTACCCTGTGTGTGCTTAGCATCACACTGGCAATCTTGGGTGACAAAAGGAATGTTCAGTGAACCTCAATTTTTAGTTAATAGTTTAGTTAATGAGAGTAGTTAATTGCAGCTTATCTATATATCTCTAGCTCCCAATATAACTGGCACATCTCTTTCTATTCCTTCTTTTTCAGTCTGACATTCTGTCCTGACAACAGTAGAAAGGCTGCACAACTCGTTATTAACTTTCTGTCTGTCTGTCTGTCTCTCTCTCTCTGCCTGAACTGACAGAAAAAAAGTAGTTATTAGCTATACCAGCAGTTCTCCACCTTTTTAGACTCAAGGCACATCTTGTAAGACTAAAGGCATTCCCCATTAGACTTAAGGCATCTTTCGGAAAATGCCAGCTTTTAGTTTTCACCCATTTTTTACTAAGAAAAGTAATACAGCAATTGTTCTGATGCAAAGAAATCAGAAAAACCACAGCAGGTCGGAATTTTTTTAACACTGTGGATTCCTAGTTGAAATCTCTAGGTGTATCTTGTGAATCATTTTTACACGCTTACCAGTAGTAATACTTCATGGCACCTGTGTCACCCTTGAAAGGATCTCAAGGTAACTCAGGACACCATTACACCCTTGTTGAGAATCACTGAGTGCGTCTACCTGACACTGTGCCATTGCCTAATTTACTATGCAATAAACACACATGCATGCTTACTGCGAAATAAATTCCCTTAATCACAGGTAGCAAATCTAAGTGTGATTAGTTAATGCGCAGTAGCTCACATGGTACTCAGCTTGGTACTAAGTTTGCTGTCGGGTCTGCCCAGGTACTAGGGAGACAGCCTGAGGCCAGCCCCAGGGCTCCTGGCTGGAAGCTTCGCCACACTGGCAGCCCCTGTCTGCAGGTTATAAAAGCCAGCAGCCACTTTCTGCCCTGGGACACACAATGCAGACACCTGTGTGTCCCCCTGGGCAGGCCACAGCCTTGCTGTGCCTGCCTCCCACCATCCCAGCAGTGCTGCTCAGCCTGTGGCTGCTTCCTGGTAATTCTTTGGCTGCTGGCTGGGGACAGGGGCTTTTGGCTGCTGAGCCTGTGGTTGTAGGCTGCACCTTGCTACAGTCTCTGGGCAGGCTTGCCAGCCCACCTGTAGGCAGCTGAGTGCAGCAGGGACAGCACCACCTCCCTGCTGCACACCCCAGCAGCCTGCCCTGTAACTGCAGGTGCTGTGGGGCATAGCCTCAGCTGCATGGCTCCCAGTCCCATGACATGCCCCTGCTCTGGGCACTGCCCAGAGCTGGCAATACAAGGACAGCAGTGTAGGGTCCAGAGAGCCGGTATGGGACCCATGATGTCCTCTTCATCCTCCCTGTCCAGGTCCAGCCCCAGTCCCAGCCCCAGCCCCATCCATATCCATGTGTGTATGCCCATGCCATCCACCCAGGGTCCCAACTGGAGCCAGGAGGAGGCTGATGACCTTATGGCGCACTGGGGCGATGTGGAGGTGCAGAGGCAGTTCAAGCTAGGCTGGCAATCACACACCCACATTTATGTGGCCCTATTGGGTGGGATGCAAGAGTGTGAGTAGTTCCGGTCAGTGTGGCAGTGCCACATCAAGGTCAAGGCCTTGCAGGCAGAGTGGGTACCTGTGACGAACCACAATCATTGGTCCAGTCATGACTGCAAGACCATGCCTTTTATGTGCCAGCTGAGCCATATTTTGGCAACCCGGGACCCAGGCCACAGCTGTGCAATTTTGACCAGAATGGAAGGCTTGCCCAAGCCCGCCCTGGCCTGATCCCTCTGGTGACCTGTCTTCAGAGAAGGAGCCTTTGGGCATTCAGTGTCCCACCCTGCCCAGCTCCCTGGCTTCTCAGTCCACCAGCAGACTGGGGAGCCCTGGCCAGAAGCTGCCTTTGCAGTTCCACGGCCCTAGACCCTGCCCTGAGTAGTCACAATGCCAGCTCCTCCCTGTGGGGGGACCCTGGCCAGGTGCCTGCATGCCATGCATCACAGGCCCAGGACACTGGGTACAGCCAGACATCATTGCTGATGGGGAGGACTGCACCAAGCCACCAGCCTCACCAGCCCCAGATACATGGTAAGGCTGCACTGACAGAAGGGCCCTCCCTGACCCAGCCGTCACCCCAGCACCTACCCCTATGGCTCCTCTGTCCCCTACCCCTGTTCCTCTTCCCTGCCTGGCCAGCCCACACTCCCATGGTCCTGGGTTCCTCCCACAACATGCAGAGAGGCAGGACACAGTACAAAACTTCACTGATCAACCCGTGCCCCTGCAGCTGGGTGGACATGAACTTCTCACATCCTAAAAAATGAGTCAATGCTGGCGGCGATGTCCTTTTCAGCAGTGGGAGGCAGGGACATGTAGCACTGCCACAGGCAGCCCTCCAGGTAGTGGCAAAGGTTGTGGAGCAGCCCGGGTTTCCCCCCCATGCTGTCTTAGGTCGGGGTCCCAAAACAGGAATCCAGGTGGGCCCAGGGCACTAGGGGGATCATCATCATCAGAGCATAGTGGCTTGGGCACCCCTCAACCTGCACAATTAGCTTATCATGAACTGTCCAGGGCACACACAGCAGGGGCACACTCAGGGCACAGCACCAGTGTGGCAGGGGGCTGGCCCCAGGGTGCCTCCCCAGAGAAGATCCCACTAAGTACAGTGGGGGGTGCAGCCAGCCCTTTGCCTCAGTTGTCCAGGAGCCCCATGCACCCAAGCCTGGGTGCCATGGGCTAGATGGCAGTGCAGAAGAGCAGTTGGCCTGCAAAGTGAAAGAGAGGGAGCAGGGTCAGGAGCCGCAGCAGCAGGTATTGCCAGGAGCCTGGCCTGTCCTGCTGGCCCCAGGGAAGCACACAGGGACAGGGGGCTTGGCCAGCAGCCATCTGGGCCTGGGCCTGCCTGCCCAACTTACCATGCACAGCTGACTCCTGTGCGAGGATCCAGAGCCGCGGCTGGCGAGCCAAGCTCACGATCTCGGTCATGGTTGGTTTGGTCAAGTGGTGGCAAATTGGAAACGGACAGGTAGGGATTAATGGCAGTCGAGTCTGAGTGGCACGCACGCTTATGGTTCCAAATTAAATGGTTTATTACACTTACGCTTTGATGGCGTAGGTAGGATCTTCAGTTACAGTAACAGATGTAAACGATAAACAACGGAGGGGTCTGTTGGCCCACGAGGTTCACAGAGAGCCCTTGCTTTCTACCCCTGGAACCAGTCCAGGGATAGGTGTGGCTGCCCTCTGTTAGTCCCAGGGCTGGTCAACAGCTCATTAATTGGGAAAAATGAACGAACAAATAACACAACTGTAACACAGTGCACACGGTGTGTCACGTGACGCCAGTCCTGTAAGGACAACGACAAGAAGCGGTGGTATCAGAAGCCGAGGTCAAAAATCAGGTAAGTTGAGCCGAGGTTGCAGCCAAAGTCCAACGGGTGATCCGGAATCATAGTCAATGGATGGTGCCAAGGTAGTTCGAAAGCCAGAAGGGAACAGCAACAGAGCGCCAAAAACAGCAACGGAATGCCCAGCAAGGGAGGAGATCGATAGGCCCTCAAGCCTAACTGTGAGACAGTCCCTGCCAAGGCAGCCTCTGTCTTCAGCTAGCGCGATCTCTCCCCGTCGGAGGAGGGGCTCACTGAACTTTTATTTGAATTTGGTAGCCAATCAGAACACTCTCCGCAGAGAAATTTCTAGCCAGATTACCTCATGTCAGGTTCTGACTGAGCATGCTCTCAGTCAGAAGCTGACACAGTCTGAGCATGTGTCTGTGGGGAAGGTAGGTCAACAATGATTGACAGGCCCTCAGGTCACCCAAGGGGCAAGAGCTGGGTGAGCCTTGGAACTTTCCACTCACAGAGTCCAATATGCATGTCAGTCTCAATCTTCTGTGTTGGCAGCATCTAATCAAAATTTTGCTCTAACAACCCCCAATCTGAGGTCAGGCAGCACACAGCCCCTGGTACAAAGCATCTTATCTCTGAAATGTTGCAAACTCTTACAAAAGGCTTCTGTCTCTTGGCTCTGCAAGTCCTGCATCTGGATGTGGGGGAAAGGCTGCATGGCCAAGTGAGAATGCGAGCTAACCCAGCACTGGAGCCCTGCTGATGTGCCAATTGTGTCAGAGGCACACTCAGGACAGAACCGTCCTGCTCCAGCAGCTGGTGGCAGTGGCCAAGGAGTGGAAAGAGCATGCTCAGGCCTGGTGGAAGGAGGACCCAGCCTTCCAGGAGAAGTGAAAGGTGGATCACCCAGGAGACCACCCAGGAGGAGGTACAGGACTGGGCAGAGTGCAAGTTCTGGGCCAAGCTTCTGGTACTAGAGAAGGAGTGCCTGCAGGTCCTGTGGGCCCAAAACAACATCCTGAGCTGGGCTGTGGAAGCCACGGATGCCAGACCCTGCCAGACCCTGAACGCTGCCAGACCCTGAACACTGTCCTAGGCTTGGTGGTCTCATGAATGCCAGCCCCTACTCAGCTCCCAGCTCTAGCAGGCAGGCCCCCTAGCAGCTGCCTGCCACCTTGCAGTGGACCCCAACCTGGGAGGAGGTCCTCTGCTGCCTTCTGCCTGCAGGAGATCCTGGCCAGCCCCTGCCCTGAGTCTGCTGCCACCTGCCTGGGCCCAGCCCTGCCACTTGCCCTGCCTCCATGTGGGTGTGGAGCTGAAGGTGCATAGAATGGCACCAGAACCATATGCTGGCCCTTCTGGGCTTGTACTCCAGCAGCCAGAGGGGCAGCCACCCACCCTGGAGGAGCACCAGTTGCCGTTGTCCCCGGGCAAGTCCCCCATCCATTGCAGATGCTGTGGCCCTCAGACCCACAGAAAAATGGCAAAAGCCCAGGTTGCTGGCCACCTGCTCCCAAGCTCTGCCACCGTAAGTGGTCCTACCCCATAGCTCCCCATTCCGGGACACAAAAACACAGAGAATTTTGTAAATAGTTTTGAAACTGGGAAGAGGGGGTTTTTATTGTTGGGTGAGGATGGTGGTGGAGGGGCTCTGCTGGGGGGGAGACGAGAGAGAGCTCTATGTGGGGAGGGAGGAGGGGGTTCTGTGTGTTGGAGATGGAGTGGGGAAGGATGGGGGGTGTGAACTGTGAGGGGAATAAAGATTTTTTGTTTGAACATATGCCTGGCATGAGAGTGGTACTGGAGGTGGGCAGGTGGTGGGGGTCAGTGGGTGGCAGGGCAGGGAGGCTAGAGCAAGGAGTGCTCCATGATGTGGTCTGCCAGAGGCACCCACACCTGGTGCCCTGGCTCCCACTGATGGTGCATGACTTACCTGGGGCCTCACCAGAGGGACCTATTACTGCTGGTGCTGCCGCAGCTCATACTTCCGCTGCCAGGCTGCCTCCACCCACTGCAACTTCTCTGCCCAGGCCTCACAGAACAACTCTCCCCAGGCCTCCCATATATTATGCAGCACAGTGGCTGTACCAATGATCTGGGGGAGGTTGTTCTCAGCCATTTTGAGGCAGGCAGTGACGCAGCACTGGTGGCCCTTGCGGTGGCCGAAGGCACACTTGATGATGGCACAGGTCTATCCCAGTTATCGATTAAAGTGGGACTGGCAGGGGTCAGGTGATCAGCATAGGGTCTCATCAGCCAGGACAGAAGTAGGTATGCAGGTCCCCAGTGAGCAGGGGTGGAACAATAATGGTGCGCAGCTGCAGGTCCTCCACTCCTCGTACAAAGTACCTGCTCTCCCTCAGCATGGCCAGTCCAGACTTTCTGAACACATGGACATTCTGTGCACCGCACAACTAGTGAGTGGTCATGTGTGTGAAGGTCCCCCAGTGGTCCATGACTGCCTGTAGGACCACAGAGTGGTATAGCCTGAAGCTATAATAGGGTCAGCCTCCATGAGGTGGGCAGGTCACTAGGATGTGGGTCCTGTCCAGGGCCCTGATACACTGAGGAAACCCCAGTGCACAGAACCCTGTTACCACTGCCTGGGGGTCATGAACATGGAGACCAGTGTCTGCCAGCATGTTCTGGAGGGTGCAGCACACCTCCAGTATGGCCTCCCTGGTGATGGCCTTGCCCACACCGAAAAAGTGCCCCACATACCACGGGCTGGTGGGTGTGGCCAACTTGAGCAGTGCCAGGGCCAGGTAGGTGTCGACAGGAAGTGCTGGGTGCATGCCAGTTTCCTAGCATGGTGGGGCCAGAGCTGGTGGGGCAAGTCCATGAAGTAGCCCAGCTTACCGTAAAGGCATCCACCCATTGCTCACTGTTCCAGATGTGCTGCACCAGCTGTTGCCACCAGTGCTGCCTGCCATGATGGGCCCAGAGGCGGTGAGACTGAAGGCCTAGGAGGGTGACAGTGGTCCTGGTGGTGGCCTCGTGGAGCCCCTTGTCAGTGTCACTAGCAACAGCCACTGCGTGGTGGGGGGGTGGTCCTGGGAGGGTGCGTGGTGGGTGGGCAAGTGGTCGTGGTGGGTGGGGGAGTCAGACTGGGTGGGCCAGCCATGGGCCAGCTATCAGTTGATGCCAGCAGGGCAACCGAGGCAGCCACCAGGATCGAGGGACCCTGTTGCTTGCTGCCAGGGCCAGGGGCTGGTGCAGTCATAGCACAGGGACACAAAGGGAGCACAAACACAGCTGTCACGTGCTCCCTCTGTTCATGCCACACTGCTCCTCTGTGCACAGCAACTGGCTGCCCAAAGAGCACAGAGCTGGCTTGGGTTTTAAAGATGGCTGCCAAGTGCTGGCAGCTGGGGCTGACTTCAGACATGGCTGCCAGGTGCTGGCAGCTGGGCCCAGAGGTTGGAGCGCCCCATGGTGGCAACAGGGGTGCCTAGCAGGGCTGGAGGGACCTGGCATTCAAATTTGCTGCCAGGTTTCTGCACGTGTAGATGCCTAGCCAAAATTGCTTACTGCACAGTTGCTTACTGCACAGTAAATTTAGTCACGACTAAAGGCATGTGTATATGTGCCTACTGAACTGTACATTTGTGGTGAGGAAGAGCTTAAGTTACCTGTATCACATCCATATAACATTTGGAAAGGGATATAAAGGAACTTAAGATTTTTCTTTGCTGAAAGTCACAATAATAATATAAGCAATGCCAAACTTGCTATGAAGCTGGATTTTTTTGTAGCTGTGTTGGTCTACGGACATAGGCAGGCAAGGTTCTTTGCGGAGATGTGATATTTTTTATTAGACTAATTGAGTAGTTGGAAAAAAGTTCTTGGCAAGCTTTTACTGGTCTTCAGAGACTCCCTATGCCTGAAGAAGGGTGACTACACCCAAAAGCTTGCCAAGAACTTTTTCCAAACTACTTAGTTGGTCTAATAAAAGATATCACATCTACTCAAAGAACCTTGCAAACTTACTATGAAGACATTGGACCACTATTGATTGGTCAGATTGCTTCCCACCTACAGTACAAGGTTATACCATTGCCAGTATTCATCACCTAAACAAAGTAAAACAAGACTACTGGTTGAATTTTTTAAAAATCCAGTGTTCTTAGTTGTACATCCTTAATTATGTATTATGCTACATATGTAATTTAATTGCATTAAATTCAATTGCATTAAAACCTTATTAGCTATAGTCTCTCTGTGCAGGGAAAATCAAATTCTATGCCAGTGAACAGTGATTTTGCATATATCAGTGGAGTTATTCAAGAGTCTCCCTTTCATCGGCTGTATTGTCTGCCCTATGACCCAAGGTACTTAGTCAAAAGGGTAATCAGTCTTGTTAAAAGAATGTAATTTCAGGTCTCATTTGGCTGAACTGTTGTTAAGTTGTTTCATTTTCCAGTTAATAAGAATCTTGGTTACTAAATTAAAATAGTAACTACCTAAATACTTTAATGATGACCAAATATAATGCAGTTAGAAATCATATCATAACAGTCAGTATGTTAAGTAAATAAAAATATGTCATGGAATTTTATTTCTGAAGTTATCCTCATTAGCTTAATCCTGCTTTCATTGAAATCAATGGGAAGTTTTACCATTTACTTCAGTAGCAGCAAAGTTAGACCAGTGCTCAGCACTTTAAAGAGCCCATCTATTAAGCCTGATTTTTCAGCCTGGTCTCCACCCAGCCCCTGTTTCTATGGCTGCAAATTTGCTTATACTGATAACGGAGCCCATATTTTTGGCCTGCTATAAATTGTGGGTACACAGATCACTTGACATATAACTGTCTGACCTGGGGATACAAACAGATATCTAGTTACTAATAAATGTATTTAGAACTTACAGAAGAGTGGAGACCTGATTTGAAAATCAGAGTCTCATCAGAATCTGAACTTCCCAGATATTCAAGACAGAACATCTTGTCCTCACTTTTGGTCTGAGTGGTGTGGGTAGTGTTCTGCCCTTTTGGGCATCTATACATGTGCTCCAGGGAGGGGACTAGATTGAGGCCCCATGGCGAGGGACAGTGCCGCAGAGGCAGGAGCAGGGCTAAGTTGAGTGGGGCCCTGGCTGAGTGGGACCTGCCTCCTGGGGAGATGTGCCCCCCAATTTTTTTTTCTCCTTCTGTCTTGATCTGGCCCCCTTTCCCTCCCCACAGACTTACCTGCTGTGGGGGGGAGGGTGCTGGTGGTGCATGGTAGATCTTGGGTTGCTTTTACATGCCAAAGGTGATCTCCTACTTAAAAAGGTTAGAGACCACTGCTCTAAACGAAAGCACAGCCTTGTGTTACTTCCTAAAACAAGGCATGGGGGGGCTGCGCGGCTTGGGTCGCTGCGTGTCACTGACACTCCTCCCCCCACTCAGGGACCGCCTCCTGCCTGCAGCGGGCCGCTCCTGGACTCTTATGCGCCTCTGACTCGCCTGCCACGCCTTTGATGATTCTGGTTCAGTTTTGACTGTTCGGCGCACGTCGGTCCAGGACCGGGACTCACTGCCCACGCGGGGTCCCGTGTTGCTGAGGGCTCCTCCTCCCCTACACCCTCACCTGGTCCTCCGGTGCCGTGATCGCCCGTCTGGGCCGGTCGCGCACTCAGGATGCCAGTCTCATCCATTCATAAAAGGAAACAAAGGATCAACATAAAAGCTTATGGCCAGGAGTTCTGCGGGTTTGGTGGGCTGCTTCACTCTTCAGCAGCCGCTCCCCTCTCTTCCCCTATATACCACGGGGCTGGGACCCTCTCCCTTCTTCCCCACACGTGCTTCAGCCCCCTCTCGGGCTCCTTGAGTCTGCTCAGCCCCTCCCTGCCAGGTTGGCAGTTCCCCAGATGGGCTTGCTCCTTTACTCAAGGTTATACGGTACCCGGCCTGGCCGTTCCCCGCGGCTTCCAGCTGTCCTCGGCCTCCCCGTGCCAGATGCTTGGGACCCCGAGCCTCGCCGGGGTTGGCCCTTACCCCAGAAGGTCCTGCAGCCCCTGCGGGCTGCCCGCATCCGCGTCCAGGAACTCTCTCTGGCGGTGGCTCTTCCGCTCAGTCCTTCCGGTCCCACCTGCTCCTTGTCCGGCTCTGATGCTCCCTTTATGCTGCCGCCGTCCGTTCCGGGCCTTCCCTCTTCCAGGGACCTGAAAGAGGTGAGTTTCTGCCCGGCGTGTTGGGCCTGCGCCCAGCGGGCTCGCCCGACGGCGCCGGGACCGGGCAACTCCAAGCCCACGGGCTCCTTTCCTCCGTCACAGTAAGAATAATCAGAAATTTGAAACATGGGTACAGTAACTATGCTGGATAATGTTTTGAATGATGGAGCACAAGAGCAGACAAAGAAAAAACCATTCCAGACACATCCTAGACAAACACAGGTAGGACCTTGAGAGAAGTCTAAGCATAGGGCTTTTGGGTCAAGGTACTTGTTGAAAGATTCTAGGAGCTGTGAGCAAAGAAAATGGATTCTGCTGTTTTATGCTTGATGTTTAGGGATACAGAATTTTTGTACATTGTTTATAAAGAAATACATTTGCATGAAATAAACACTTTGTTTCATCATTAGTTTATCTTCCAAACTGGAACAATCTCCAAGACTTCAAAGTTTTGATTGGCCACTGGATGATACTTGATATCATGAGTAAGGTTGGCTTCTGTAGATTTATTACCTTCAATATCTTATCATTTACTGATATCTGCATCTCACAGAGACAAAAGGCCAAAGAAAGATCCTGCAGCATCATCAATCTATAATGTAGCATGTCAGTCCTTAATATAAAAAACAATAGCTACCATCTTTCTAAGTCAATTCATTTTTTTAATTTTATATATATAAAGTGGCATCTTAAGTTTACATGGGGGAGTGACACAGAAAATAAAGACTTTGGGAGAAATCCTGGTCCAATACAACTGTATGGCAAAACTCTGATTATCTTCCACTGATCTCTGCCCTGAGAACATACAATCTACTTTTAACTTAAAAAAACTTTCAGACAAGCTTAATAGGCTATGTTCATCCTTAGCATCTGTATATTTTAGGTTCTTCTGATCAAAGCCTTGAACTGTATTTTGAACATGTGGACATTTTGAGTTGAGGGCAAAGATCCATCATGATCTTTACTGAAAGAGCCCAGTTTGCAAGGAGAGTGAGACCAACCACCTTTTTGGTTAACCAGAATAAAATGATTCAAAGCTATTTTTTCGTTGTCTAGAATAGGCACTTTCTTATACTCACATCTCAGACTTCTGCAGCTCAACAGCCAAAGGAGCTCAGAAAGAAGGAAGCTGCCTTTGTTTAGCACATTGATTTCTAAATTGCAAACTGAAGCACACAGATCAAGGAACAACTGAATAGACAGTAGTAACCAGCAGCACACTTATAAGATGGGAAACTCCCTTCCTGAGAGCAGGGAGGCAGAAAGGGATCTTAGAGTCATTATTGACTCCAAGATGAACATGGGCCGACAATGCGAGGTTACAGTCGGAAGGGCTAACCGGACCTTGTCGTGCATCCAAAGGTGCATCTCAAGCAGGGCCAGGAGGTGATCCTCCCCCTCTATGCAACACTGGTCAGGCCACACCTGGAGTACTGTGTCCAGTTCTGGGCGCCCCACTTCAGGAGGGATGTGGACAACATTGAGAGGGTCCAGAGGAGGGCCACCCGCATGATCCGGGGACAACAGGGCAGACCCTACAATGAGAGACTGTGGGACGTGAACCTGTTCAGCCTCCACAAGAGAAGGCTGAGGGGGGGACCTGGTGAAAGTCTATAAACTCACTAGGGGGGACCAGAAGGGTTTGGGAGAGACCTTGTTTCCCCTAGCGCCCCCTGGCATAACAACGAATAACGGCCATAAATTGTTGGAGAGTAGGTTTAGATTAGACATCTGTAAGAACTACTTCACGGTCAGAGCGGCTAGGATCTGGAACCAACTTCCAAGGGAAGTGGTGCTGGCTCCTACCCTGGGGGTCTTTAAGAAGAGGCTTGATGCCTACCTGGCTGGAGTCACCTGAGCCCAGTTTTTCTCCTGCCCAGGCAGGGGGTCGGACTTGAAGATCTACAAGGTCCCTTCCAACCCTACTTCTATGATTCTATGACAGACAGACAGATAAAAAAAGCCCATAACAACAGGGCTGTTTATGATTTTGTTTTCAAAATATCACCTGAGTCCTTTCAGTGTTTCTGACCAGCTTGAATTTGTGGTTACACTTACAATAGATTAATTCGTTAATCTCAGATGACCACATCTATACACAAGTCTGGCAGATATTTTTAATTTCAGCAAGACCAATCATATATTGCTTAATAGCTGGATAGGTGTTGCTCTATGATACTATTTCCCATTTACTACTGAAAGCTCAAATGGATTGCAAAAACAAGCAAAGAGTAGATTGTGCTCCACCCTCAGCAAGCAATGAGCAACTCTCACAAGGCATAGGAGCTTTCTACTTCTTGAAATTAAATTTTGGATTACTCAGCCTGTAATTTCATAATAGAACTTGTGACTCAAAAGCTTAAAGAAAGGAGTTATAGTACAGAAGTAGTGAACTTTTTCATGCAAATATTAAAGTTGATATGGAACTGAAAGTAAACTCAAAGTCTCCCCAGAGTTTCTACTGCCCCTTCTTCTTTTCACCTCTGATACACCCATTCTGCCATCCACTGGGCATATCTACATGAGACGTTTACTGCAGAGTCCACAGTGAATGTCTGGGAGTCTACACATACTATTACAGTGGAGTGAACTAATAAACTTCACAATAGGGAAGTACTTGTAAATATTATGCACATGTAGCTGCTGACTTGACTGGCTGGGTTGTGAGGGTGCTTCAGTGTGGGAGCTGCCTGCTGGCTAGCTCTGCATGGGAGTATCCTTGTGCCCCAGCCAGCCTGCCCCACAGCATGTTGAGCTGGGTTGGAGCAGTCCTGGACTGGCAGGCTGACCCCCCAGACTCCTGCCAATCAGGGGTACTCTAACCTGCCTCAATGTGCTGTGGTCCCAGGTGCACATGTAAATGCAATGCCCAGGAGCAATAAACTCCAGCACAATAAGCACCGAAGTTCATTGTATCACATTAATATGCACATGCAGACGTGCCCACTGTCTCCTCTCCCCAACATGTTTCCTCATTCCTCTGAATTAGAAGATAAGTTGCAGGTGTATTGTATCAGATAAATGGCTGTATCAGCCACCCACAACATCCCTACATTTGTGTAACTTTGTGTGTGTGGAATTCACCGTCGCTGTTTTAGCAGACAGGGACAGGTAGGCAATGAAAACATAAAAATAATAAAAATGTAGGTAGGATTAATAGAAATATATATCTTTAATGCTCTGAAGAGGAAAGTAAATATTTTCAACAGGACACTCAAACAGACTAGATAATGATTCATGTGTAGCTAGAAGTATCCATATGCAGTATTTTTGGGGTAATACGAAGTGTATGTCTGTGCTGCCACTGGACTTTCATATTTTGGTATGTTTTCTTTCTAGTAAAATGTTTTACCACCTTACATTTAAGACCATAGCAGCTCATCCAAGTGTATTTATGTAAATAGAAACAAAGAACTCTAGTTCTGGCATAAGTGTGTCCACACATTGAGCTATTATGCTTTAAATTCATAACCTACTTTAACTTTCAAAGATAAACAAGCCTTTATTTTTTTCCCAGGCTTTATTCTCACATCTTTTGCATTTTCAGACACCAGTGGAATTTTCAGTCTACAAATACTTCATTTTTTGAAATGGATACTTCTGTATTGATTTCTATGGTGTTTCACAAATTTACACCAGAAAAGCACTGACCTGCAGTTTGTTTAATGATGAATTCTTTTCTTCTGTCCCTCTTTCTGCATTAAGTGCTAGTCTTTTTCCTGCATAATACTCAAGGGCCTACAACTGCATTTAAAAATAAGAAAGGGTGCAAGGATCAAGACCTAAATCTTTATTTCTATAGCAAGATGAGACACCAAAATGTCAGGTTTTTACCTTTTTAATCTTTTCAACCATTTCAATCTTGAGTTTCATAGAAAAATACTGTCAATAGAAATTAAAGAATTTTAATACTACATATGTTCATACAGTTTTGTTAAAATCCCAAATTTCACAGATATCATAGACATTAGGGCTGGAAGGGACCTCGGGAGATCTTCGAATCCAGCCCCCTGCCCAAAGGGCAGGAAGGCAGCTTGGGTCAAAGGATCCCAGCAAGATAAGCAGCCAAATGCTTCTTAAAGGAGCCCAGAGTAGGTGCCTGCACCACCTCTGGAAGGAGTCTATTCCAGGCCTTGGGGGCTCGGACAGTAAAGAGGTTTTTCCTCATGTCCAGCCTAAAACAGTCTTGGAGGAGTTTGTGACCACTGGACCCTGTCATCCCTTGGGGCACTCTGGTGAACAGGTGTTCCCCCAGATCCTGATATACACCCCTGATGTACTTATAGGCTGGCACCAGGTCACCCCTAAGCCTGCGCTTTTCCAGGTTGAAGAGTCCTGTGGCTCTCAGCCTCTCATCATAAGGCCTAGTCTCTTGTCCTCTGATCATGCGCATGGCTCTCCTCTGGACTCTCTCAAGTTTCTCCACATTCTTCTTGAATTGTGGAGCCCAGAATTGGATGCAGTACTCCAGCTGCAGCCTCACCAAGGCCGAGTACAGTGAGAAGATGACATCCTAGGATTTACTTGAGAAGCATCTATGGATGCAAGCCAGAGTTTGGTTTGCTTTACCAGCTATGACATCACATTGGTGGCTCATGTTCATCTTGTGGTTAATCATGACCTCCAAGTCTCTTTTGGCCATGGTGCTAGCAAGCGTAGTACTGCTGAGCCTATAAGCATGCTGTGGGTATTTTTTTCCATGGTGGAATACCTTTGTCGGTATTGAATGTCATCGGGTTTGTATCTGCCAACTTTTTGAGCCTATCCAAGTCAGCCTGGATCACTAGACTATCCTCAGGCATAGACACTCTACCCCAAAGTTTGGTGTCATCTGAAAACTTGGCCAGTCCACTTCTGACACCAGTATCCACATTGTTGATAAAGACGTTAGAAAGAAAAGGTCCAAGGACAGAGCCTTGGGGGACACCAATGGTCATGGGGCGCTATGATGATTCACTTCCATTGACCACCATACTCTGAGTCTAGCCTCAGAGCCAATTCCCCAGCCATCAGCCTGTGATGTAGCCAAGGCCACCGCTGGCCAATTTTTCCAAGAGGAGATCATGGGACACCAGATCAAAGGCCTTTTTGAAGTCCAGATATTTGACATCAGTCTCTTCTGTCTTGTCCAGGTGATAGGTCACCTAGTCATAGAAGGAGATAAGATTGGTCAGGCAAGACCTACCCGCAACAAACCCACGCTGGCTGTCCCTCAGGCTGTTGTCATCAGCCAGCTTGTCAAGAATGATCTCTTTGATAATTTTTTCCAGAATCTTTCTAGGGATTGAGGTCAAGCTGATTGGCCTGTAGTTCTCCGGATCTACTTTTCTTCCTTTCTTGAAGATGGGCACCACATTGGCCTTCTTCCAGTCTTCAGCTCCTTCACCTGAGCACCAGGAGTTTTCAAATATCTTTGCCAGTGGTTGGGCTATGACTCCTGCCAGCTCAAGTACTCTGGGGTGCAATCTGTCAGGACCCGCTGACTTGAAGGTGTCCAGCCTCTCAAGGTGTTCCTTTACAAGGTCTACACTGATGCTGTGTATAAATTCACCCTCACTCTGGCTGTCCCGCATCATGCTAGGTAGGGTGGTCCCTTTGGGTTGATTAAATATCAATGTGAAGTTGGCTTTTTCCTGGGTGTTGGTTGTCAGTTGTCCCATTTGGTTTAGCAGGGGTCCAAAGTTACCCTTGCTTTTCTTCCGACTCTCCACATATCTAAAAAAAGACTTTTTATTGTCCTTGATAGGTGTAGTCAGATGGAGTTTAGTTGCAGCCTGGCTGGTCAAGGACAAGGGGAGGTGGGGGCAGTCCTTCACAGTGGAGGCAGCTTGGGGATCCCTCTGGCAGGTCTGGGGTAGGGGAAAGAGACTTCAGATCAGGAGTGAGGTGCACCAGCATGGTTGGGGGGGACGACAAGGGGCTGTGGTTTGGGGGTGAGGGACACCAGCAGGGCCTGGTGAGGGGGCAGGAGACTGTGGGTCAGGCACCGGCAGAGCCAGGGTGGTGTGGGTCAGGACAAGCCATCGATCCTGGCAAATGGGTCCTGATATGAAACAGGTTGAGAACCATGGGTGTAGATGACCTCCTTAGGTCTCTTCCAACCCTAACTTTCTATGTTTTCAGCTCCTTTGTGTACCAAGGTTATATTTCTGTTGGCTGGTGCCTGGCCACTAATCTTCATGATTCCTTAAAGACCTTGTGTGTACTGATGAATTTTAGGGGAATATTTACACTGGTACGACTAACCCAGTGCTAAGCCCTGGTGGATATTTCTTTTTGAAGACTACCACAACTTAGAACTTTTGTATTGTAAAGTATGCTGCAATAAGAGGGGGAATGTGAGAGAAAACTGACTGTTTACCCTATTCCTGCCGACTAACTCTGTCTTTTTCATCAGGCAGTTAATTGTATGTGTTGTAGTCACAGAGGGAGTAAAGATGGGTAAGTGACTGGAAGCAATGCTATTGTGCAGCCACTTTTCCCTAGGCCTTATTTCTATAGGAGCATAGGATGTTGTTCGCCACAACACTATACTGCAATAACACAAATCACATAGGCTACCATTCCAATTAAATAGCAGTCATTACCATTCACTATTAGACTAAATTGGTTCCATGGGGGATAACCCAGGATTCAGCAGTAGCCATGATTCAGAGAAAGCTGAGTGTAATGTATAACAGCAGAGGAGGGATAATTTTGAGGATGGCTTATGTGGTTTTGATCCACACTAGAATTACATCCTTAAGTCGCTCATTTTGGTTGGTAACCCTGCATGTTGTGCTTACTTGTTTGGATTGTTTTGTCTTGCGTAGGTGTAAGTTTTTTTACCTGAAAACGTATGATAAAAATGAATTACAAAGCAATAGTTAAGAACAAGAATGTCTGTGGATTCTTTAGTTTTTTAAAGGATGTGGCTTTTTTCCCTGTTGGCTTTGAAAATGTTCTAGAAAGGGAGGGAGGAAGAGGCAGGGCAGATATATGGGCAATAGCTGCCCTGTTTCTCTCTGGAGCTAAGTTTTTGCTGGTGGGACATGTCAGAGTTTTACCTAGAGCAGTGATTCTCCAACAGGATGCCTCGATCCTTTCAAGGGTGCCATAGCATGTCAGCACAGTGAAGTGTGCTGAGATGATTCATAAGAGAAACCTAGAGATTTCAGATAGCAATCGACAGTTGGGTCTTCCTGAGCTCTTTGCAGAAGAAAAATCTGCTTTTTTTTCTCTGTGAGCAAAAAAACAAGACAGGGAAAGTGAAGAGCTGGCACTTTTTGAAGTGTACTTCAAGTTTCTCCAGGGGTGCCTCCAGTCTCAAAAAGATTTGAGACCACTCTCTGCCATGGTGTGACATAGGCCTATTTGTCATGCATTGGGAGTGTGGGCTCTTGCCCACTAAGTAAAACTAAAAGTCCCCTTTAATCTGGGAGGGGGTGCACTAAGCGCACATCAAGTGATTAGGGAGACAATTTAAGAAGAAAATGGGGATGAGAGTGAGGGTCACAGGTTCAAAATGAATGTGCCAAGGAGGGACACTGGCAGAGTACACTGGAACTGTGCCTACTGGCCCTCGAATGAGTTCAAGAAGCCAGTCAACACTGCCCAGTGAAACTCTGCCTGAAAACTGGAATGGAGCAGGGACAGGAAAACAGCCTTGCAGTCCCTGGAGACTGTGTGACACTGGCCGTTTGCTAGGCCATTCCTGAACATGGGCCAAAGCCCACTAAACAGAGCTATAAGCCCTTCTTGATGAAGGTGGCCTCTAGGGACATATCACTGATTGTTTGGGACAACTAAAGACAAAACAGGGATGGGATCATAGGCTCAAAATGAGTACACTGAGGAGGGACACTGAGAACAACACACCAGACAGTGTCCACTGGCCCTCAAAGGAGTCCCAGGAACCAGATGCTGCCCAGTGAAACTGTCCCAATGTGAATGAAAGAGGGACAGGAATTGTGGGGACAGAAATTTTGGGGGGTGGGTAACCTGCCCTTCCAACACCCTGACAATCACCTGTGCCCCCTCCTGCCCCATGCATCGTCTGTGCTCTCCTTTTCATTCCCCACACACTGGGGCCCTGGGGGGCACGCTCAGTGAAACTTTTCCCGGAGACATGAATGGACCAAGGACAGGAAAATGACCCTGCAGTCCCCAGGGGCTGCGTGACACAGGCCTATTTGTTGCTTTAGAGCAGTGATTGTTAACCTGTGCTCTATGGACCCCAGGGGGTCTACAGGCTATGTCTAACAGGTCTGCAAAAGATGATTATGATCAATCAAAAGTATGTGAATACCCACACTTACAATTCAAAGGAGTCTGCACCTCCGTTTCAAATTTCCAAAGAGGTCCACAAATACAAGAAGGTTGAAAGCGATTGCTTTAGAGGAACTGTGGGCCACCATCCACTAAGAAATGCTACAACTAGGAAAGCCACAACTAATTGCTTTGAACAACTAAAAATAACAGGGACGGGAGTGGAGGCCAAAGCTTTATAACTAATAATGCACCAAGGGGGGGGGGGACAGGACAGCAAGCAAAGCATATTGGACAGTGCCCCATTGGACCTCAAACCAGTCCAAGAAGCCAGGGGACACTGCCCAGAAACATGAATGGACCAGGGACAGGCAACCAGCCCTGCAGTCCCCGCGGAGTTGCATGACACAGGCCTATTTGTCACCTCAAGGGGCATGGACCTAAGCCCACCAAGTCACTTACTGGCCTCCCGCAGGCTGAGAGGCTACAGGAGAGGTGACAGCTGATTACTTGAGACAAATAATAATGAAAACAGGGATGGGAGTGGAGGTCAAAGGTTCATAACAAGGGGGCCAAGGGGGGACACCAAGCAGAGCACTCTGGCCAGCACTCACTGGCCCTCAAAGGAGTCCAGGGGAGCCAGTGGACACTGCCCAGTGACTGCTGAGAAATATAAACGGACCAGGGACAGTCCCCGGAGGCTGCCTGACAGGACTTTAACACATCAGGGGAAATCATGGTCCAGCCCTGCCGTGGAAAGTATAAGCCACTAGTGATGCATTGCAGATTTCTTTGGACAAATACTCAGGGTTCGACTTACATTTTGACTCTTGGGGGGAGGGAGGCTGCAACCCCCCCCCCCAAAAAAAACTGCTCTGCCCATCACAATGCCCTAATAAAATTGGAGACCCCCACATGTTATGATTTTTAAATCTTACAGGCCTCTTGTCTCTTGGAGGGGAGTGGGGGGCTCATCCCTACTGAGCTCCCCCCTTAATTCAAACCCTGCAAATAACAATGAAAACAGGGACAGGAGTGGGAGTCAAAGGCTTGTAACAAGGGGAACAAAGGGGGGGGGGACAGCGAGCAGAGCGCACCCACCAGCACCCAATGGCCCTCAAACCAGTCCAAGGAGCCTGCGGACACTGTCCAGTGATTCGAAACGTGAACAGACCAGGGGCCGGCAATGGCCGCGCAGCCCACAGGAGCCTGGGCAAGGTCTCCCCCATGACAGCGGCACTTCTTGGGACCCGCCGAGCCGGGCGGAGAGCGCGGCTGGGACAAGGAGGTTCATCCAATGTTGGTGCGGGCAGGAGGGCGCTGAGGCGATGAGAAGCCCGCCCAGCCGGGGCCGCAAGAGCCGAGGCAGGTGGGGGCCGCTCGGGCTGGCGCGCGCCCAGTTGCAGGAGCCACAGGTAGGCGGCGGCCTCCCTCCCCCTGCCTCCTCCCGGGCTGCTTGGCCCGCGCGGCCAGGAGGCAGAGGCAGAGACACCGGGTCGTGAGCGCCGCCCCAGCGCGCCCGGCCGGCTGGCCGGCGGGGATGCCTTTCCCGCTGC
>NW_017728943.1:128813533-128863516 GCF_001723895.1 Crocodylus porosus
TTGTTTCCTTGTAACGTGCTCCAGCAGCTCCCCCAGCCTCTGCCTGCGTCGGAAACTTCAGCTAGCCTCGTTTTACAGCGCCCCTGCTCTCCCGGCCCGAGTTCAGAGGGACAGCACAACGTGGGTTTCGCGCTAAACTCCACATTTCCTTCCAGGAGTTTTTGCTTTTCTGGCTCCTGTACACGGCGCGGTTGGAATTTCCTGCCGGCTCAGGGCGGTGAGGTTTTCAGTGCACGGGGCTTATTCCCGTCTCGCAGCTTGTCGCCAAGATCGTTCGGTGAAAAGGGCAAGGATGCTGTAGGGTAAGGGACAGTGGCATCTGAGGGGCTGGCTTGTTAGCACTGCTAACCTGGCAGTCTCCAGCAAAAATGTAGTGCAGTCATTGGAAGAGTTTTCATTGACATCTTGTCTACCTTGCATATCGCATCAGCTCACCTCTGTCTGGTCAGCAGCATCTGTAATGCACGTGTGTCTCAATTAACATGTCAAACTGCATATATAATCAGTTCCCCCAGTACACATTGTCCATATCCTCTTTTCTCAGCTACATGCTTATTCTGACTTGATTTTCATTGATGTAAAGCTCTCCTATACGTTTGCCCCAAATTGTAGTTGCCTTTCTAACTTAACACAGAACCCAGTCTTCAAAACCTGGATCTTGTTCTGGGTGGTATGAAGCTAAAGTTCAACTTTTAGTCACTAGGTCAATCCACTGTGCAAAGTGACCTTGTAGCTAGCTACCTAACCAGGTACCTCTTATTTTCCCTGGCTGCAGGGTTTCTAAGGAGCAGAAAGATCTTGAGTAGGACTGTCAGAAAGTCAATTGGGTGTCCTTGGGAGTGGAAGGGTGAAGAAACCCTCTGAAACTCTTACAAGCCTTTATAATTCCTACAGAATTCAACTGAGGCAGGGAAAAGGAGTGCATCAAACCTTCTTGGATATCCTTTTTTTTTTTAACCTTGGCAATCCAGAATCTAGTCCAAGGATCATTTCCCACCATCACACTAACTGTAATACAACACATTAGAAAATACTCTGTCCCTAAAACACGTGTTTTTTAAGAACTGCAGATGGGCTTTATGTACTACAAGGCCAATGTAAATAGTATGGCTTATGTAAAAGCAAAACCAGTCTTCTATTTAAAAGAAAGAACACATGCTTCAAATCTGTTAGTTGTAGCTAGGGGTTAATGAAGAAAGTAAAAAAGGACTATTACAGACAGAACAGTAGATTTCTTGTGTGATATTAAGCTTTTACTTTTCTATGTACAGTTTCATGATGCTACTTACAACCTGAAGCTATCTCCTTGGACTAATTAGAAACACTTCTCTTCCTCCTTAGGACTTCCTCCTTATGGTGATTTCAAACCATAGAAAACTGGCCTGCTTCTTTATTGAGTATATTTGCACCGCTGCATAGAGGCAGTAATGTAAAACAGGACTTGTTCATCCCAGTTAAAGGAGGTTAGGTCCCCTTCTTACACTGATTCAACACATCTACAGTGGAGGTTTTTATCAGCCTAGAGTTACATTTACTTATGTAAATAAACCTTTATTTTCACTCAGCTATCCAGTTACAATAGTATTACTTAGTCATCATTAAGCCAAATGGCATTTGTTTTATTTTTCTTTAATTTATTATAAATCAATTCTTTCAGCTAATCCTAATTTGTCATATGGTTTGTTTCAGTAATTTCCTTCTAATGTAACATTTTCATTGTAGTGTTGATGTTTTCATAACTGTATGCAGTTTTCTTATTCACTTAAAAATGGTCATCTTGATAATTGATACCTCTCTAATGTCTTTAGAGTAAAGGTCTGGCTTTACTCAGTTTTTGGTTGTAACTGTCTTGGTCTAAGGCAGGGGTGGGCAATTATTTTGGGCAGAGGGCTGCTTACTGAGTTTTTGGCAAGCCATCAAGGGCTGTGTGACAGGCAGCCCAGGGCAGATGAGTATTAATTTTCTAAATTTTTTAGGGGCCCCGCAGGCCGGATAGAATGGCCTGGCGGGCCACATCTTGCCCACCCCGGTCTAAGGACATAGGCAGGCAAGGATCTTTGGGTAGATGTGATGTATTTTATTAGACCAACTGAGAAGTTGGAAAAGTTCTTTGTAAGCTTTGGGGTGCAATCACCCTTTTTATACCTTTCTTTTTACATTTTTCTTCCCCCCCCCCCTTTTCTACCCTTTGTCTTCCTAATTTCCAGCTTTTTACTTTTTCACAAACAGCCTCTTTTTTACCTTGGAAAACTACAGTACAGTACTACAGTACAGCCTCCCTTACTTTTGTTTTCCTAATTTTACCTATTTACATTCTCACTGAAATCCTATTACATGTAGCTTCTTTCATTCCTTGGAGTCTTAGAACTACACAGACTCCCTATGCCTGAAGAAGGGTGATTGCACCTGAAAGCTTGCAAAGAACTCTTTTCCAACTACTCAGTTGGTCTAATAAAATATATCACATCTACCCAAAGAACCTTGCCTGCCTAGCTTTACTCATCAGTTTTGCAAAAAGTTGGTATGGAATGGACTTGAAGTTAACCAACAGTGAATTTTATTTTTGTTTTAAAACCTTTTTTTTAATTAAGGGGGGGGGAATTGTAAAGCAATTTCTGTTAATTATTTGGGTCAACTGTGAACCATGAATAGTTGTTATTCAGACTAACCATTGTATCATGAAATGTATGTTAAACTCTATCTGTTGATTCTCTTGTCAGCAAGGTTTCTTCATAGCATAGTCTTGCAAATAAGATGAATAATTAGCATCATTAATTCAGCTATAATGTAAGCTGTCAAAGCTTGTCTGGAAGCTTAACCCTGTCACTGCCATTGGAGGAAATATCTGGGAAACAAAGAGTTGTTTATGCTTGCTTTGTTTTGTGAAACAATGACAAGATTCCCCCGTTTCAGAAGATACTTACAGAAAAGAGACTTCATATAGGAAACTGTTGGCTGAAGGGGAGTAGTGAGGGAAACAGGATAGTGAATGAACAAAAATAGCTATTCTATATTCCCATTTCTTATAAAGTACGCTGCAGGACAAAATATGAATAACTGTAGCTGTTTTGGTAGGTAGGTTGATGAGAAATTTGTGCTTTTCAATAATGATTTTACAGTTGGTGGATTAAGTAACTGGTTTAACGTATGCATGATGTAGCTTTCAGCCCACTTTTTACTGGGACTAAGTTTCCATCATGCTGTAGATTGGCTGGGACCCATTTAGAAGTTTGCCAGCCTTTGTCCAGTTAGAGGGTGGTAAGGCCACTCCTTCCTGCCTGTTCTCTGTAGTGGGGAAAGTATTTGACTCTATGGAAAATGTAAGATGACTATCCCAATGTAATATCAAATAACTTGATAATGAGAAGAACACAACTTTGCCCCTGAACATTTATAGGTCTGGCTTTTGGGTTCAGACCAGTCTTCTCCATCTTCTTGCAAACTGTCAAAAATGGTTTGTGTGTGAGAGTGAGAGACCACGAGCACATTCATGTGCATATGCATAAAAGGGAGGGAGGGAGGAAACAGACATAAACTTCTTTGTCTTCAAATCCTGTTAGTTAGTTATTCTCTAAACAGGCATGGCTCATCTGATTATACAATGTACCCTACCTATAAATGAGTTCAAGGCCAGTATGTGCCTAGATGCTGCTATGACATCATGGACTTCTCTCTGGTAATAGAAACATGAATAAATGTGTCTTAATTTTTCAGTTAAGTCTTTCATATTTTCTACCTGTTAATATCTCTAATGGCTCATTTTGGAGAATGTGCTAATTAAGTTATATCCTTTTTTGTGCTATAATTGTACAAGGACTTTTAGACCTTAGACCTGCCTTGAAGATGTTATGTATTCCAGCATGTCTCACATTTGTAACCCTTGAAACAGTGGAATTTTCTTATCTACCAAAACAGGATAGGCTGGATTTTTGTAATGCATTTCACTCGGGAGGCCCTTTTTCCAAGCGCTTAACACCTATTCTACATGCACTCCATCAACTTCCTTTTCAGTTCTGAGTGCACTGAAAGCTGTTGAAGGCAGGCTTTAGAGAGCCCCCTGTGACCTCAGAGATCACTTCTTTTCTCGTGTCCTACTGTGACAAGTGAGCCCTGTTACTGTGTCTTAGCTGTCTGCACCTGAAACTACTTTCTGTCTTGAGCAGTAAAATACTATCCAGATGAATGCTGTGGTCTGTGGAACTCCCCTGTCTCCACTGAATTTAGGATCGTGTTGCAAGGCCTTTTGGTTTATTTAAGTATTTGGCAGAATGCTGTTTTTGGTAGAATACACTTTGATTTTTGTATCGTGAGCCGTACATTGCACAATGCGAAGAGCCATGAAGATGCAAGACATTTCTTGGGGACTGACTAATTAGGAGTTAGTGGGCAAAGTGGCTGTTTAAAGACTAATGGTCTGAGGTGGTTTTAAGACTAGTGGTAAGACTACACGTTGCACACAGTAATGGAGCTTAGTTTGGATTGTGCTGAGCACTTCTAGAGCATTTAATTCCTAGCAAAAAGCCAAATTGGTTTATTTTCTTTTACCTTATTTTATTTTGTATTGCTCCCCAAGGTTTTCAGTGAACTTGCATACATTTTTTGTTTTTACTTCTTTATCTAAAACATAGTGATAGTAATATTTACCGTAACAGTGGAACACAGCTTTTCTCATTTTCTGGGTATTGTGCAAAAATTTGGGGATCAGTATTTTGTAATGGGACTTCAAAGGAACTATTTAGTTGTGAAACTTCAAGAAGGGTTGAGAGAGACTGCAGGTACAACCTAGTTGCATGATTATCAGATGGCATAAATGCCAGTGTATTGAGTTCAGGAGCCTTCTAGTTTCTTCACTGATTCAGGGCCCGGCATTGTGAGATGCTGTATGCTCTCAGCTGCAGTGCTTTTCCCACCATGTGTGACATGGTCCAAGTCTGTCCTGTTTATATTTTAAATATGGTGGTGATGTAACTGTTTTGCTTTTCCCTTTAAATATAGACTAAACTATTGTTTAACTCTTAAAATTTAAAAGCCGTGCACATTAGTTCTTGGGTTATATAAATAATGATTGCTTGTTTATCAATTTAGACACATTTTGACGGACCAAGGAGACAAAGTTCTTAAATACTGAGTAATTTTATACCTGGTTAGAGGGGAGTCTGCTCACTTGGCTTTTTGGCTGAAGAACACAAACAAGGGAAGACTGAAGCTCAACTCCAAAGCATTGATCACTCTCTCTAAAGAGGTCATTGTGGTTTGTGGATGGCAGGAGGAACCCTCTCTACTATTCTTCTTTTCAAAGGCGGCAGGTGTCTATGGCTAAAAACAGAGGTCAGGTTTATTCTGGGTCTGATTGTCCCTCCAAACAGTACTTTACACGCACACACACAGACCCCCCCATCCCCCATGGCATTTAACTTGAATTGGCTGCAGTTGTGGGCGGGGAGGGAGTGTTATCACAGCACTTCACTGGGATAACAGGCTTGTATTAATGTAGAGTTCCTGGATAAAAGGCTAAAAACAGTCATAGAGTGAAAACAGGCATTGCATTTCTGTAGGGACAAAGCCTTTTTATCCTGGGATCCTACAGAAGTCCATAGAAGCTCATTGTCCCACTTTAAGTACCAGTGAAGTGGCTAAGATAACACTCCTTTATTCCCCCCCCCCAGCCTATTCAATTTGTGTTCAAGTAGCTAAGATAAAATTCCCCATTTCAGTTGAAAAGGACTGTCCTGCTTCTGTTTAGATGCAAGTCAAAGCCTGGGACAATCAGACCCCAGATAAAACCAATGTCTGCTTTTAGCTTATGTAAAAATCAGTGCTGTTCCCTTCTCTATGGAGCCAGTGATTCACAGAACTGTATTGCATGAGTCCTCTTCAGCCTCTCTCCCATTTATTTTATTTTTTTATTTATTTAAACTTTGAGGAGATGTTGGGAAGGAAATCCTGTTAAATGAGCCTTGATAAACTTTCTGGGTCAGCTATCTTAAAGCCTGCAATAGCAAGTGAAACTGATCATGAGAGTAGCTAGAAATGCTACTTTCTAACTACTGTTGTATTCTGAAGTCTTATCAGTCAGTTCTTGTAGGAAAGGCACGATGTCTAGAAAATGTATTATCTTGTGCATTCTAAATTGTTCATACAAAGTATATATTTATGCACAATTTTGTTTTCAAAATGCAAGTTTGCTAAAAAATCAGGAAGAGACAGAGAAGGACCTTGCTGTTTTTCTGTATAAGGAACTGTAGACTCCTAAGAACAATCCGGTTTATGCTTCATTTGCTCTTTTTTCAGGAAGTATTTTTCACTCTTTGTATGCAAGGCAGCACTGGTGTACACTTCCTGCTTTAGCTGAACAGGAAGCTTTATTCAGCTTTTTCCTAGGGAAATCTTTCCTCCACCCTCCCCCCAGCCATGGAACTGAACATTAAGACCATGTCAGCAGTGGACAAAAGAATGATGGACTTACTTACAGACTGATTTATAGGTCTTACTGTAGCTTCTGGTGGGAAGGAAGATTGTATGAAATATCTGTCACCTAGTAACAATAAGTCTTACTGGATTTTAAGAGACTGCAAGGTGCAGTCTAGGAAATTTTATTTAGGGGAGATTCCCTTCTGGATCAATAGCTTCATTCAGGGCTGTCTGGGAACAGACTGTTCAGGTAAAATGCTCAGCAGATGGTAGTCTGGGGGCTGTAGGGCAACCTGAGGAAGTTCAGATGACATACAATAGTTTCTAGCAAAATTTCCCTAGAAACAGAGGATTAAGTAGGATGTTAATAAGTTTGTCTTTTACCTTAGTTGTATTTGTGCAGAATGCTTCTCAGGAGCCATTTAACCGTTTTTATATTTATTTGGTTCAAAACTAATTATCTGTGGAAATTCAACCTGACCCTGAAGAGATTTCATTTGAAACAAGAATAGGAAAAAAAGCTTGAGCTAAAAAAGATTTCCCATAGGCACGCTGGGCCAAGTCCCTGTCCTACAGAATGGCAGAACTCCAGTTTAATTCTGTTTGAGGATTTGGCTGTGTTGGAAGCAGGGACACTCTTTGGCTCATTTGGAGCTGCTTTTTATGCTGCTTAGGAATCTATTATATAGCATCTATGAACAGTTGGCCATCTTTTTAGATTTTGTGATTGATTAATAAGCACTTGTGACACTTTTCTAGAAAGATCGTTTTGAGGAGAGGTGGTTAATCAATATATTTAATTTAATTAGGAACCATACCTTAACTATTACTATATATTTTAGTATATAATGATGGTGGCTTCAGTGATCTCTTTTCATCACTGTTGGCAGAATCTTAGTTTGGTTGCAAAGCTGTGGTCCTTTCTTCTAATAACATGAAAATCCTGCTGCAGTTAAAACAGTTTTTTTTGGTGGTTGACCCTATTAACAAATATAAGCAGAAATGTAGCAACCTCACTGAGTGCCTGGGGTGGGGGACAGCACAGACAACTGCAGATGAAGCAGGGATATGGGGGTATGACTGGAGGAAGGATGTGGGTCTGGGGAAGGCAAGACTTACCTTCCCAAATTACTCCTGTGATGGGGATAGCAGCATCAGCAACTCCCTGGCCGAACTCTGTGAGCCAACCCTAGTGCCCTGTTTGTTTCCCCCCCCCTCCGGATACATACATATTTGGTGCAGGGCAATGCCTGCTCTGGCAGAGGCTTCCCAGGGGGTCAGGAAGGCCAGAGCTGTGGAGGGCACCACTCTGCTTGCCCCATTAGTCCCCTGCCCCCCCAGATGCACTGTCTGGCTCCTATGACCAGTGGCTGCCACTGCTGTGACAGACTCCTAGTGGAGTGGTAGGGTGGTTTCAGGGAGGGGGGTGCTGTAGGCTGTCATATTTCTGGCAATTTTGCTGTTCTCTTACCTTCCTCTGAAGGTTTTGGTGTCAGCCACTGTCAGAAAAAGAACCCTGGACTTTCTGGACCGTAGGCCTAGATTCAGTAGCCAATTTCTCTGTTTTAAAATCTTTCTTGCAGAAGAAACGGAAACTTCCCTTTCCTCTCATTGAACCAAAGGTAACGTAATGAAGGCATACATTTCACTACACAGCAGCTAGAATAGGTCATCTAGTTAATTTTTTTAAATAACATTGTTTAGTTAAATGTGAAATCAAAGATGCAAAATCTGCAGTATTTAAATTCTGTGAAACCAATGTGGATTACTGTGCAATGAGTAAAGCAAGGTACGTTTATATTTTCTGAGTTTTTTTTGGTATTAACTAAACTGACTAAATTCCTTCCTCACATGTACAGTACAGGAATAGGGAGATCAAGAAATAATGTGTGATTTTTAAAAAAACGAGTGTTGAAATACTTGGCAGTTACACCATTAAAAGGCCAGGTTTCTTTTCTACTCCCTATGTAACCATCAGCAAGATGGGATCAAAGCTTGCCCTGCACTACCGTTGATGAGATCAAACCAGCATGGTAATTAAAGTATTACTCATGGGTGTAGGCTGGGTTAGAATCCTGCTGATTGCATGTTGTCAGCCACATGCTGGTTAGGACTGTGGGGGGGGAAAGGCTGCAAACATACAGGTCAAACAGGTTGGCTAGTGTGGGTGGGCTTTGCTAGGGGCTTGTATGTTTTACTTGGGCAGGGCTTATTTTATTCATGAGACT
The DNA here is from genome assembly GCF_001723895.1 of Crocodylus porosus. NCBI lineage: Eukaryota > Metazoa > Chordata > Crocodylia > Crocodylidae > Crocodylus > Crocodylus porosus. The sequence goes on from NW_017728943.1 coordinate 128,822,173, forward strand.
TTTTTTCCTTGTGTCTCTGTATTATAATTTGCTACTAAGCTAAAATTAAGGGTTTTTTTTTTTCTCTCCTGTAGTTTGTCTTGTCTGGAATGGACATCATGGCTGGTTTTCACAAGAGATTCACAGAAATTTAGGGCTGGAAGGGACCTTGAAGACTGCTGGGGTCAAATAACCCCAGCAAGGTGTGTGTACAGTCTCCTTTTGAAGATCTCCAGGGTAGTTCTTGTAAGGGTTTTGGCTAATTGCTGTATGAAGACTTAACACCTGCTTAAGGTTCCAAAGTGGGATAAAATAACCTGCATAAAGTAGATATAATTGTCTGTGCAGAATTAGGTATTCCAGACTAGGGAAATGCTGAAAAGTAACTAGATAGATGAGCTCAAAGTATGGCTTTCCAAGTCAGGCTTGTACCTTACTGACAGTAGGGTTTGCTATATGACCTCCAGTGCTATAGGGCTTGCTAGATAACTAGTCTATTTCCTAGGTTAGTGTACAACAGGGATGGGCAAAATGCGGCTTGCCAGGCCATTCAATCCGACCTGTGGGGCCCCTAAAATATGTAGAAAATTTATATTCATCTGAACCTGGCTGCCTGTCATGTGGCCCTTAATGGCTTGCCAAAACTCAGTAGGTGGCCCTCCGCCCGAAATAATTGCCTGCCTCTGGTGTACAACCTGTGGGCTGGCCCAAGGAGGCCTGCAGGGCTGTGCCTGTGCCTGTGCCTGCACTGGGTCTTAGCGGCAAGAAACTGTGCTGGGGCTGGCAAACTAGAATCTGTGTCCATACCACTGCAGCTTCTCTCAGCAGCCACCCCCCTTGCCCAAGGCTACGGCATGGGCACAGCTTCCAGCTGCAGGGGGGCTGCACTGGGGCTAGGAGCTGGGAGATGTGCCTGCATGCCTCTCTGTATGTCGTCTGCCTCTTTGCTCTCCCTCCTTCACCCTCCTCAAGGCTGCAATAAGAGCACAGCCTCTTCACCCTCCTCAAGGCAGCAGCAGAGTTGCACCAGGACTGGGCTGGGTGTGTGAGGGTGTGGGCACAGGGATAAGTGGCAGGATCCAGAAACAGTTTCCAGTTGCCCCACCCTGGTGCAGTTCCCCTCCATTTGGGAGCTGGGCTCACACTGCAGCTGGGATGCAGGACCTGGGGAGCTGGGAGAAGCAGCAGTGGTACTGGTCCAGCTCCCAGGTGGCTCTGGCAGAGGCCCAGGGAATCGCTGCCCTCCTTGCTGATGCACCAAAGCCTGATGCACCAAAGGACAGTGTCTGACTGGGGCTGGGTTGTTTGGGCTCACTGCCTGAAAAAGGTTGCTGGGCCCCTGTCATAGATATATAAGGACTATAAATGAGGTACTTCACAAGAATTTATTTATTTAAAAAAATGAACTGGAAAGATGTTAGGCATATTCTGAATTCCCACCTGTACTCATGAAATCAAACTGCTATGAAGTCTGAGCCAGAGTTTCTTATAATAAGCTTCAGCTCTTAACAGCTCTCCTATAGTGTAGGGCTTGCAAAGGCCTGCTAATGAATGGCTACTAGTCTGTTAACTTGATTGGTTTTTCTTTCCCTCTCTTCCAGCTGATCCAAGAGCTGGCAACCATTACACTGCACTGATTATCAAATGTCCAAGAGTGTGTGTGCACACAGGAGCTAAACTGAAGCCAAATCTACTGAAAACTTTGCTTTGCACCAAAACCTCCTTCAAAAGTTTCTTTTGAGGACAAATCTATGTTGTTCTATTTCTTTTTTATGTATCATGGGCCTTTTTGTGTTTGCTGTATTGGCTTAAATTGATAAATCAAGAACAACTTCATTTATATAGATTAGAATAGTAACTATATAAGGAGGTCTGCTCTCCTTAATAGTTAAAGTGAAGAATGCATTTCAGTGTAGATTTGTTGTCCAGGATTGCCTTAACTTCTAAACTACATTGTATTTTAGTGCTGTGTTTGGATTATTTAAAAAAATGCTGTACTTCAATAGCAAACTCACTTGATTATAAATTAAAGCATAACATCTTGACAACTATTTCTTAGTGAATATATTTCAGTTGAGCTCATTTACCCATCTTTTATTTTATTGTTAGGTATATATAGACTTGGAAGGATTTTAGTTATTTTTTATGAGTAATGGAAGTAAGTAGCTCAATATTACTTATGATTGTAACATTTTTATTGATTTGATTTTTTTTCCCCCTGAGTTTCTTAGTACTGTGGATGACTCCTGATATCAGTGGGGGTGGTGGTGCTGAGTATATTTGAAGAATCAAGTTATTACAGTTTTGAGAAAATATATGGAAGTCTTGGCTGACTTGATCAATGACTTAATGAACATATAAGTAGAGAGACCAGAGATATTGAGAAATAATTGTAATATTTCTTTTGGTTTGATTGAAATGAAAGCAGAAGTGTTCACTGGATGCCAGCAAATGACCAAATACCACTTTTTTTAACTCTTTATTTTTTAAATAACTAAAATTTAAGCTATGGAAATCCTCATATCAGCTTTTGGGTGGAGGAGGAAGTAAATTGCTACCATTGGTCGATTTATATGTAATCATTCCCATGCTTGTTTTGCGTTGGCTTGCTTTCTTGTTGGTTTATTTAAATAAGAAAGCAAGTTTTGCTGCCCCATGGCAAGCAGACATCTGTCTCATGTTTTCTACTCTGGTTAGTTCTAGCTTTTAAGGCAACAGATGGAGTTCGTTTATAGGAAACTCAGCAGGACTTGAGGAGACTGTAGGCTATCTCTAGTGGCACCTTTTGTTCCTCTTGTGTAGGGGAAGAAAGATGCAGATCAATTCAGCAGTCATTCCCTTATACTATTACCTATAGTGATGATACTATCTGAATATATTTGAATACTTTGAAAATGTAGTTTCTTTAGGCATTAAAAATGAACCTAAATGTACAAGTAATCATAACCATGCACAAATGTAAAAGTAATCATAACTAATTTTTTTCAGCAAGGAATGGGAGCAAAATGTATTCCATTTTTCAGCAAGCTATTATGTTCAGTCTTTAATACAAAAGGGGTGTAGAAAAAGGAAGTGGTATCTTTCCCTATCCCCTAATATACTTTGAAATTATCATAGATATATCTGTCTTTATTCTCTCTCTATTCCTTTCTGTTTTTGTGTGAAGGTGATTGTGTCATGATCTAGTGTTTTTGATCCAATGGCACATGTGCCATAGAAAATGTTTCTCGGCAGAAAATTAATGTCTATTACTAGTTTCAAATTTGAATGTCACGGGGCAAAGTTAATTGATATTCTGATTACAAGCTTTTTGGATATTGTATTGTAGAAGGGCCTAGCACCTCTGGTTCTGCTAGGTACTGTAGAAACAGACTTAAAAATAATCCCTGCTTCGAAAACATTTTATCTTTAATATAAAAAAGATACATTAAGTGGGTTTTAAGAATGAGGAGGGGAGGAAAGGGGAAGTCTATATCCATTGCCTATCATAAGAGGTAAGTTACAAGGCTCAGTACTAATGAGAGGAGAATGGGGAGGGTGGGAAATGTAAATACAAAGGACCCAGATTGGTGATGAACAAAATATAGGCAACGAAAACAGATTGAAGATAAGATACAGAAACTGGTATAGCAGTGAATCTTCACAGGACCAACACCCCTCATCCCTTTCTCAAGGTATAAGTCTCAAGCTAATAAGTACATACAAAACTTGTCAGGCAGGCTTTGACTGTAATGCCCACAGGGACTAGCAGGTGTGTCAGGAAGTTTGTCTCCAATCCAGGACAGTAAAGGCCCTGGACAGTAGTAGTATTAGTAAGTAAACATCAATCCTTTTGGATCATGGTATATGCATAAAGTCACCCAGACCTTCAACACATATGCCTAGGAAGTAGTATGGAGGAGTGGAGGCTACCCAGACCTACTGTGCCCCATGTTTCAGTGGTGGCTCCAGCTCTAGCACAGGGTATGTGATGAAAGCCAGCAGCCAGGGAGGTAGGGCTGTGGCAGTGGCAATAGGTAACGCATCCCTCACTGGCCTTCCTGCTGCTGATCACCACTGTGCCCATTGGGGTCCAAGGGCCCTGGATTCTGTGGCTGGCCATGCCTCCCTTACTTCTGTTGGCCTCTGGACCAGACAGAGCTGCTCTGTGGGCCAGATCTGGTGCATGGGCCATATGTTTGACACTTCTGCTTTATATCATTATGAAGTACTACCAAATTGCTCTTTAAGAATTTATTTATAGCTAGATGCAATAAGACTTAGTGGCCTGCAAGTTAAGCAGTGCAACACCTAACTTGTTAGATGCGTGCTACCTGAGTGGGATCCAGCCTGCAAACAGTTAGGTGCTTCACAATGGGATCCTCTTGGTATGTACGATGTGCAGGGAGACGCATAGGGGTATGCATGCAAGTCTATTCCAGTTTACAAGTAAGCTTTGTAGGAAGTGTGCACAGAAGTTTGAGTTATAGGTGGGTGGTTCTGAACGCTTGTGGTCCATGACCAACATTCCTTTTCCACAGGTAGGTGCCTGCACCTATTCATCTAAAATGCAGCCAGATGAAGAGGTGGTGGTGGGAGTGGAACCTAATGTTACATAATACCTTAGTAGTACCATGAAACTGGGGAAACCACAACCTGAGGAAGTCTGTGTCTCTACACCTCTGCCTCCCAGAAGAGTGCCTAAGCATCAAGCTATCAGCAGTGTCCACCACTCCAGTTAAGTGCAAGAGCCAAGGGACCAGAAAGAGAGTTTGAGAGAGCCTGACCATAGTGTTGTAAAAGGTAGTCATAGCTGATTTCCTCTTAAAACGCAGCTGGAAGATGAGGTGGTTCAGTGAGGCCTGGAACCTGAGTTTCACATTTCTTCTTCTTCCTCTGAGAACTTGGTTGTTGCTTCACTTGATTTCTGGATCTGGTGGGAACAGGTGCTTTGCTGTTCAGGCTAGGGCAGTTCTGGGCACATGGAAAGCTGCAACTGAAGTTGCCCTAGGGACATTCCAGGCTGACCAGGACTCACCTGATGAGTTTTAAGTGCCTCCAGGTTGAGAAGACTGCTGACCAGGTTTTTTATGAATTGCATCTGACTTGGGTGTCTAAAGGTCACTAAATCTTACTTGGAAAATGGTTCTTAAGACCTTTATAGGATCAGGTCCTTAGTACTGTCAATGTGCATAGTTAGCAAACTAAGCATAAAATACTCTTTGCTCCAAAGAGTTTGCAGTGTATAACATTGAGGGGATAAGACATGGGATGACTCTCCAGGTAAAGGATGGTTTGGAAAGAGCAGTGAAGAGACCACAATAGACAGGTTCATATAAGAAGGTTTTATAGGGCAATAGAGAGGGTTACTAGTGTAAAGGGAAGGGTACCACTCAAAATATAGGCTGGCATGTTGCTAAAGCATGTGCTTGTCCCATATCCATCACAGCGACATGGTGTCTGGGTGATGGTAATGAATACAGATGCCATCTACAATATTTATTACTCTCATTGCTCCCACTCATTGTTCTGTTTGTCTGTAATATTGTAATTTGTGATGTTACGTTGAATTCCCTCTGAAAAGTGTGCCACATGATATGGGGAGGGAATACTCCTCGTGACAATGTTTTTATGACCTCACTGCCCTAACAAAGCATGTTTTCTTTCTTCTTCCTTTCCTTGTTGCCCCACACAAAATACAGGAACTTTCCTTACTGATGATTCTAATTTCATACTTTGTTTGGTTTCTGAAACTTTTTATTTAAATCTGAAAGTGGCTACAAAAAGGTGGCAAAAGTCTCTGAACTGTTTTTATTTATGAATAATATATATTCTTATTTATACAGTGAGTTAATGTGTATTAGGAAAAAGCTATGTTTGAACTGATGTCAGTTTTTCTCTCTAAGTGTGCTCATACATACTTGATTCTGGACATGTGTACAAAAATGAATGAGTTGACAACAAAAAAGTCAAATAGATTGAATCCTAAAATCAGGTGATAGTATAGTTGTAATATAGCATCATTGTATCCAAGATAAGCTGAAACTGACACTCCAGGAGTAACAAAGGGCTTGAAAGTTTTCTGAAATTGCAGTCAGATGAATAATAGTGGGCAAACCCTGTCAATTATAGGATCAGACAACATACTTTGATGCTTCCTCAGCTAACCAGTTCATTCCTTATCTTGCTTGAGTCTCAGTCCTTGAACCCCTACAATATCTGTCAGTCATGGGAAAGCAAAGATCCTCTGCTATCTAGTTGCACATAATACCAGTAGAGTCTCCTTGTGCCTGAAGAAGGGCATTTGTGCCTGAAGAAGGGCAATTTGTACCCAAAAGCTTGCAAAGAACATTTTTTTTCCAGCTACTTAGTTGGTCTAATAAAAGATACCATGTCTACCCAAAGAACCTTGCCTATCTAGGATTTCTGACAGACAGAGCTGTGTGCTGTTTATATAGATAAACACAGCAAAAGGCAACAGTGCACTCTGGCCACTCCGGTAGCCACAAACAAACATGCTTTGTAATCTTTTTAGGGCAAAACATTCTTAAGTCCTGCTTGATGGAAGTATTTGGAGTCCATGAATAGGGACTTACGGAATTCATGATATTTGCAGAAACCGCTAATTCTGTCAGTCCCCATAAAAAAGCACAGGGACTGTGAAAAGGCACGTAGTTGGCAGCAAGCAGGGGTGGTGGTGATGGGGGGAGGGGGGAAGAGCTGCAAAAACAGAAAAGGGCAGAAAGCCTTGGAGTCCTGAAGTACAGGGGAGATTTTTGTGTTAGAGCGCGGTGGCCCTTCTTTCCCCAACTCTAATTGGCCAAGGAGCCCTGGAAGGCCTGCCCCTCCTCAGAGATTGACAGATTATTTGAAGAGAACAGTGAGATCTATAAAGTGAGCAGCCTGATTAATAGGGATAAGGGAATTTGGGTACTCAGGGTAATGCTTGAGTTGTCTCATCAATTTGTGTGATAGTTAATAAGACAGCAAGTCAGGAGACAAGTGCCAGATAATTGTTCACTTGAGGCCCCCACTTCTTTCAAAGGAGCACCGGTTTTCTCATTCAGAGTACCCATGCCTACCTTGAAAACCGGTGTAACAGATGAAGTTATAGACAGCAAAGGCAGGAGGCAGGGAGGTACCCTTTCAGCATGCAGCAGTGTTTGTTGCACAGCCCTTTTGGCCAACTGGAAGTGTCAGCGATGTTTGTTTGTACTAGAGGGCAATGCCCAAGTAAGAAAGGTTAGAAGAGAAGGGTTGAATTCTACTGCTTTGAGAAGTTCTAATTGAGTTACTGGTTAAAACAACAGAGCACCCTTTTGCCTGTAGTTCTTTGCCTACCACAATGTAAATTTAAGCCCAGTAGAATGGGAGGTTCCTTATTAATCTATGCCTCTTCTCACTCAGGGTAAACAAGAGAGCTCAAATGAGAACAATGACAAGTGTCACCCTTTTCTGATCAAACATGGCATCTACCCAGCTAGCGAAATATTCTCTCCATGAAGCATTATGATTTATCCTTAATTAAAACAATTCTCTTACCCTTGCCCTAAGTAACCACCGTTTGTTTAACATAAATCTTTGGCAGTATTTCCCGTACAGAAATCTCAGCCTGTGATTTAAGGACTGGTTGTAACAATGGGATAAAACTGCTTTTACAAATGTTTTTTCGTTAAGCTCTAAAAGTATCCAGTGTTCAACATAACCTATTATTTGCACACATGTATGAAATACTATTGTTATGTTAATCTGTCCAAGGAAAACTCATGAACTCTAGTTTAAAGCATCTAACACCAGATGGACATAGCCAACTGGCAATGGAAGCAGCCATATGTAAGGTTCTCAAAGGGATTGTGTCTCATATGGAAGATGTTATATGCAGATTCTTGGAAAAAAGTTTAAAAAAAATGTTGATATGCTGATTCAATCAGGGTACCAGGTCATCCTAACAATTAAAAGAACTATATTCAAGTTCAAACTGTACATTCGGGTACAGAGTTTCTTTTCTTCTAGAATGTCTTTCCTATAGTATGTACAGGAGCTATACTTCTAGATAGCGTAACATCAGTTTTTTGGTACTGACCTCTCCCTGGCAGTCACTTGTGTTGTGGAATCTCAGCGTCATGAGGTTGCTTGAAAAATCTGGCCTTGAATATTAGAGAGAGATTAACTTATGATTACATTTTTCTTCCACGTTGCATTTATGAGGAAAGTATTTGCCTTGTGAAAATTTTTAAATTTCCTGTTCCTTTAACTGTCCAACTCCTGTGAGTCTCACTTTGACCCATCACATACTTTTTTCTGAATGGCAGACTGACCATTCAGACCATTCAAATTTGATCCAATGTTTAGATTTTGTAAAAACTGAAAACTAACAGAAAAGTTTCTATTTCTTTTGTACACTGTTTAAACTATTGCTTTTAAAACAATAAATACTGTAGAGAAGTGATTACCATACAAACATTGTAGAACTAAGAAACCTGTAAGTTAAATTGACTTTGACCATCACTGCCACAACTAAAAGAAAAGCAACATACAAGGCATCATGAAAAGTGACAAGTGAGATGCAGAAATTTTTTTTAGAGTGATCTAAATTGGTAGTTAAATAATTAAATTTATCTTACAGTATTATTTTAAAATTACAAGTGTCCCTGTATGTATATTTCTAGTATTAAAGTGAGAAGACTGTAAGACTAAAATCTATCTTTTAAGAGACTTATGTCTGAATTTCACCTGAAGAAGGGAAGAAGGAGGAGGTCTAGATTGACTTACAATTTGCATTTTCCAAAATCAGATTTGACCTTGGATTTTTAACTATGTACATGGAACAAAAGAGCTTTATAGGAATTGTTGATGGATGGATTATAATACTGAATTGAGGTCCCCTCCCTCATCCTCACTTTCTCAGAGTCCGGTCTGTAATCAGATTATGACCAAAAGCACTCCCTGTACAGAAGAGGATACTTCCGAATAAGTTAATAATGTTAGGAAATTCTTTTGTACTTTTTCTCAGAACATGAGGCTATTTACAGTAAACAAGGCAGGGAGGGAGTCCTTCTGTCTTTTCATGGGACTGGTTACAAGTGGAAGAAGTAGCATAATGAACACACAGGAATCTTGAACTTGGTAAACATAACCTCTCTTGACTAAGCATCCTTGATTCTTCATCAAGCCTTATTAGCACGCTGCAGAAAGTTATACAGAAGTAACATGGTTTAAGTAAGTGCTTTTAAGAAACTGTTTTACTGAGCAGGCTGGTACATGATTGTTAGCTGCACCATCATGAGCAGAATGATTATTTTGAATCCTGCATGCTGATTCTACAGCCAGCTGTGGAAGCACTGACATCAGGAAGTGTGGAGCTTACGGATACACCAGGCAGTCCTAACCAAATGAGTGACATTTCCTTTGTATTTAACTCTTGCCCTTGCCACACATTAAAAAGAAATTGTGCAGAAGAGCAAAGGGCAGAAAACACATGACCATGTTAAACTGGACAAGATGAACTGAAAGGAAACAAACACAGGACAAATTTATAGATGAGGAAAATATCAGTCTCACTGAATTGATGCTATTTTGCACTTAATTCCTCTTACAGTCAGCAGTACAGCCCTGTTTCTACTGTCTTATGCTTTATTTTTTATATATATATTATTTTTGGTGATGAATTCAGACTGGAGCTGGGAGTAGGAATGTTTCATTGATAATTCATTTCACCAAACAAACAGTGAAAGTAACTAAAAGTAAATCAACAAAAGCTACTGCTTTAAGGACAAATTCTACAAAGACTGCTCATGGCACTAAGACCTACATGCAGTAAACTCCCAGTGGGTATGTCTACATGAGATGCTTTACTGCGCAGTATAGCATCACCATCTACACATGTGGGGCATTTACTATGCAGTAAATTAGGTTACTGCACAGTTGGCTAGTACCTGTAAATACAGGTATTAGATTAACTGTGGAGTAATTACTGTGCAGTATGGCACTTGTAGATGGTGACTGGGAGCAAATTTACTGTTGGTCAGCCTAGGCAGAAGGGGGTCCCAGGGTTCGGGTAGCTCTCTATTTCGGCTTCTGGCACTGCTCAGTTTCTTACTCCCCCAGGTGTGGGACAGCTCCCGGTGATTATCTCAGAAGAGCTCTCCTGGACCACTGAATATCAGGACTACCCCTGCCCCTTGCCAGCACCTGGGGGAGCGTGGAGCTCCTTGTTGCTATTGTTGGGGGGCGGGGCAGAGTAAGGCGGGACCAGCTCCCAACAGGGTGCATGTGTAGACATACTCTCGTGGAAGGCTTACTACACAATATCTTACTGTGCGGTAAGCGTAAAGTGCACTAATAGCATGTGTAGGCATGCCGAGCGAGAGCTCTCATAATAATTCTTATTCTTGAGCAATTTATAGCAACCTTGCAGAACCTAGTCTTTTAGTGCTCTTTTAAAGTTTGCCTGAATGGGCACAGTCCACTTTTGCTCTCCTTCCACCTACCACTTTCAATACAGATAAGTATAATATAGCATATCTCCTTCTCAGAAAGACAAAACCAAACAATAACTAAAAATAAACATTGCAAAGCAGCTAATGGAGATGAAATAATAACTGGTAATAAAAATTTTGAACTTCATTTGTAACAAAAATGATTTTCACATTAAAGTACGCTTTCCGCCTAGAATTTCAAGACTTTGAAATGAGATCAGAAATGAAATAGAAAGGGTTTTAAATCACTTCTTAAACTTTTTTTGAAAACTGATTTTAGAAAGAAGAGTTAAATTTCCCATAATTATTTTCCTCTTTAAAAATGTCAGTGCAACCTTTTAAGTCTTTAAGTCACTGGACTTAAATGTAGCTCAGAATGGAATTTATAAACATAATCGTTGTACAGTGTCTTGTTGGTTGCTTGTTGGTGAATCTACATGAGATGGTTTACTGTGCAGTAGACTAATCTGCATTTACTGTACAGTAAATTGGTACATACAGGTAGTAGATTAACTGTGCAGTACTGTAGCAAATTGCACCCGGTCAGCCCAGGGGACAGGGGAACTGTTGCCTCTGCTAGGGAAGCTACATCTGGGATGGGAGGCAGCTGCTTGGGGGAGGGTACAGTTTCCCAGCCCTGTGCCCCAATCTGCTGACCTGGGGGTGGGACAGCTCCCCCCACGCTTGGTGCCCAGGCCTGGCCCCAGTGCCCCCTGCCAGTCTGGGGATGGTACCCTGGAGGAGCCTGGAGCTCCCCCTGGCTGCTGTAGCCGGGGGCAGAGCAGGGCAGGCATAGCTCTGCACTGAACAGCTCCCATCAGGAGTAAATTTGCCCTCAGTGAGCATGCATATAGGCATACTCCCAGGGAAAGCTTACTGTGCCTTATTTTACTGTGCAGTAAGCTTCCAACACATTAATAGCATTGAGAAATCTAGTTTTATCCATTGGCTAGTAAATAAGTGTCCCTAACGCAATCCCTCTGTGCTATGGTCGGCACTGCTTGGCTCCACTGAGGCCTGACAAGCACGGACTCACCAAGTGTGCCCGTTTGCTGTGCAACATTTACCTTACAGATAATCTGTAAAACCATTCTGAAGCAAGCACATAGATCGGTCAGCGGTGGGAAGTACAGCTTTTGCTGCCACTGTTCATGTTTTCCTGTTTTGCATATGATTTGAATGTTCCCTTCTTGGTTTGGGAACTGTAGGATTTGAGTAGGAGGTGGGGAGGAGAGCAGCTTTTCAGGAGGGCAGGAGGCAAGTCTTCTGAACTAGCATGCTGAAAGGTGGACTGTCTTAGTTCCAAATTTGCACATGTAGAAGATAAACTGAAGGGTGGACTGGCACTTTAAATCCAGTGACAGAGAACTTTTTGCATTGTATTACTCCTTCTCTCTGAGTGTAAGCCTTAGAGCAGGGTTCAGCTCTCTATGTATGTGGAGTGCTCAGCAGGATGAGCGCCAGTCCCAATTAGTGCAGTTGTACTTCAGTAGCATTCAAATATTTAGTGAAAAATATACCTGGCAGGGGAAACACCATGTATCTGAGTCCATGAAGGCAGTTTTCCTTAAGCGCTCCTGGGGATAACTGTTTTCCTGGTGTGGTTTAGTACCTGCTAAGTTGTTGGGGCTTAAAGCCCACTTTATGGAAATGAGAAGCTCCTCCCTAGCTTGCTCTTGCAGCCATATGGCTGTGGGCTTGCGAAACTTGGGGGTATCTGAACCCCAAGCCTCTGGGCTTGGGCCTGCACATAAGATGCCTACCAAAAGCCTATGGAAATATCTGAAGCCCCTGGTTGGGGTGGAGGATGTTTGCTAGTTGTAGGGCCACTTATGGTTCTGGACTGACTCACGGATTTGGACTTGATTTGGCTTGGAACATAAAAACATTCTTTAAAAAAAAAAATGCCGTTGAAGTTTTCACCCAGAACCTGCAAAGTGTTTTACGAAAGTGACAAACTACCCTTCCCCATTAAATAGACAAGGAAGCTGGAAAAAAAAACCTAAGCAACTTGTTCATAGGGGTCAATAGCAGGACCAGTAGCAGAGGCCAGGCCTCCTGGCTCCAGATCCAAGCTGAGCACAATGCCTGTCAACAGGACTTTGTTTGCAAAAGGCTACTCCAGTTCATCCCCCAGGTCTGGCTCAGAGTAGTAGTTATTGCATTTCATTGTCTTGCCCCATGCTTTGGAAAAGCCTAATTACTAAAGCTTCTTAGATTTGATAATTTTACCCTTTGTAAATAGGACATCTGTTGCCAGGACTATCGGTCTGATCTCAGGGGGAGATAAGAATATTTAGCATCTGGCAGCCTTGGACCTCTCACTAAGATTTAACTAACCTTAAGGTGAAAGCGAGAATAATTTACTATAGTTATTCCATGTTAGTTTTTTACATACAGTATGTCTGCAAGAAGGCAGTCTTACATTATCATATTTTATAAATTCAATATAAAAATTATATCAGCTTCAGCCTAATGCATTGGCAGAAGTCCACATACAGTTCCCTCTAAAATCATCAGCAATGAAACTACATCCAACTTTCTATAAGATCATCTACTCACCTGTTCTGTTATACAAATACTTAGCAACACCCTTTCTAACGGTATGCTAAACCCTTTAAATCCAGCTGTTCACACAAGTCACTTCACTAGTCTTAGCTGATTAATTCCTACAGATCTTTCAAAAAATCTTCACTATGTTTAATTTAAATAACCTTTGCAAACAAATCCAAGGATGTTCTGACCACAGCAATTAAGGTTTATAAAACCCCCATATCCATATTAAAATTAATACACAAGCTATATCTGAAGGCTTGATTTTTTTTTTTTACTACCATGGAACTAAGAACCAAATCTTTCATTGATTTTAATTAAACCATACAAGGAAAATACATGCATCATTTTTAATTAATAACTTTCAAATATTTGTTTGGGGTGATTTGCTTATAATATGAATTTCTAAAAAGTTCCTAATAAAATGTTTGTGAAAGTTAGTTTTTTTATGGCACTAATTACTTTTGAACCTTTTTATCTTAACAAGCAATAACAATGGAAAAGAACTATTTTAGATTGTATTTTTTGGGGTAGGGACTTGGGCCTAGATCTGTAAAGGTATTTAGGTGCCTAACACCCATTGCTTTAAAAGTTTGGGCCTTGGTCTTTACACAGTCTGGATAATGTCTTGCATACTTATTGCATTGCATAAATTCACTCGGGTGGAAGAAATAACACAGTTGAGGCTGAAAAGTCAAAAAATGTCAATATTGAAGTGATGTTTTCAAATGTGCATATGTATTACAGTGTGTACAGCTTCTAATTACACAGGCATGTTGTTTCTCAAATAACTCTAATATATATAATATTTTTATTTGCACCTTTAGAAACGCACCTTTTCTGATTATATTAGTGCCTATGTTTTCAAAGGAGGCTACATACAGTTTTGGTTGTTCAGTTTGAGATGTAGGATTAACAATACTTAAGCATAAAACCATTTCACCTAGTCCCAGTAATGAGGATTTTACAAATGCCATATAAATGTCTTTACAATCAGAATGGCATTTTTTTTTCTGAAGCTTAACCTGCAATCTCTTGTTTTAATTTTGGCTCAGTACTACTTTTCCTATCCCCACTAGACATTTTGTAATATTTCTCCCTTGCCCATGTGAGATCTGTTATCATGCCTCCTTTTCTAAAGTAAAGAAACCCAAATCTTTTGGTCTGTCCTCATAAATCATCTTGTTTTCTAGACCTCTGATCAGCGTGTTGCTCCAATAACTACATCTTTGATTGGGCCTTTTCTCGGGGTTCTGACATGAGGCTATCTCTTACTCTGGTAAACTATTTATCACATCTCTAAGATGTCCCCATTCCTATCTATTCATGCAGCTAAATGTCTTGTACAGGACCTATTTTTGCATCTTTTTGGGCTGTTTTTGATGCATGCAGCCTTGCTCTGCTTACATCCATCCAGAAAGCTGATGTAAACATTATTTTCCTAGCCTGTAACTTTGACTTGCTGCTCCTCTTGGTGCATCTCTCTGTTAGTTCTTCCTTCTCTGTTGCAGTCTACCAAAAGCTGCAAGGTACTGCACCTAGGGAGGAAGAACCAGCAGCATACCTACAGGCTGGGGAACTCCCTCTAGTCAGCACAGAGGCAAAAAAGGATCTTGGAGTCATTATTGATTCCAAGAGGAACATGGGCTGCCAATGTGGGGACGCGGTCAGGAACGTTAACCACACCTTGTCATGCATCCACAGATGCATCACAAGCAGGTCCAAGGAGGTGATTCTCCCCCTCTATGCAACACTGGTCAGGCCTCCACAAGAGAAGGCTGAGGGGGGATCTGGTGGCCGTCTGCTAAGTGACCAAGGGGGACTACCTGGCTGTGGGAGAGTCCCTGTTCCCCCGAGCACTACCAGGACTAATGAGGAATAACAGCCATAAGTTGACTGAGGGTAGATTCAGGCTGGGCATCAGGAGGCGCTGCTTCACAGTCAGGGTGGCTAGGATCTGGAACCAACTTCCAAGAGAAGTGGTGCTTGGTCCTACCCTGGGGATCTTCAAAAGGAGGCTAGATAGATGCCTTGCCAGGGTTGTTTGACCCCAGCACTCTTTCCTGCCCATGGCAGGGGGTCAGACTTGATGATCTGCTCAGGTCCCTTCTGACCCTACCAACTAAGAAACTGTGAAAAGCCGCTTGCCTTTACTTCTAAAGCACTTCACAGCCTGTTCCACTTTGCGTGTCATTTCTGATGTATTGCGAGGTCTGTTCCTGTCTCTATCACCAATTTTATCCTTTCTATCAGGCTGTTCCTTAGGCTTAGGACAAGATCCTTGTAAACATCCACAGAACCAGCTCGTTATTTTCTATAAAGTCCATCCTTAAAACTCCCCTTTGACATGACACAGAGAACTTGACAATGTCATTTTGGATCAATGTGTGGATCAATATTATTTTGTTGTGCTCTGCTGTCTTGTCCTGGTGCAGATGTTGCCTTGCATTTAGGCTCTGAACGCTGAGGGGCAGCAGTCATCTTTTATACAGCAGTTACCACGTTGGGGTTCTGGACTATGATTCAGGTTCCTAAGAGCTACACTAATGATAATAATGACAAAAGTAGATCTGGTTTATTTGTGCTTGGTTGAATAGTACAACCCATCTTCCCAAAATGTAAGTAACTTACCAAACAGCACACATGATTAGTTTGTTTTAGTGTAGCTTGCATACTAGTGTGAGGTTTGCATAAGGCTTGAATATAACAGAATGAGAGTGTTGGTGTCATGGTGATCACAGCATAAAGATTGAGGTACTTGCATAGGTGTGATAAACTTTGTTAAAAAGGAACTTTCAGAAGCTAATGAAAAAGGGGATTAAACACACAGAAAAATAGTAAGAAAAAGAGAAACTTTATACAGATAAAAATGAGCAAAATTGAAGTAATGGTTCCTGAAACTAAAACAAGCTAACAATTTAAATGTTTTAAAGAAAAGCTTTTATCTTTCCCTACTGCCTTCAGACTGCAATAAAAACCCTGAAATGTGTAACAACAAAATGTGGCCTGATCAACAGATTGAAATTACTTATACTATCTATCATAAGCGGAGAAGCTGTACTGGACACTCTAAACCTACAGAAACAGTGTTTTCTGAATGTTTCAAGTGCCCGTGTGAGGTATTTCTGTTAGAAATGCCTCCTTCAGCCACAACTATTCTAGACGGTATACGTGGGTGGAAGAGTACTTTTTTCACTTGCATTTTTTATCTTATTGCATATTTAGTCTTATTTTTTAAATAATGCAAGTTCTTCTAAATGACAATAAAATAAATCCTGTCCCTTTTGTCTTTGTCTCTGCTTGCTTGCTTGTTCTAATTGTAATGTTATGTTCTTGACTGTCAAGCTCTGAATAAGAAACACTGAAAAAGCCTGTTTGCATAGATTTTGGAGTTTGGTAAAGCAGTAATAAAATATTTGATGGTTATCAAAGAGTGGAAAGCAGAAACACTGCATTAGGGTTATTTGAAATCACATGTAGTTTTCAGTGATACACAGCAGTTTTTCCAGTTTCTGTCCGTCAATGTTTGTTAGTTAACTCTTTAATCCATTTAGAAACCATAAGAAAGAAACTAGGTTTGGGGAGTCTCTGATGTCTTTACTCGCCCTTTTCCGTATTAAATCAAGCTCCCATCAGCAATAGTTTTTCCTGACTATTTAATGTGTTACCTTTTAAATAAAAGCTGGCTACTGGAGGTGAAATACTGTGTAAATGAAACATATTAACGTTTGAGATTCCCCCTGAATTCTAAGATATGCAATAGACCAGGGGTTCTTAACCTGTGGTAAGTGTACCCCTAAGGGTGTGCAAGATATCACTGGGAGATATGCGAGAGAAGCTGTGTAATGGCAGATTTTAACTTTCATTATAATAATTTACATTTAAGGGGTTAAAATGTAAAACATGCTGGCGGGGGAACATGGGCAGCTGGCAAATATAGAAGGGGGTATGCAATAAGAAAAAGTTTGGGAACTTCTTCAATAGACCAGTACACAAGACTTCAGCTGCCTAACTTTGTCTCCTACATTTTGAAATTGCTCGTTATTGACCCCTTTCTTTCACCTTGGTGTAAAATGGCATTCTGTCCTCTTTTAATCCCCTTTTCCCGATACAAGACATGCAGGATGTCTGTCTGCTGTAAATATAACTGGAAAGAGCTGTTAGATTTTAATCTATTAACTACAAAGACCTTAATGATCATTTTGAGCAGGATCTGCTTGTCATACCTAGTTTTTGAAATGGAGATAATGTTGGCCTCTCATGAATGGTATGACTAAATTAGCTGATGGACATACCGCATTTTCAAGACTGACAATACCAGAAGTTTGTTTGTTTTTTTTACCTGTTTTATCTTCCTCTTTTTCTGTACTTTGTGACTTCTCTGCTTTGTCTGGAGGACTCTGTGGAGCCAAATCCTATTTAGCTTTTCTGGACACTTTGCATAGCTGCAGTTTTTGGCACTTAATCAGAGTTTAGATTCTTTTTCCACTTCTGTAGCTATATTCACCCTGTGCAGGTCTTCTGATCATGTTTAAAAAGCTCCACTGTAGCCACAGGAGCTATGGAGTGGGATGGTCTCATCCAATACATGTAATACTGTGCAAGTTCTAAAAACTTTGCCTGGACGACCAAAAAAAAAAGAAAAGAAAAAGGCCCGAGCAGCCAGGGAGAAAAAATCAGAAGATCTTCTCACATTTTCTCACATTTTAGTGTGATTAGCATAATGGTAATAAATGTAATAGTAGTTTTAATGGTTATGTCCATCCCATTTGGACACACAATTGTGACCATATTACATAGAACAGAAAATCTTTATTCACTGTGCCTATAGGAAGTAGTAGTTATAATATGTCCTGGAAATATAGGATGGCTAAGCAGTATTCTGGAATAAAAACATTGTTTAATAAAAACTGCGGAACTTTGCGAAGATCTATTTCTTTCATTGCTTAATCCTATATCAGAGGTCAGCAGTCTTTGCTGGTTAGAGCAAAGCTTGCAACACAGCCTATGGCTACAAGCTCTATGGATTATAAATTGCTGCCCACTTTTCTACATTACTTAACTGTAGATCAATGATTTTTCAACCAGGATGCTGGGGTACCGAGGGATGCTGCAAGATCCCGTGAAAGGTGCCCCAGATATGAGGAGATAAGCCAGATATGAAGAGATAAGCAGATAAGTGCTGGCTCAGGCTCTCTTCCCTGTCTGGCCACTGCCACATTCTTACTGCCCAGCTCCTCTGCAAGGGGGTAAATGCTGTAATAAATAAGTTAGCTTTTGAAGTGGGTTGCTGCTTAGTTCACAAAAGTTGATTTTCAATATACGTATTAGGCTGGGGCAGCCACACTCTTCCCTCTTTTGTGGAAGCCAGACCATTGTGCAGAAAAAAATGCAAGTTTCCTGGGGCCAAAAAGAGAGCATGAGGGAGCCTGACTGTGATCAAGTGGTTGTGGCACTCCCCTAGGATTAGGTGAGTGCCTAGGTTCTGGTTTCTTACCCCAAGAAGTATTTGTTCCTTTGCACTGACTATTTAATATGAAATACAGAAATTGTTTTTGGGTGAAAATCAAAGTTCTTGAGACCAAGAATAGGAACCTAGGACTCCCCTCTCTGCAATGAGAGACTGAACAGTGCACCACTGCCTCTGAATTGTGCCCTCCCTTTCCAGCCCCATGATTCCTGTTCAACAGTTGGCGTGGAGGGTACCTCCCTACCTTCACCCAAACATGCACTAACACTTGGCTGTAGCCAAATGGTTTAGGACACTGTTCTAAAGAGTAGCAGATGTGAGTTTGAATCAAGAGGCTGAAGGGGGAAAGCATTATGCTTCTTTCTACTTCTTTGGCTTATGCTTAGTCCAGTGATTCTCAACCAGGGTGCCATGGCATTCTGGAGTACTGTGAGATCCTTTTGAGGATGCTGCAGGATGTCGATATTAGCACTGTTAGTATGCGCACACAATTCACAGGATAAGGGAATCCATACTGTCAAAAACATTCTGACCTTTTGTGGTCTTTCTGAGTTCTCTACAATAGTAGAATTGTTCTTTTATATTTTTGTAATCAAGAAATGAGTGAAAGCTAATAGCTAGCATTTTCAGAGGGTGCCCTGAGCCTAAAAGGCTAGAGAACCACTGGCTTAATCATTAGACTATTCTAAAAGTGGGTATCTCCTTCTCTGGCTGTGCATTTTCAAAAAAAAAAAAATAGAGCAAGTCAAAGCAGAGATGTAGTCACCTATGATCTGCAGAGGATGCCAGATTCTGGATCCCAAATTGATGGAGATGCCTGCCCCCACTGAGTCACACACCCAGCTCAGTGGAAGAGGAACAGGAGTTCAAACGCACTCCTGAATTCAGCATTTTCTATTGGTTAGCTTTAGGCAGCTCCTTGCTGAGAATGTGGTTGTTTTGGATCACCACTTGGCATTTAACTCTCCTCATGAACTGCAGGGGGAGTCTTAAGTGCATAACCCCGGGATTTGGATTTCACTCTATGGGCCCAGGGTGGCAGGTCCAGTCCCAGCCTATTTTTACCTGTCACGATTGAACTGTTTTTCTGCATGTGTTTAGAATCTTTCCTGTGTCTCTCTCCCCACTTATTCATCCTCATTCCCCCACCTAGGCTCTAATTTTATTTTATAATATTCAGCTAAACTGAGTTTCTGTTTCTCTACCACTCCTGTAATATCCACCAATTTCTCAAGTTGAAATTGGTGCTGAACTTGAGCAGTTAAATCCACCTGCGTTCTTAAATGCAAATTTTAAAGCACTGAAGCAGGTTTCATTCAGCTGCGTCACAACTCTGTAATTAAAGCATTTATGAAAATATGTTTTTGGGGGGTTTTTTTCTTTTTTTTTTTTTTGTCTGAGTCAGTGAATATCTCCCTCCCTCGCTCCCAGGCTGATACAGCAGTCTCTAACTCAAAAGCAAAAAACCAGCTCCCTAACCTTAAGGCATATTAGTGTAGATGCCTCTCAGATGTTCAGTTTGTAAGACAGGACATGTCTCTAGCCTGTTTGCTGCTGTTTCATAGGATTTACAAAGGGTTGTTTGTTTGTTTTTTCCCCCCCCCCCTTTTTTTTAATTATTCACAAATTAGCCTAGGAAATCAAATTTGTGAAAGTCCAACAGATTCTACTAGGCCAAATTCTGCTCTGATGTGTTTTTATTCTGATTTATTTTCCTGGTGAAATGGAGCCCTAATTTTTTCTAATCCATTTACATGGCAGGATTCTTCTCTATCCTGTTAGCCTCTTGAATACAGTATAACCTCATAAATCTGGCATCCTTGGGACTTAGCACTTGCTGGAAACTTGGAAATTCTGGATTTTTGAAATCTAAGGAAAGTGCACAGCCTGGTGTTGCCTGGCTAGCTGGATGCAGAGGCGGGGGAAGCTTGCACGTGGCTACTGCCACCACCATCCACCACTCCGTGCCATTGCTCTTCATGCAGCTGCTGCTACTCTTCCTCCTGGTACTTGGAAGTATATAGAAAAAACATTTAAAGCTGTGTCTATGGCTGAATCTCTGGTTCTATGAATCGGCATTGAATCTTCAGATTCGGATTCGGCCAAATGGAATAGAATTGGGACAGTGATCCGAATCAACAACTTGAATCGTTGTCCCTGATTTGAGCCAAATCCAAATAGAGTATGGCCCATTTCACACACCCCTAATGAATACATCTATAGGATCCCACAACAAAAGGCTGTCTTTTGGGAGAAATCCAACATTTGTTTGTCAGATACTCTAACTTGGGCAAAATGCTGCTGTAAACTCAAGCTGGTTTACCTGGGGAGATGACAAGTTGTACTCCAGTTCTGTTGAAGCACAAATTGGTAATGCAGTGGGGATGCAGTTTGAGGATGCACCAGTTTCTAATCTGATCACTCTGCTAATCCAGTCACTTATTTGTGCTCTAGTATTTCACCGTCTACTCACTCTAAACTGAGTGAGCCTACGTAAAAGTGAGCAGCTTGTGTGCACCAACTCATGTTAACTGTTATAACAAAGGCAAGCCTTGTGTTTTTGTACTTGCTGTTCCATATTCTTAGAAATATTTGTGAATAGATGGAGCCTTGTGAAATCTGCACTTCTGGTATGTATTCATTTAATTAGCTGGTAGTCCCTTAAGTAGCAAAAGCTGAAACTTTGTAGGTAAACGGTAAACTTTTGTTGTGGATATTCTGTTCTCCATTCTTCCTATATTGTATTTTGAAGCTGGAATGCTGGGGGATGGAGATAACATTTGCCAAAAAAATAGTCAAACAAAAGCACAATGTAATTTATTGCCTCCCTTGAGTAAATATTGATTGCTAGCCACAGTGTGAAAATACCATAATGAGCAAAATTATGGTTAATGGCACACTAATGAAGTAAAGAAGTGGATTGACAGGATATTGGTGGGTAATAGAACTCTTCACCTTCAATATACTGATCAACAGAACAAATCTAGCCCAGTTTGCTAATACCTAAGCATTTTTTTAAATCCTGGGTGTGCACTGGTCTGAAATTTTTGGCTACATTACAGTTTCCATCATACAAGTGTTAACAGCTGTGATGGTTATTTTGCAGCTAATGGCTTTGTCCTGCACAGTATAGGTGGGCTGCTTTGTGTATATAAATGCACAATAAAAAAAAAAAAGATAAGTGGAGCAAAGACCACTGCTTAAGTAGCAGAGACCTTTGTTCTTATACAGTGTCAAGTGTAACAGAGCTTTGAACCAGTTTGTGGCTTTGGGATGCTCTTACAATACAAATAATAAGCAATAACCATAAAGATGATGACCACCAAGTATCTCCTTCTTAGTAAAAGAAGTAAGGACAAAGAGAGGAGTATATACCTCCTTTACACCTGGAGGGCTGCAGTAAAGTCAAGTGTGCAAGAGGGAGACGGCATGGTCTGGTGGATAGGGCACTACACTGTTTCCTGAGCTTTGGAGTCTAATTCCGACCCTGCTGCTAACCATCTGTAAATTGTGGCAAGAAACTTCCCATCTCTGCATGTCTGTGGTAGAAAATAATTTTTCTTAGTTTTGTGTGACCACAAGGTGATCAATGACTCAAGTAAAGAATATTTTCCATTCAAGACAGTCTGCGTTCCTCTTTCACTTGTTTGTCTTGCTTAAATTGCGCAAGTCCTTTGGGTTTATAGGCATACTGCCTGGCTAGGTGCAGACATTCAGAATGCCCGAAGCAGAATCTAAGTTGCACAGTTTTCTGTTAGTGGCATAGTTTAGATCAGTAGCAAACAGAATATATATTCGTCCCTGGGTTGGGGGAGAGGATTGGGAGGGGAGGGGCACGTAAATCTTTAGACCAGTTTCTGCCATTTTCAAACCAGTCTTGAGAGTGCTAAATTTCTGTTCTGTTATGAATATAGACAAGTTTTTGTGTGCCAAACTTCTGTTCTATTTTGGGCATAGACCGGTTTTTCGTATCGTGCACACCGGCAAAAATGTAATGTCTGTACCTGTCCTGTGTCTCACTAGGGGCTTAATCCAATTTGCACCTAAATGGGACATATGCAGCAGCATAACTTCAGATTTTGCATTTACAGTTTGTGATAAAGCTCTACAGTGAGCTTGCTCCTTGCGGCTGCACTCTGGCCAGGCAGCTGCACAGGGAAGTAGGATTATCCAAGATTATGTAAAGCTAGGTAGGTCCTGGAATAAAGTTGAGCAAAACCACATGATTAGTCAGAGTTAGATGGAGGTGGAGGCTCCTATCACCTTTTATAGGTTAATGGTTAGAGCATTTGCTGATGGAATGAAAGGACCCAGGTTATAAGCCTCATCACCCAGAGTGGCCTCATCCAGATGACCGTGGCCATAAGGTATGTGGTGCTTCAGCCAACACATCTGTGGCACTACATACCACACATTCAGCTATTCCCCATGCTGCAAGGTAGCAGCATATGGTTGGGGGGTTTTTTGACCCTGGGATATTTTGACCCTGGGATATCCAGGAGTCAAAAAAAAAAAAAATCCATGCAAAAAACAAAAAAGCAAGGTGGCACATGCTGGGATGGCATGCACCACCCAAAATCAGAGCCTGGCTGGCTGGAGCCACATTCTGGCTGCTGACCAGGCTCAGAGTGGCAGGATTTATGTTGCTGTACCCCCAGAAGGCCTCCAGGACCCCAGGGAAGGCTGCTGGGTTCAGCTCAGTGCTAGCCTCAGCCTCCCCTACTCCACCTGGGGTAAGGGGTGCATGGCACAGGCATTCCTCCAGGGACAACTAGCAGCAGTGCAAGGTGTTCCACTGCTAGTTGTCCCTGGGGAACCAAATGTCTATGCTCATGTGGATGTGGTTAGTGGGTTCCTTTTTTTTTTTTTTTTGCCTGATTCCAAGAAAAACATTAAAACCATTGGGCTGTGGACTAGGCATAACCCTTCTAGTCCTTCTCTTGGAGCAGGCGTGCTCACAGAGCAAAATAGAAATCCAAATTGTGTGGAAGTGCTCGCTGCAGTTATAGTTACGTAGGCAAGTAAAATGAAATATGTTTTAAGCCGATGTGTCCCTGTAGTCTGTATAGTTACTGGCACAATAAGATATCTACTTATGGCTTAGAGCCATTGCTGTAGTAGGAATAATATTATAAGTTCACATCTACTCAAAATGAGAGGAATTGAAAGGAGATCAACTTCCATACTCTATTCTATTCAAGTCAGAAGAAGAGTGGTGTTTAGTTAAGACCAGAGCAAGAGGACAGTGGTCATGCTGGTAAGTGTTGGAGTTAGATTTCTTAGCACTTTTCCCCCAAAACCAATACTTATGGAGGATGTCTCACAGATACTTGATTGATCACAGTTGGAGCATTACATTTAAGACATGGCAAATGTTCAGTACATATCATGTCCTAGGAACATAGGATCTGCCATATCTGACCTAATTTCTTTATCCTCTGAATCTAGTCTACCTCAAATCTATGTAAGATCAAAGGAAGGGAAGGCTCAGCAATAGCTTGCCATTGCATACTGTTGGTGAAACGTTTTCTTCCTGACCCTTCCAATGGACAGCTTAAACTCTGAAGCATGGGATTTTATTATACTTAGTTTGTGAGCTTTTCCAAGAGTTCCTGGGATATTTTGGGGGCAAAGCTTCCATTGATTCCTTTTGAGGTATTTCAGTGCATATACCAATATATAGTTTGGACCTCTTCCAGCAACTGATACATGTGGTTAAATTGACAAAGTGCATTTTTTTTTTCTCCTCCTCTCCCCAATTTTTTTTTAACAGTTGGCAAGAATTGGGGAAATAATATATGGATCTCTTTTTGTTTCCTGATATTTTCTGCATTCTTATATTTTTGCCTTCTGATTTAAATGAAACATACAAACACTGTCTGAACATGGCAATAGGAGATCTAAGGTAAGATCAAATACATAAATATAGCTCATCATGTAAAAATAATCCATTTAAAAGCTGTAAAAAAAAAAAAAGACCAGTTCAACCACTACAAATAATAATATACTAATCATATAGTATGTGTTTGCATTTTTCCCTTTCCTATCATTTCCTGACAGTGATTTACATTAAGTTGGTTTTAAGCATCAACTTTGTGTAGCTTTGGTAGCTGAAAGATGTGAAAATAGCAGCATTTCTTAACTTTACTGCCACTGATATGACTTTACCAGTGGAAAGATCCATAGGAATACAAGTGCAGACGAGCTGCTGGTAATCAGTGGTGTCTGAACTAGAGCTAGGTTAAATATTTTTGGAAAAGAGTAAATATGCAAAGAAATACAGATTTGGTCATCCAGAAACCATTCACAAATGTGGGAGACATTCACACAGTAGTTACAGTTGCAAAAAACGAAACAAAACGGGGGAGGGTGTTAGTATTTCTTACGAAGTAGAACAATAGGGATTCATCAATAGGGATTGCAAAGTATCAACCTATATCCCAACAGCCTGACTGATCGGACACTTACCCAGGAGGAAGGAGACTCCTCTCCTTAAAACTTCTGCTTTTTTTGGACAGAGAGTATATTTGAACATGGCTCTCCTGCCTCTCAGCAATAGTGTATTCTGGGGCAAGATGCTCTGAATCCCTCCTGCTAGAACTCTTCCATTTTGTAGCAAATACTTGTATACTAATTGAGATGGAGAGCAAATGCACAAGGATGACTTGTGGTTAGCAGAGTTTGTGGGAGATGGCACACTTGGATTTTAGCATACTACTACTACTACTCAAATGTATGTTAATTATAAACAAAGTGGAACAGTAACAGCAAGAGATGCTGCCAACCCTACCCCCTCCACACTCCGCACAAAATCCAGACTACCATAGAGCTTGAGTGGATAGTGCATCCTGCTAGGAAGTAGGGGTGTGGGTTCCTTTCCTTTGGGAGAGATGAGGGAATGGATTCTGAGGCCATGTACAGATACTCAGTTTCTCCTGGAAGAGTCAGTGCTCTCACAGGAGAAACCATGAGTATACATATTCAGGTTTTTTCTTCCAGAGTAAAAATGGCTGCTCCAGGAAAAAAATAACCTGGAAACAACCTGGATTAAATCACTCCCAAGAGTTTCTCCTGAGAGATGGAACGTCTGTACACGTTCTGTCTTCCACATCCTGGGTGAGAACCATGATTTTTGCATCCAGAGCTCTCGGGTAGAAGAGTGACAGTTCAGTGGATATAGTCCTTCATTTATTTCACTTTTTTTCACAAGTATCTGAAATTTCTTGAACAAAACACAATTCTTTATTTTGCATTTTGGCAAGAGAGATTGAAACATTTTCAAAGTGGATTCAGTCTCAACCAAAGTGCCATTTTTGGGTGTTTTGGTTTTTTTCTCTCCTTCTTTGGTATGGGATCAGAATTGAAAAATCAGCGTTCATACATCTTTGAGTTGAATTGGATGACTCAGTAGCAGAAGTACTAACAGGACTTCTATGGTTACCCCATTGCTGTAAGAGCTGCACTAGCCCTACCAACACTGGGAAAATCTCAGAGAAAATTGAGCACAGACGAGGCAAAGAACCCCAGTCTTTAATTTAGTATTGTGGCTGGAAGCAGCATGGGTATGGCATGAAATACTGGATTTTTTTTTTTTAAAGTTCAATTAAAGCTTTGGTTTGTGGTGAGATGCCGACATCAAGGACTAGGGCTACAAACCAGTCAAAGGCATAATGTGAACTGGAAAACATTGAACAAAGCAAACAATAACTGCAGTTTTGGAAGAGTCCTCAAATTCATTCCCTTAGTGAAGTCTTGTAATTCTTTCTTTCAGTTGTCATTTCAAGTTTTCTGACTGAAAATCTCTGTGGGTTGACTTGAAACGAATGTTTTCACACAGGCGCATTAGCTTTTAAATCAGTACATAAGCTGCTTTAAAAAAAAGTGAATAAGCTTGTAAAATAGTGTATTTGAAACAAAAAAGCCCTTTTTCTTATAGACAGATCTGATTCATCAAGAAGCATCAAGATAATTGTCACGATCTTCATTTTACAAAGAAACCAAGAAACGTTGGCACAAGTGTAAAACTTTCTGTTGCTGTCCTGGCTTCCTGCCTAGAGCCAAATATTTGCCTCATGAATTGCCCCCATCAGGAACAGGAAGCTGTGTAACAAATGAAATACATTCTGGTTTGTAACTGGCACCTGCTGTTCAGGGAAGAAAAATACAATACAATGTACATGATTAGCAAATGTGATGCAGTGAGTAATGGACCTCTCTATTATGTCTGAAATTTGACAGGGAGTCATTTAGTTTAGATTAGGCTTGGCAAACTGGTCAATTGACTGGTCAAAAATTGTCAGTTGACTAGTCAATTAACTACATATTTTTGACTGATCAAATATTATATCAATTTTATGGGGAGTATTTTTTTGCTGTTTTCTTGACAGAAATATGATTTTTTTAAAAATTTGTTCTTGGTACATTTAATGGACAATTTGTGTCTTTTCTGTGTATTATTTGATGGTATTAGCATTTTTTTCAATTTTTGACTGATATTTGACTGGTCAATTGACCAAACTTTATTTGACCCCAACCCAGGTTTAGATCCATGCTGTAGAAACTTATATGTACTTGATTAGATTCTTCTTCCTATAGGGAGTAAACATGCTATATTTTACTTTTAGTTATAAAGAGTTTGAGCCACTTATTTTTAATGTGGCCCAGTTTTCCCTAGATTATTTTTAAGTTGTATTTAACACCCATAGTGAATTGGGCTTTTCTGCCACTGAATGAATAAATAACTCTGTCTTTCAGTCTGTGGTGCTGTACAGTAGCCAAACAGGAACAACAAAGCTGCTTTTTTTTTTTTTTCTTGTCCATCACAAACCTAGTGGTAGCTTTCATGTGCTGTACTAGTGAGACTTGTTCAGGAGCAGATGTAGAATCTTCTTGTGGTCTGGTCAGGGAACGGTAGTGTTCGCTGTGTTGAAGGAGATGATGGCATTATGTCTAATGAACAGGAGGTTTCAGTAGTAGGTCTTAGCTTCTGCTCTTTTTTGTTTTCACAGGACAGCACTGGAGATGGCTGAGCAGGTTGTTGCTCATTGGTCATGCTGCTCCAATGCAAGGCATCTGTGTATTGATAGCTTTTTTTTTTCTTTGCCTAGACTGAAGACCAAAAAACCCCAGAGATAGAGGCTCCTTTCAAAAGATTCTGAGGTGTGAACTTTTTTCCATGTCAAGCTGTAAGAATACTTGTTATATAGCAAACATTTTCCCCTCTTATGTAGGATGTCAGAGAATAATTAATTTCTGTTCCTTTTGAAGTTGTAAGAAATTGTTAAACCACCAGATCAATGGTCATGGTTTGTAGTTCATTGACTAAGGCCCCCTATACACGTTACAGGCATCACAATTAATATTAACTGGCTAATTGTGCAAATACCTCAAGACTAGCTACACATTAAAGTACTTACCACACAATAAAAAGCTCCAACCAGCTATACAATTAGACCTTGAAAGTGTGTACTCACTTTATAGCTGGTTGATTTATTGAGCTTTAATTTGCATGTGTAGCAGGGTTTCTCCTGCCGCTAGGAGCCCCAGCAGCTGAAAGGGCTTCAGCCACAGGGTTGTACCCACGAGTCCCATACTTTCTGGGGACTCTCAGCCCCAGAAGCTGCAGACTGGATCCTGGCAGCACCCTGTAGCTGTAGGGACCCAGTCCTGCAGATGCTGAATCCCTGCTGTGTGCCTCTTGGTAAACTCCCAGGGCAGGAAAATCACTGCTGCGGTGATCTCCCAGCCCTGGGAGCAGTGAAAACTTGGGGTGAGAGGATTACTGTAAGGGCAATTCCCTCATCCTGGGGGTGTGGGAAACCCCCAGGGCTGGAGGATCCACTGCACCTATGGCATGGTAGGAGGCAATTGTGTGAATTAAACATTAAAATGTGTGAATTAAGCATTATCCTGTTGCACCTTTACCTGCATGTGTAGCTGGGGTCTTGTATATCTAAATATACAGCATTCCGTTTTTGAAAATATACGTGCATTTCTTAGTCTTTCTGCCTTGATTTAGTTGAGTCATGTTCATGGGGAATGACTTTTACTGGTTATAAGCTATTCAGATTTTTTTTTTCTTCCATTCCATTTACCATCAGCATTATTTGTTTTTATTGTTCTGTTTTTATATGTTGTCAGTGCCATATTTATAATATTAAGCAATAAAACTGAATGAGACAACCATCTAGCTTAAGTTCAAAATTTTGATTTCTTTTTCTGCTCTTTGCTTCTCCATTGTCAATGGCAGAGAAGTCATCTCTTCCTTGATTTCTTGCCTGATATTGTGGAGATGAAGTAATTTTGTATTATAAAGTACATGTCTACTCCAAGATGAACTTAAATATTTTATTTTTCTTAGACAATTAGAGTTAATTCCCATAATTGTGTCCTTTTTGCCCAGGTATGTTTGTAGAAAGTCTTCTTTTCCTTATCTCCAGACCTCTGCAACACCCTTGCACCAGAGGGAATTAACTTTGTAGTACAAGAAATCTACCATCAGGGGAGCTAACCTTGATTTGGTGACCCTGCGTTAGCCATGCTTGAGAGAGAGTGACTGCTCTGTGAACTAACACTTTAATTGTTGCTTCCATACTGATTGGTGCTGTACTTACTCATGCCTGGCTATGGGACTTCTGGGGACGTGTCCTGCAGTATTTAGCACTTCGTGTATTCTTTCCCACTGAACAGAATGTTTCTGTTCTTTCTGGGCACATGGAAGGATTGTGGAAAGGCATTAGGGAGATCAGCAGTTTCTTAGTGTTAGCACAGAATGCTTCTGTTTAGGTCCAAGATAGTCGAGTTGTAGCACCAGCCTGCTTCAGCCCCACTGCTGCTTCTCTTGGCTGTGGTACAGGTGAAGCCCCTGCTGCCAGAATGCCAACAAAGCCCCCTAGCTCTGTGCACTGGATCTAGTGGCTCTACAGGTCAGATCCAGGGATGCCAACCCCTGTATTCAAAGACTGGTGGCACTCTGGTCACATTAGTCTGTATCCATTGATGAGATGTACTCCATTGAGCTTCAGTTTATATAGCCCCGCTTATGGGCCTGCTCATTGTACTTAAGGGCTAGAGACAGATGATACACATGCATTGGTTTTAAGTAATCAGAAACTGGTTTAAACCAGTAAAAGAACAGAAGTTCAGTGCACATAAACCAGTTTCAAAATGGCTGAAACTAGTTTAAGATAAACCTGGTTGAATGTAGTATCAGATTTAACTGATTTAGGTCAAACTGGTTTATGAAACTCAGCAGCACAGTTTGCTCCAGAGAGCAGAGCTGCCCCTGCCCCTGTGCTCCCTGGCTGGAGCAGTGAGGGCTGGCTCACTGCCCCACCATAAGAGCCATAAGAAAAATGCTAAATTAAATGCTTGTATTCAATGTTACCTTAATCATTTATGAATTATAAGCAGCGAACTCCTAGTTCTTGTTCATAATAGAAGTACTCTACTCCCAAGTAAATATTTGTATGCATTGGCTTCTTGATATTTTTCCCACTAAATAAAATCAAGGATGTTTAAATCTGGGGGGTGGGGGAAGCAATTTATGCTGTTTGTGGGAGCGAGGGAGGGGATGCAGGTGGTAAAAATTCTAAACATAATGGCTGGCTGGCTATTGGGCTGAAGAAAAGATCTTTCTTTATCTTTAGCACCAAAAATATGCAACTTATCTCATGGTTGAAAAGAGAGCCTTTTAAAGGTTTTGACAGCATTTTTGTCATCTGGGTATGTATGAAATCCTATATTTGTGTGTTCAGGATGTAGAAGGGTCGTTTAATTTTGGCTGAAACTAATGATCGAAGTAACTGCCCTTCATTTGGGTTAACTAAGGAGCAGAAAGGGCTCTTCATACCAAAGCAGAGGCACATGTCACCCCCAAAACAAAGGAACAGCAAGCTACTTGACTTAGGAATTTGATCTTTCTGGACTAAGAGTTTTAATTTGGGAATAGGTATGGATGTGACATAGGGAACAGACAGAAACAGGGGAAGAGATTCCAAATAGGCTAAATGTGGAAGGCTAGAAAGAAGTCTTTTGGGTTGGGCAGTGGCTGAAAGAACTCTCTGGATGTAAGCAAGGAATCTGTCTCTCATTTGCTCTTTTTGTGCTCTGAGAAACTGTATTCTGTACATTTGCTGTTATAAAGAAAAGCCCGATTTTTTTTTTTTTTTTTTTTTCCATTGCCAGTTCCTTCTGCTAACTGAAACAATCTACTAGACCAGTGGGAAACAACTGTTTGGCAGGCATGCCAAACTAGCCCCATATACTCCCAGAGTGCCACTCCTATTCCCTTCTCCTGGTTGATCAGCTACACTGCTTTCTGCCTTATCTGCTGCTATTGCCTGTCCACTCTCCAGTCTGGCCACGTGCAGACACTGCCCATACTACTTGTGACGCACATGCTGCAGGCTGGCCATCTCTGTACTAGATGTACTTTTTTTTGGCAAGGTGCTCAGGTCAAAAGGGTATCGGTTATCTCCATGGTGAAGAAGTGATATTGGGTCATTCTGCTATGCATTTTTTGGCACAATACAGTTTTGTTTTGCTATTATATTTAGCTAGGGCTAGTTTATGGATTGAAACCTGTTTGTTTGGGGGGGGGGGTTGTGGAGTGGGGGAGAAGCTAGTGTAACATTATTTTTCTAATACCCAGAAGAATTATGTTTGATTTCTTCTGATTTATTGATTGGTTGTAAACACTGAAAACTAGGCTGTAAATTATGTTTTGTTTTGTTTCAAAACTGCAGTCTCCTTTGTTAAAAGTAAAAAATTAGCGTAATATTATGTCCTGGATTTCATGTGCCTTTGGAAAATAGGAGAAAAATGGGGGGGAGTTTATGTGCATTTGTTATAAATTGTATCCTAATCTTTACTAAATGTGAGGTGACTCTCAATGAGTCACTGAAACTAGATTTATTGTTGCCAATTTGTTTCAACTTGTAACAAACCCTTTGGAGAGGCACAATAGTAGCCCACTGTCATTTGGGGGTAGCATGTCACCTATGATCCTGCTAGTTCTTTCCATCCACTATTTAACTCATTGTTGAACATTTATTTTTCTGCTTAAAAAATAATTCTCTTTATAAATCACTCACTCTTAAGTAGTCAACTTGAGCACAGTATTTCTTGCTGTTATCAGACACTTAATTTTGTCACAGCTTAGAATATTCAGCAATCAACTCAGAATATTCCCTAACAAATGATATATATTAACCTTCTATATAAGTCTGTTTTACTTGAAGTATTAAATACACTAATCTTACATTATAACTAGTTCATTTTTTTTATTTTGGGGGCTGAATATGGAGTGGGAAGAGGCCATGGCTCTTTACCGCATTCTTAACCTCAGCAAAACTCGTACTGAAGTCATATGAAGCCAAATAAAATAGTTAAAAAAAACAGAAGGAGGAAAAGAAAAGCATGCAGTGTATTTAAAACAATCCATGTGCCTACGTATTAGACCTAGTAGAATTTCTAACGGCTGTGATGTCACAGAAGGTTACATTCTGCCTTTTGCCATTTTGGACATTACAAACATCAAGTGAAATTTGAAGTATTATTACTAACTATGAGGAAATTAAATAAAGGTATTTTATTAGCAAATGAGCAAGTTAGCATTTAAATATAGGTAAGAAGGTTAAAAAAAATCCAACAAAGGGATGTATAATTCTGGTCTCATTCTTAGAAAAAATGTGGTGTAGAATTGGTTCTTCCTTGTTTCTTGAAATGATGAACAGTCAGGATAATTTGCTTTTAGCAGAAGCTTCATGAAATTTTACAGGCATGTGATGCATTTAAAATGTGCTTCATCTTCCTTGCACCTGTTTGCTGTAATGGGTGCTTTGGTTATGGAAGTAAAGCAGCAATAAAAGAATTATGTACAGCGTTCTTATAAGTAGGGACTTAAATAGCACTTTTGCTATTTTCGCAGAAACTTCAAAAAACAGCAGTTTCTGCGATCACAGTGAAAAATGGTGTTTGCTGTGATTTCCTGTGGAATCGACTTAAAAAAACCCAAAAACACAACCATATTAAAAATAAAATGCTGACTGCTCAATGGGAACCAGCAGTCAGTATGGCCACTGCTTGCTTGGCTTCATAGCCTGCTGGGGGTGGAAAAGGCCAGCTGGCAGAGCAGCATAAAGAGGAGCAGCCAAGGCAGCAGCTGCCCCCTTGTCCTTCCTCCCCTGCTGCAGCCACTCCACCAATCAGTGGTGAGGGAGGAGGCCTTCAGGGCCTCAACCAATAAGCAGTGAGGGGCAAAAATGCCTGTGGAAAATGACTGTGTGCTGTGAGCTGGCCATGAAAAACCCTTTTTTTTTTTTTGCCCTGATTTAAGTAGGTTCCTACTTATAACCAGTTTGGATAGACTTCTGCCATTTTTGCATTTTTTTTTTTTTAACAATGGAAATAACTATTAAGACATGATCCTACAAATTCACACAAGTAACTCATCTTATCTGACTTCGGTGGACCTACTTGTATGGGTAACCAAATGCATAAATATTTGCAAGGTGGAACCAAAAGAAGCCAGAGAATCAGATTAATTCAATATTTAAATACTGTTACAATTCTAAGCATATATTTTTATTGATATGTTTATACAGAAATGTGTCTTTGCCTAAATTCTGCAGTGAAGTTTTGCAGTGGAAAACTCGTGCCTGTTTCTTCCTTTTCTTAGCTGTCCAAACCAAAAACTATTTTTAAAAATTGCTCATTTACAAAATCTTAGCAAGCCTCAGAATCCACATCTGAAAAAAAATGTTTTCTCATTTTGACAGAGAACTTCAGGCCTGTTTCCTACTGTGCACATATTTATATTTTACTTTTTTAAGGAAATGTTTTTTTTATTGGATTCTGATTAGTGGCTTGGCTTCTTTCATTGTCATGCTGATTTTATATTGTTCTTTCGGGGAAAAAAAAGACTAGAGGCAGAATCAGTTTCTGGTGGGCAAGCAGCAGTCCAAGAGTTTTCTGTTCCTGTTAATAAGAGCCTGTAACTAACTGTAAGAGTTGAGAGCAGGATATGAATAGAGCAAAGTGGAGAAAAGAGTGATGAGGAGCTCCTTAGAACAGTAGCTTATAAAACTTTTTGTCCAGATACCCCTTTACCTGCCAATATTGCTGTGTATAACCGTTATATTCAATAAATAATTTACAAAGATGAGGGACAAAAATTTATTAGGGGTGACAAAAAAAATAAAAAAAAAGTATTAGAGTCCTGGATAGCATGATTTATGAGCAAAATCTGAAAGAATTAGAACGGTTTACTCTAGAGAAGAGAAGACTGAGGGGATTTGGTAACAATCCTCAAATACCTTAAGGGAGTTTATGAATAGGATAGAAATAGACTTTTCTCTGCAGCCATAAAGGACAGAACTAGGAGCTAAGGCCTCAAGGTACAGCAGAGGAAATTTAGGTTGGAGATCAGGAGAAACTTTCTGACTATGGAGGAAATTAAGCATTGGGACAGGATCCCTAGAGAAGTTGTGGCATCTCTATCCTTGGAAATTTTCCAGAGCAGGTTAGAAAGATTCGTGGCTGAAATGGTCTAACCAGGGATGATCCCGCCCTGAGCAGGGGACTGGAATAGATGACTGAGGTCACTTCCAGCCCTACTTTCCTAATATCCTATGAACTTACTGTAATTTTTTAGGAAGAGTGTTGGAACTAATGTCAACACATGGCAATTCTGTTAACTCACCCCACATTAACTGATCAGAAGCTCCGCCATATATGTGTACTCCAGTTTGAAAACTACTGCCTTAGAATAGTAATGGGCAACCTTTTCTAGCTGAGGCCAGGTGACCCATTTTGGGTCATAGGTAGATGGGCAGGTTCTGGGATCTGCACACAACTGGAGCCTCCCTGCAGCAGCTTAGGGAAAGTACCTGCAGCTGGCACTTCTACTCATAGAGACCAGGGGAATGATACTGCAGCCAAAGGTCCTTGTGGCTGAGGTCTGCTAAAGCACCATGTTCACGGGCTTGATCCAATGGCACCACAGGCTGGATCTGGGTCATGGGCTGTAAGGTGTCAGTCAGCCTCTGTCTTAGAACAAAGGAAGAGATGATTAAATAAAATGGACAAGCAATTTGCTCCTCTTTCTCTCTTTTATTTTGCAACCAGTTTCAGACCTGTTCTGAAGCTAGAACACTGTGCATGCCAAATTTCTTGCATTAACCAACCAATAAAAGAATACCATCCTGTTTTGTCCAGGATGGTATTCTGTTGTTTGTTTTGGCTATTAATTTCTTAACAACATGAATGGGGCCTTCAAAATGCTTCGAAAATGCTGTCATTGTTGCAAAGAGCCAGGGCGGAACTGTGATCTTTAGCCTGCATGTCCCTGCTCGGAGCATACAGGCTGCAGATTGCAGCTCTGCCTTGATCCTGGCCCAAGATGCCCCACCACAAGATCCCAGTGGCTCCAGAACAGCCCCCTGCCCTGTGGCGGGTCCTGCCAGTGCAGCTGGGGCTGGTCTCCATGACAACTCCAGGTGTGTGCTATCACAGCGCAGGTCTCCATGGAGACCTGCTCCAGCCATATTGGCAGGGGTGGCTGGGAAATGGAGTCCACTGCTGGCTGGATCTGGAGGCTAGACTTTGTCCGCTCCTGGTTTAAAATGTAGACCTGGAGTAAGTGTAGTTCAATGAATATCTCTTAGGAAACCTGATTTAGTATCATGGGTTGGAAATTAACTGCTAGTTCCTGGTGTTGAATTCATTTGCTATGTAACTGTTGCACTTACAAACTGAATTTTAAACCTAGTGCTTTAAGAATTGACACAACACTCAATTGATTAATAGCAGGAAGGCTTGCTTTAATAACTACCAACAAGCTATAAAACGAAATGACAGAAAAAGACTCTTTTTTTTAAAAAATATTCAACACATGAGCTCTTAGTCCTTTGTATTATTTTAGCTGCAAGAGATTTCTACCCAAGCAGGCAGGAAGCAGTTCTTGTCTTTACAGCTTTCACAAAGTGTGGGTCCTTCACTTGTGAGCTGGGTGCAGCATGGTTTCTTGATCTTCCTTGGACTGGATGTCTTGATGGCAGTTCTGTCTTGCTTTTTACGCTGTTTTAATTGTGTAGCTTCAAAGCATTTTTCCTTGATGATTGGTTGATTTGAAGTCTGAACAAAACAGGGAGGAAAAGGGGGGACCATCATATTAAAACAGTTAAATTGCCTAGCTCCTGTTTTTGGATTTGTCCAGATGTGAAGACATGTGTTTCTTGCAGCTACTGATTAGCGTGGAAATTATAGGTCAATTAAATGTGATGGGTCTTGAGTGGCTAAACAGGATACCTAGAAGCATTAGTTACTGGACCTGTCTTTGGGTATTTGTTTAATAATGGGGCAAATTTACAATAGCCTGTACCAGTGATGGTCTCTTTAAAAAACTTTAGGCAGACATTGAATGAGACATTTGTAACACCTTAGACACTGGATGCGACAAATATGGAGATGTGTTTAGCAAGGCATGCATTTGTCACATAACGGACATCTTCCCTGTATTCAGTGTACCTTTCATAGGTTTTGCTTGAAATGTATATTTAGTCTTTTGTTTTCTTTAGTTGCTAGTTCAATATGAGAGGGGAAAGCCACATTGCTTTATGTTGGTAGTTTTGATAATTTTGTCTACAATCACATGTTCAGATTTTGCCTGAGGATGTTGATTTCATAGGCATTTGGGCATAATGAGATGAGAACTGGTGAAACTAGAAAATTGAGCTTAGTCAGTGTGCTGCCTATAAAACAGAATTATACAATGCAAGGAAAACTGAAAACAAATGATAAAAACTATAAGCTTATTTATTAAATAAATATTAAATCTAAGTACTTGGGAAGACTTCATGAATGTAAATTCCATGTTAGAATCTGAAATTTCTGTTTTACAGTTCTATTCCTTCTCCCTAAAACAGGGAGAAAAAGAATTATTCAAGCCAAGGTACTTGTTTCCCTTTTTATTTAAGGACTATAACACGTCATTTTAATGCTAATATTTCTATTTTACCTTTTTATCCACAAAGAAAAAAAAATCTACTTTCAGAATAGGAATGTGTCAGAGTGAAATATTTGACTTCACCAGTCACTGCTCAATTAAGCAGTGTAGTCTCTCCCAGAGGCTTGGATCCCTCGTGTGCATCAGGCTCTAGTTATGAGAGGGAAAAAAAGCTCAACTGATGGGCTTAAAGTTTGTATGCAGAGTTAACAAAAACAAATAATGGTATTAGTGCATTTTGCTTACTTGCAAGCAAGGTTCCCTCTAAGGTATGCACGTGCGTGGCTGCACACAAGTAAAAGTCTGGCCGCGCACCAACTTTTTCACACTGCGCACCCGCCGGGAGAGGAGCTGGGCTGTGGCAGGGGACGTGGCAGGGGACGCTTACTAAAGGTAAGCTCCTTCCCGAGGTGAGGCAGGGGGCCTGGTGTGGGCTCCGCGGGCTCTGGGGAACAGCTCCGCTCCCCTGCATCACCTGGGGGAGCGAGGAGGCACGTGGCATCAGGGCTGGGGAGTGGAGCACTTCCCTGGAGCCTGCAGAGCAGTTCCCCGGAGCTGGCAGAGCCTCACTCAGAGCAGGCAGTGGCTCCTCCTCGAGGTGAGGCAAGGCAAAGCAAGGCAGGGATGGAGGCTGGGGCAGGCTCTGGGGAAGTGCTCCACACCCCAACCCTGAAGCCATGTGCCGCCTCACTCCCTGAGGTGATGCAGGGGAGTGGAGCAGTTTCCTGGAGCCCACCCCAGGCCCCCAACCCCCACTGCCCGCCTCTGGTGAGAAGCGAGGAGCTTACCTTTGGCAAGTGTCTCATGCTGCACCGAAAGGGAGAGGCGGGACCTAAGTGGCGCACTCACGGACCGCTACTCCTTAGAGGGAACACTGCTTGCAAGTTATTTTTTCTTTCTTTCTCTGAAATTACTTAAAACAAAATGGTTTATATGGATGGGGTTGTAATAATGGGCCACAGAGATGGTGTCTTCTGAGTTTCTAATTAAATCATACTTAAATTATTTGTGGCTCAAAGTTATTACCCTCTAAGATTATCTTGGTAACAAATGACATATTTGGTCTCGGTGTTTTTTCCAAGTGGGCAGTTCATCCACACTGCAAAAAACAATGGCATACTGAGAGGGGCAGTAGGGAGTCATGGCCCACCAGGCGCAGGGCTGCAAGGAAGTGGAAACGGGTGTTTTTACATTACCAGCACCTGGCATTCCCCACTCATGCTGGATAACGGAGATTTTACTGTACTAAAGTTAAGTTTCTAAGCATCTAAAAACCTGTTAAAGCTGGAAGCCTGCTCAAGCTGGAAAATTTCTACAGTCCCAGCATGCCTTATGGGGCATTATGTATATTAGCTTGTATAAGCTGGTAATGGTCCAATGTGGCATTTGGAAAGGGCATTTGGAGTCCATTTATAGAATTTTCCTGTATATCGAGGAAAATAATGATCCTGTTGTGTGTGCACATGTGCATATGTATACATGTCTGGTGTGAGGAGGGAGCAGTGAGGGATGGGCTCGGAAGTTGAGAGAAATCCTGAAACAGAGAGCCTGGGGCATGGCTGAGATCACAAAGTCAACAGAGAAAGTAGGGAGCAGAGGGGAAAAGTGAATGGCAGTGTTTAAGCCAAAAATTTGTTCTGCTCTTTTGTGATTCTGACTGAGACAGGTTTCACTATATTTAGGCACCGAAATCAGTGGCTTTATTTATTTTTTTTTTCAAAGTGTTGACTTGCTGGTTGTATGTAGCTGTTGAATTTTAGCAGATTTCTCAAAATTACCATGACTTCTCTGTAGGAACAAATTCTTCCTCTCCCAAGCTCCAGGAGGCTCTGCAGCCAGCTGTGGGATAGGTACCTGCAGCTTCCTTGGTGGACTGGAGGACAAGTGTGGCAGAGGAGGGCCTGTACCTTGACACTAGCTGTTCTTTCTATGTGGCCACCCAGAGCATGCATGTCACAAGTAGCACAGGCAGCATCCATGTGTGGCATACAAGCTCTGGACTCTCAGTAAAGGGAGGCACAATAGAGACAGAGGGGCTTGAGCTTCAAGCTTTGTAGAATGGGGGATGGGACAGAAGGCTGTGAAAGAATGTGTCAAGTGTCACTGTCAAGAGCCACGTTAACCCTTCCCTGGCCCTGCAGCCACTACCAAATTTAGGGGTTTACATCCTTGCTTGTCATTTAAAACTCTAGCAGTTTTAGGAGCAGGGAAGGTTTCACTTGACTTGTAGTGGTGATCCCTCCTCTTGTGGCAAGGTCCTGCCCCTGCACTGCTCCAGGCAGCCAGACACTCGAGCATCCCTGTCTCCTTCCATCCCTGTCTCCCTCTGGAGCTCCAGGTTGCAAACTATATCAGGTAAACTGATGGGGGGCAGGGATCAGAGCAGCAAGTGGGGAGCTGGTGGTGTTTGTGGCATGCCACTTGTGGCACACCTGTCAACAATGTTGGCCACTGCTGCACCATACCATTGCTATTAAGGCTAGTGCAGTCCTGTATGGATGTTGCCATTTCTGTATCTCCTCTGAGGATGCAAATTGCAGATGCAAAGACCACAAAGGTTTTCTAATTTTTTTTTAACTTGGATTGTGATTATTTTGTGGTTTGTCATGTTATGTTAAGCCCTGTTTTTGTACCGTAGAAGTATTGGAAAGTGTTTTTCAAAAACATTCTGATGCCCTTGCCCTCAGTTGTTCAGTTTCTGACTTTTCAAACTGTTGTGATGTCATCATTTTGCTAGATTCGAGTCTTCCAAACTACACAGGATCCAAATTTCTAATGCTAAAACCGAGAGTCATAACAGCAAGTTGTCTTTGTATATTAAAACGAAGCGAAAAAAGGCACAAGTCCAGTTTCGGCCTTCTCATTTGCAGGTGACCTCTTGGGTCCCCAGGCCTATTAACAGGCATGAAATCATCTCATTCAAAAGACATGTTGAAATTACAGTGCATCATAAACTTTAACAATAGGTGTCTTTATCTGCTTTGTACTCAAATGTAATCTTTGAAGTAAGCACAACATTTTGAAAAAGAAATTGAAATAATTTCCAGTCAGATATTTGTAACAAGAAGTTATTTTGAAAACTGTATGATAAACAACCTTGGAATCGGGTCGACCTTCATGTTTAGGAAAAAATGACATTTTCATCTCTTAGGTGATACAAAAAAAATGCTAAAGATTCGTCCTGCAACTGCCATAATAGCTTCTCTTGCAAAAATTTCAGAAACATTCCATTAATCTGCTGACCTTTGCATGCAGGTGTAAAGTGCCCTCTTTCAAAAGTGAAATTTTCTAGGACAAAAACAGTTTAGTCAGGATTGTCTTTTAATGTGTACATTCAGTGATACCTAAAGATTTCAATCTCTGTAACCTTGGTAATGGTAATTTTGTCTTTATGTGCAGTTGGGAGCAAGGCATCTGCATTAATAAGCACACTTCTAAGAGAAAAGAATTGTTTAGGAAGGTATGTAAGGTCAGTGAGGTTATAATGTCACAGCAGGAAAGGGAACATAGCATGATCATTTGGTAACTGCAATTTAATGAAGCATGAAGAGTAGCTAATGAGCTGGAATGTTTTCTAAATAAGGTGCAACTGAGGCAGCTAAATGTAGTAGTTGTATCTTTCTTTTTGGGACTCAGTGCCTGTTTGGTTAAAAAATCCACAACACAAAGTCCTGAATTTATGTTGCTTTGCTATGTCTCATTATACTAGCACCCAGTGCTACCACAGTTTTCTTTTCCCAGTCTCTTCCTCTTTGTTCCTAGTGTGTGAAAGTGCACTTCGAGAAAAAAAACACCTGCCCCTTAGGCAAGATTAACAAAGTTTGACTTGTTCTACTAGCTGAGCTCTTAAACAAAACTGAAAGGCTTCCAAATTAAAGATGGACAGGGATTGTTGACAAGAGTATGTTCAAGATCGAGAATTGGCTGACATGCACATTATACACAATTTGCCAGTTTCATAATTGCGTAAGAGTCGGATAAGTTTTTTCTCGACCGTCTCCTGCTCAGTGCAAATAACTATGACGTCACAGGGATAACAGAGACCTGGTGGGACTCCACCCGTGACTGGACCTTGGGTATAGATGGCTATTCCCTGTACAGGAGGGATCGTGTAGCTAAAAGGAGCGGGGGTGTAGCTCTCTATGTTAAGGAAAGCTACATGTCCCTGCAAGCTGATATTGGCGACCAGGGTGGATGACTGGAGACCCTCTGGGTTAAAACCCGTGGGGAACACAGCACAGGGGACACAACGGTGGGAGTCTACTACAGACCTCCCACTCAAAGTCCTGAGCTTGACCAGGAGTTCGCCCGGGAACTGGCTTAGGCCGCAAGCTCCGGGACCATGGTTGTCATGGGTGACTTCAATTACCCAGACATCTCGTGGGAGGATCACTCAGCAAAATCCGAGTGGTTGCAAAACTTCCTCTCGTGCGTGGATGACCTCCATCTGACTTGAGAAGTCTATGGGCCAACGAGAGGCAAAGCGCTGCTCGACCTGGTACTGGCTACTGGGGATTACCTAATCGGCGACCTAGTGATCGATGGGAAGCTGGGTGACAGTGACCATGAGCTGATCCCCTTCACCATCCGCTGTAAAGCTGGCAAGTCGGTCAGCAACACGGAAGTCCTTGACTTCAGGAAAGCCAACTTTAACAAGCTCAGGAGGCTTGTCAGTCAGGCCATAAGGGACCACGACCGCAGGGGGAGGGGAGTCCAGGAAGAGTGGTTGCTCCTCAAGGGAGCGATCCTCAATGCACAAGCTAAGTCTATTCCATCTCGGAGGAAAGGCAGCAAGAGGGCGCAGCAGCCCCCCTGGCTCTCCAGGAACCTAGCAGACCTCCTGAGGCTAAAAAGAAAGGCCTACAAAGGATGGAGGAT